>NC_083316.1:149642481-149968481 GCF_963455315.2 Globicephala melas | reverse complement strand
AGGCCTGGAGGCTTGAGAGTCTGGGGTGTGCTCGGGGCACCGGGAGGGGTTGAGCACTGATGGCTGGGTCAAGCTGGGGAAAATGAGGTTGGCATGGTCTCGGGGACCGGAAGCCAGGGAGGGTTCTAATCAGGAGATCACTGTGGTCAGACCTGTGTGTTACAGCGGGGGGCCCCTTCGGGGCAGGACAGAGCTGGACAGAGTGGGGCCGAGGGCAGTGAGGAGACTGGGGTGCCAGTCCTGGCAAGAAGTGGTGAGGCCTGACCCAGGAGAGCAGCTGGGGGCCAGGGCCGGGGCTGCAGAAGGGAGGGCTGGCTTGTTGGGACTGAAGGGGCGGGGTGGCAGGCTGGACGTGGGGCGTAGGAAGATGTGTGTCCAGAGCCTTGGGGTGCTCTCACAGGGCTGTGGGGGGCAGGAAGGGGAGCACAGAACCTCCCCCCTCCCCAGCACCCCATGGCCCCTGTGCTTGTTAGCAAGGCACACTCCTCAGAGGGAACATGTGTACTGTTATTTTTAGGTGATTAACCACGTCTTGAAGCATTTGTTTGCCAGTCCTGGGTAAACAAAAGCCATTTGTCAAAACGAGATGTTCTAGCCTCTCCTCCCCTCCGCAGGCCAGTTGCCCGCTGTGAATTCCTGTTGCATCAGCAGCAAGGCTAATTAGTTCCTCAGGAGCCGTGCAAACCTGGAAGCTCCACAATATTGATGGTGTATCCTTACTGCAGTTGAGGAAACTGAGCCTGAACGTCTGCCCGCCCCCACCCCCTGAGTGGGACTCAGCAATACCACCAGTCACCATGCAGCAGCTTAGGTAATCAGACTGACATTCCTAGCCCAAATCTGGATGCTGTGAATTCCATGAAGAGGCCTGCTCGGTGTCTCCCCTTCTGGCTGCTGCACATGTGGACTTTTTGGGTCTCTGGGTAAAAGAGACCCGATGCTTTAGAGGAAGGGGCACCGGCTTTGGGCCAGGACAGCACTCCTGCCGTGTGTCTCTGCCGCTCGAGCTCAGGGAATGACCTTGGGCTGGTCTCTGTGATGCAGCACGCAGGGGGTTGTTAGGCAACGCTCTTGAGATCAATGTCTTTGGAAGGGAGGACAGACACAGGAGTGGGCAAAAGGGGATGCCGACCTATGATACCATCTCAATGGAAGCTCAGAGGGCCATGCAGGGAGTTCTGAGGACAGGATTTCAGGGGTCCTGAGTTGAGGCAAAAGTGCTGGGCCTTTGCACCTGTGTGTCGATCGGTCATTGCGTGTAGGTCCCCCCCACCCCGGGAATGAAGTGGGAGGGGCTGACAACCATCTGCCAGTGGCCGCCCGCTGCCGGGTGATAAGTCCTCTGTCCCTGCGGGGAGACCTCGGAGGTACCTGAAAGAGCCCGCTGCAGGCCAGTCCTGGACCACTTCTGGGAGATGCTCCTCGGGGGGGAATTTGAAGGGAGAGGCTAGTAGATGAACTACAGCTCCCTCGTTGAAGCTTTTGTGGTCTCAGGGCTGCAACCGACACTCCTCAGCAGCCCCCCCCCCCCACTAACCCTCACTGTCAGGTCTCATCTCTGCAGGGACTGAGACCCTGGTCACCCTGCTCTTTGCAGGCTGGGGTGGCTGCACCTGTCAATCTACTGTCCAAATGAACAAGGAAGCACCAAGGGGACCACCTAGGTGTCAACATATCCTTCCTTGTCCCCAAATGTGACGGCCTTCTGATGACCAAGGTCAGTCGCTCTGGCCAGGTTGGAGACTCCTCTTCCTGCTTGCTGGTCCCCTGACACAAGGAGCCTGAAGCGCCAAAGAAGCAGCTGTAGCTTACAGTTTAAGGGACTCTCGCTGTGTCCACTGGCAGAAGTGTCCTCCCTTTGGAAAGGAGGGTGTCTAAACCCACAGAATCCAGAGCTAAGGGATGGAGAGCACAGATTCCCTAAGTGGGTCACTGAGAGTGATGGGAAGCAGGGCCTCTTTGGCCTCCACCCCTTGGTTCTTAGACCCATGTGTCCTACCCACAGGGGACGCAGTATTATACAAGGGATTTGATTTAAAGTGATCACTGCATCTCGGAGGATGGTGCCAAAGCCTCATGAAGTATTGTCTCTGAGTTGGCTTTTCCACTGCTTCTCAGCTCCACCCTGTTACACCGCTCCATCTGGCCGCAGCTCGTGGGTGGTGGTGTGTGTGATGTTATCTGTGGATCCCGCGGTCGTGGGCCGGCCCACTCCCACAACTCCCAGGTCATCGCTCTTCAGGTGGGTTGTTTGGTCTGATGTAATGTTACGTGGGTTCACGTGCCACTGGATCAAATATTTCATAAGCCCTTGGGTAGAGAGCCGTGGGCGGGAAAGACAAGTCTATGCCTGAAACGTATCTCTATTCCTGGTCTTTCCATGGTGGAGGGGCCCAATGTAGTCATTTGCCACATACTGACCTAAACCAATCTCGGGTTTTGTCCTCCTCTTCAGCTGGTGGCACAAGATCCCTGATGTGGCGGTTTATACGAGCGGAGGGTGCTGGTGCAATCGTGGTGGGCGACAGGGGTCTTTCTACCTGCTGTGTAGCGTGCTGTGAACTCAAATCCTGCTCACGTTCAGTTCATTATGTGCCCACTTTCTGAGTTGGTGGGTCTGACAGACCCAGCTCATGAGGGGCAGCTCTGGCCACATGATCGCTTGGTGTCTCGTGATTGGGTGCCCTGTTTTTCGGGAGCACACCATGACCTTTTTTTTCAAAAGGTGTATAATTCTTTGCTGTAAATTATACACTTGCTTAAAAGTCCCCAGGGTCTCCACTGTGGTTCTCTCCTTGGAGGTTGCCATACTTCGTGGGGCAGCCTTTCCTATATGCTAAGTTGGATAGCCCAAGCAATAAGGCTGAGGATACCAGCAGCTGGAACCTTTTGTGAAGTACTTTCTCACAGTGGGCCATGTCACTGGCATATAGGATGGCAGCAGTAGTCCCAGCTAATGGAATATGCTGTTGCCTCCAGACCCATCCATCAGGTGTTGTATTTTCTTCTTTATGATGGGAGACGAAAGGTGAAATCATTTGCCTTTATCGTGGAGGTATACCCCAGTATTTACCAGGTCCCTAGATTCCCAGAAATTTTACTGATGTGGTGGGCCCCTGGACCTGTATTAGTTTTCGTTCTCACCCTCTGGCCTCCAGTATGCCGGCACTTCTTGTCCATCAGCCCGATCTGCGTGATGCGGTCTGAGTAATGGATCAACGTGACATTCTGCAGCGTGGCTGAATGGTCCTGACCTCCTTGGACCACCAGGACAGAGCCCTGGTGAAAGTAGTGAATGTATATTGTCATCTGTTCCTTGTAAACGTGTACTCTTTCTGACTCTCTTTCTTGACTGGGGTAGACAGAATGCATTTAGCAAATGAATGGCTTCGTAACACGTACCCGAGTTCATATGAATCTGCTCTAGCAGCCGCGTCACACCTGGCAAGGCACCTGCAATTGGGAACGCCACTTCTTGCATTTCTGGTACTCTACAGTTTCCATGGGGGCCAGACTGGTGAGTTACGTGGAATGAAGATAAGAATTACCACCCTGCATCCTTTAGATCTTTTTGAATGGCACTAATCTTTGTCATCCCCTGGGGATGAGATGCTATTTTTGATTTACTATTTTAGCCAGAAGGGGCAGTTTCAGAGCCCCCACTCATCCTTCCCATCATGACAGCTCTTACCTCATAGGGTAAGAAGGGGGTGTGTGCCGATTACTAAATATGTCTGTTCTAATTTTGCATTTGGAGACCACAGTGGGGGGATGCCGTTGGAACCGCTGTGAGCTGGTCCTGGGGTAGAACTCGTTTATCACCTGGCCACCTTAGTAGGGAGCACGATGATGCTTAGTTTCCCAGGTATCAGTGTGAATTTCAGTTCTGTGTCCAACTGTCCTAGAAATGCTTGGGTAAACCTTTCCCCCAGCATTCAGTTATCTGAGTAACTTTGGGGAAGGACTGGGGTCCTTCCTCCTGGGGACATGGGCTTTCTTTCAGCTAATGAGTTCCAGGTCCAAAAATCTGCTCAGGTGTGAAACTGGGGAATGGATTATTATTTTTTATTGGGGTGACTCTTGTCAGCCTCCTGACCACCCACCCCTGATATTTTTGAAGTTGCAGATGTACCCTTGTTGGCTGCCTATCTGTGTTGCCCTAGGGATGCCGTGTTCTAGTAACGCCATAACTCTCTGCAGGCCAGGCTCCCCTGTCTGCCTCTCTACCTTACCACTCCTCACAAAATTGCCTCTTCCTGCTTTTGGATAGCTTCTGTTTCTGCAGGTTCCTATCATCCCCATCACTGTGAGCAAGCCCAGTTATGTAACAGCATCTCCTATCACCAGCCCCAGCCTACACGAAAGAGCCATCATTGAACTTCCAAGTGATGCAGGGGGCCTCTCACCAGCACACTCCTCAGCCCGGCTGAGCAGTGTGTCCTCTGGGTACCCCGTGTAACACCAGCCTCTGGAGGTGGGGCAGGGTTTCCAGTCTTACATAGTACATCTCCTCTGGCGTGCCCACTTCTCTGAGCCTTTCAATGCCTTCTTCCCCCATCTGCCATGGTACTTCTCATTTCATGTGGGCCACTATTTCTAGGAGCCAATGCAGTAGTGAGTGTGTATCATCTCCTGGGGTACTTGTGAGGGTATTAAATCCTGCATCCTGGCAGAGGGCTCCCAAATTGATAAACACTCCCTTTATCCAACCTTATGATCTGACCCTCTTGATCAAACACCCTCTGTCCAAATCCAGTCCCATGCTGCTCCCCCTTTGGGGTATAATGCCCATCTTTCCATCTCAGGCCCAACATGCCCAGGGCTAGTTTCTGTTGCGACTTAACCTTAATTACTGGCCCAATGGCAGCAGGAGAAGTGGGGCGGATCCTGAGTGCGGACGTGGCCTCTGCAGTCTTTGAGCAAGGAGGAAGTGCTAGCCCCCAGTGGGGTGCTGGATGGGAATGGGTGGGAGGGGCAAGCCCTCTGCAGGCTTAGAGGGTTCAGGGGAATCTGAAGAATCAGTTCAGATGTCCCCATCCCATGTGTCACGGCTCCACTCTTTCCTAACTGGGGCTCTGACCTTGGCATAGCAGACCTACCTTGGCTGAAGTCAAACATTCTTCGGAACCTGGAATAAGTTATCACTTTCTCTGTTCTGTTGTGGAGGAAGATGACAGTCTTTCTAAATGCCAGTGGAAGGGCCTCTGGCTTTCCCATTTAGCTTTTTTTTTTTTTTAACGTCTTTATTGGAGTATAATTGCTTTACAATGGTGTGTTAGTTTCTGCTTTATAACAAAGTGCATCAGCTATACGTATACATATATCCCCATATCCCCTCCCTCTTCCATCTCCCTCCCTCCCACCCTCCCTATCCCACCCCTCTAGGTGGTCACAAAGCACCGAGCTGATCTCCCTGTGCTATGCGGCTGCTTCTCACTAGCTATCTATTTTACATTTGGTAGTGTATATATGGAATCTAAGAAAAAAAAAAGATGAAGAACCTAGGGGTAAGACGGGAATAAAGACACAGACCTACTAGAGAATGGACTTGAGGATATGGGGAGGGGGAAGGGTAAGCTGTGACAAAGTGAGAGAGTGGCATGGACATATATACACTCCCATTTAGCTTTTAATTGCTGATTAACCACACTCTGCTCTTTGTTATCTTTTTCCAGATCAATTGGGTTTAACAGCCACCCATTTCAATTGTCCTGATAATTACTGTTTCCACCATATTTCTCAAATGTATCACACCAGTTAATGAGTTCTCTTTCCCAGGCTGCCATCTTAATTTATCACCCAGGCCGGGGGCTATCTGTGAGGCGGGTTGGCACTGCCAGCTGGGTAGCAGGTGATTCAGCTCTGAACTCTCATCCCAGTGTCTGCTTTCCTGACCCACTTCTGGTACCAACTGTGTGTAACAAGTTGGGCTCTCCAAAAGCAGATTCTGTGACAGAATTCAGTATGTAGGATATTTAATTAGAATTATTCTTAGAATCAACACCTGCGGAAGGGAAGGGACAGAAGCAGGATTGGGCAGAGAGGGAAGTTGGGTTCCCCTACTCTGCCAATCGAGGCCTCAGCTGACCCTGGGGTGAGTTCTGTAGGTGGTATGTGCTGAAGACCTTTAGAGCTGTCTTGAGTTGGGGCAAAACGGCCTGGCTTTTACATCCCCATGTTGGTCAGTCACTGGATGTGGGAAGCCCTGGGAACAGGGTGTCACCTTAGGTGAGAAGATCCTCTTCTCCTGAGGCAGTCCCTGAAGGTGCTGGTAGCTGAAGGTTATCTGATGGTAGCACTTTCTGCAGCTGAGGTAATAGGTCCTTTATTCTTAAAGGGGTACCTGAGTGGTGTATCACAGTATCCACCCCAAGGAGTTCACTTATTTGTAAAATAAAGATGAAAAAGTCCTTAGCTGGTGTTTGGCTAATTGATAAGGACTCCGTAAAATATCCCATACCTTACAGGTGGATATTTGAGGATATCTACAAATGATAAAACTTCAACTCAGAATAGTTTAAGTAATAAAAGAAATGCACTGTTCACATAATTAGGAAGATGGCATAGACTTCAGGAATGGATGGATCCAGGAGCTCAAAAGATGTTATCAGGCTGGGTCTTAATCTCTCTCTCCACACTCACATACCTGTCTCTCCATCTCAAAGTCCTGATTTCCTCTGCGTTGGCTTCAGTCTGAGGCAGTCTGGCCTTGTGTGGAGCTACAGATGGCCCCCAACAGCTCCAGGCCCACATCCTGCCAGTTCAGCAACATTGGCAGTCAAACACACCCCCCCATCCCACCCACTGATGAATAGTTCTAGGGTAAATCCCAGAGCTGACACTCATTGGCCAGGCCTGGGTCATGTGCCCATCCCTAGAGCTAGGGGGATGAGGCCAGCCCCTCTCGGTGGGAAGTTGGGGAGAGGAGGTTTCCCAACGGAAAACTGAGAAACTGTGAGCAAAATAAAAGGGAGATGCTAGTTAAAAACAAAAACAAAAACACAAACAGGTATCCATGCCCTCTGCACCTGGGAAGATCTTTTTCATTCTATCTAGAGGATGAAGGGCATCAGACTGGTCTTGCTTATGTAGGGGCATGTGCTGAGTCCAAGAATGTGTCTCACATGGGAAACGTGTGTGGCTGCCTGGCCCACCCGCCACGATTCTGGGAAATGTCAGGCTGGATCCAGGGACCGAGGTCGAACGCGGGTGGATTGAGAGGCCACCTCCAACTCCAATTTGTCTCTAAATCATTCTTTCTGACAGTCTGGCATCCTATTCAGGACACATTTTTTAGCATGTGCTTTTCCTAGCCCCAGTGCTGAGCCCCGGTGGGGGTGGCTGATGGCCCCTCTCCAGTGAGAGGCCAGGGGTGGCCGAGGAGCCAGCCCCACTGTGTTCGCGGGACAAGGTAGCACAGAACTGGATGGCTGAGGGGCGTCAGGTCCAGTAGCCCCGAGCCTATCTGGCCCTCGGGTATGCTCTCTTTGGCTGGTAAATATTTTAAAACATGTATTTACGTTACCATTACTGTATTATTTCATCCAACGTACTATAACACTGATTGCAAGGTGTGCTTCTGTTTTATGTGCCATTAAGGAAGAAAAGCTCACGAACGCTGACATACCAGCAATTGCAAGATGAACCCCAACTTCAGCGATTTTACCACGTGAAAATATGTGCTGTATTGATGAAATACAGTAATCACCAACATTTAAAAATGGGGCTATTTCACATTAAACTCCTGTATTCTGTTTTCTTCTGAATAATTGCAAACTCCAGTAATGCAGGGCCTACATCTTTGCGTGGCAACAGTCAGCTGGAGATGAGTGGGGCTATCCTCTTTTGATATTTAACATTTTTTATTTGTTTATTTTAAATAGACAATACATTCTTAGAGTTCCGAAATCAAAACAGTACAAAACGGAATAGAATGAAAAGTCTAAACTCCCACACCTGTCACCATCCACTCTGTTCTCAACCCCTCACAACAAATAAACCCTCGTATTAGATTCTCGGGTATCCTTCCAGTTTTGTTAAAGGAATACATACAATAAGAATCAGATATTCTTTCGACTCTCATTTATAATAGGTCCTGCCTTTGCTTTAGATCACTTAATGATGTATCCAGCAGATATTTCCAAATCTGTAGAGAGACGCTGGCCACCCAGAGGGGCCGGTTCTCCACTAACTGAAGTCTCCCTGCCACCAGCTTTCTTCTTTACATACCCAGTGGGCCCCTGGGACATTAGAGTTCACTCTCCTCAGTCTGTCCTGGGAACACTCAGTGAATGTCAGGGCCAAGCAGGTTGGGAGAAAAATGGCTAGATAAATAGGAGTTTTTCTTGGTGGTCAGCATGGGCGTGGATGTTTCCGTCTGGTGTAGAGGCTCTGGGGTGAGTGGATAGGGATGCAGGGATGTACAAGGTCCAGGAGTTCAGAGTCTTGTTGGGGGTGGGGAGAGGAGAATAGAATGAAGCAAACTGGACAATGCTACAACCAGAATGGAGGGTATGATCATGGGTAAGTTAATTAAACTCTGAGTTTCTGATGTCTTATTTGCAAAATAGGGGTATTTTAGTCCCCATCTTTTAGGATTATTGTGCACGTTACATGCAACAGCACAATGCATGGCATATAGTAAGCACTCAATACGTATTATCTCTGTGCGGGCAGAGTGGAGGGAATGATAAGACTGCTTGGAGGTGACAATAAGTGGGGTTTTGAAGGCTAAGTAGGAGTTCACAAGGTGGACATAGTACATTCTAACCAAAGAAATAGTGTGGGGTCTCCTGGCTTGCCTTCAGGTATTAACTCCATTTCAAAAAGAATACAACTGCCTCTCATACAGAAGATGTGGCCTACCCGAGGTTAAGCACGCAGGAATGCAGAGCTGGGTCCCATACCCAGTTCTGTCTGACTCTGAGCCTGATGGTCAATGCTCATTTCAAAATGTGAGTGCTGTCACTCCCAAGACTCATTCACGTTGCAGCTCAGAGTTTATAAGTTTGGTTGCTGTGGGATGTGGGGCGGCCTTGCTCTCTGAAGGAAAGGAGACTGCCTTAAGGGCTCGAACCAGTGTCTCTCACCATAGCTCAGCTCTGAGCTCCTCTATGTGAGCTGCCCTCCCAGGTGGGTTTTCCTCAATAGGTGGTAAATGGCTGCTGGCAGCTCAAGGCTCTTACTGGGCCAGCTCAGCCACAGCACAGCAGAGATGGAGCCTCTTTCCTGGTGGTTCCAGGTAAAGCCCCAGGTAGGGTTCTCACTGGTCAGACCTGGGTCACAGGCCATTGCCAAGTCCATCACTGTGCCTAGGGGAATGGGGTCCTTTCACTGGTCAGACCCGGATCACAGGACCACCGCTGAACCAATCAAATGGCCAGAGGGTGTGGCCCTCTCGCAGATCAGACCTGGGCATGCAGAACTACGGGAGCTGAGAGAGCAGGAGGAGTGGTTCTCCAAAGTAACACTGGGGTCCTGCACCCAGAGGAAGGGGAGATGACTTGCAGGCAAACTTAGTGGGAATTCCTCACAGAACCCCAGGGGAGCTCACAGACTGGTTTGTGGAGACAGACCTGTCCATGGGTCTCGTATGACCCAGACTGAGGGAAGTTGGGTGGTCAGGAAAGCCCTTGAAGTCCTTTAGGGAAGGTAATCAGGGTCCCGGCAGCACACCTGGGGGTACCATAGCCCTTGCTAGTGTAATGGCAAGGTCACAGTCAGCCCCGTGGATGGGGTGGGTAGCATTCTATTTCCTCCCCACACTGTCCGGATTATAGTTTGGAGTAAGGAGGCTGAATGGAAGGATCTGAGCTTCTATGACCTATGGACCCAACCATCGACTCCGCCTGATGAAGCCCTCCAGGGATTTGCAGTGATTAAGCAAGAGGAGGAAAAGGGTCTTCCGAATTAGTACCAACCTCTAGAGGGAGGGGAACCAGCCTAGGGAGAGCCAGAGAGGGGAGTCCAGTCCCGCAGCCTCCACTGACCCTTTGTACAGAGAAACCTATGTTTCCAGGGCAACAGCCACATCCTGATTGGACACCTGTCCTTGATACAGAGTGCGATTTGAAACATTCTGGCATATAATTTATTGCAAACATTCTGTGCCCCAGGCCCTGTGTCAAGTATTTTACATATATGACCTCCTTCCATCCGTCCTGCGTAGAGGGGTATCATTGTCCCCATGTTACGTACGAGAGATCCAAGGCTCCAAGAAGTTAGGAAGCTTCTCCCAAGGTCACACACTGGGAGGCAGAGACATCCATTTAATGTCCAAGCCCTGGCTCTTCCAGGCTGGGACTCCTTAGGTGCTGGGGGCCAAAGACCCATTTATAGCCCAATGCCCCCAGAAACGTGGCAGGTGGGCTCTGCTTCCTGTTTCCTGCAGCCACGCAGCAAATATTCTGAGGACACTCAAGCATGAGGCAGGGACTTTCTGGCTCCAGGATCCCCTGCCCCAGACAGTTTCCTCATTTTGAGGCCTCTCCCGGAGCCTGGAGCTCCCTTTGTCATCAAAGGCCTGGCAATTTGGGGGCCAGATGGAGACCCCTAGGCCTGAGTGCTTCAATGGGGAAGTGGGAGGTTTGACAGGAGGGATGGGAGTAGGCTGGGGCTCAGAGCCTCAGGCCAGGGAGGAGGCGGGAGGCAGCGTCAGTAGTCTGTCCCCAGGGGACTTGGCAGCCCGTTATCAAATGCTGGCTAAGATGGCGAGCTCCGCGGAGGCGGGAAGAAAGCATCCATGGGAGATGCGGGAGGTGGGATGAGGTTGCCTCTGCCTCTGTCCAGACCAGGGAACCCCTTCTGCTCATTATATGAGGGGAAGGCTGAGGGTTCTCCAGGCTCTAAACCTGTCACCATGGTACCAGCACTTCCTTGGCAGCAGGGATGGTGTCCTAAGCATATTTGGATGCGGGCCGGGAGGTGGATTGACCCCAGATCTGGACCCTAGGACCTCCAAGGTGCACTGCCATCCTGGGGGCTCCTGGGCTGGGGGCTGTAGTGTCCACTGGACTCTCAGTCCCTGTCCCACTTGTCTCTGAGTATCCTGCCAATTCTCTTTGTAGTCTTGAGGCGTCTTCCTGCTCCCATATTGTAGAGAAATCTGTTAAGTGACTGAGTTGCCCAGGCCTCTGATCTTCTCCCTTCCCACCATGCCCTTGGGCTGTTGGCTAGTAGGGCCTTGAAGTTCATCTGTGCTGACCCAAATGTCCCCCCCCTCCCCCTGCCACCTCAGACTCTGCTGAGCAGCTGCCTCCTGGACATCTCCTGGGACTACTTCCAGGTTCCACTGACTCTACCTCTTCTCATCAACCCTTTCAAGTCTGCTCTGCCTCTGTGGCACCCCATCTTGGAGAAGGGCTCCCACTAGAGCAGGAAAGGAAATGCAGAGTCATTCTCAACTCCATTCCTTACTGGGCCTGCCATCAGCAAGCCACACATGTCCTGTTCCATTCTTCATTAGCTCTCCAGTGTCTCCTTCTCTGCTCCCTTCCCCATGGCCATGCCCTAGTTCACACACCCTTCCTTCTTTCCTGGAGTGTCCATGTTGGTCTCTGAGCCTCTCTGGTTGACCCTCCATGCCACCTGTCCATATCTCTCTCCTGCTTAAAATTCTCAGTGGCTCCCCACACTTGTGGATGAAGTCTATATTCATCCTGGCATTCTGGGCTCTATATGGCCCAGCCCCTAGTGCAGCCTCTGCTTCCATACCCCTCCAACCCTTTGAATGCTCCAGGTCCCACAATGTGCCATGTTTCCTCACACTCTGAGCCTTTGATTCTGCTGTTCCCTCTGCCAGGAATGTCTTTTCCTGCTAAGCTTTTGACTCCTCCAGGAAACACTCCCTGAGCATGTCCCTTCTCTCCATCTTCGGCAGGTTTAGGTGCCTCTACTGTGGGGTCTCATAGCATCCCACACACTTCTTCATCATGGCATTTAGCACTGCCCATCAGAGTTGACTACAGATCTGTCCCCCGTCCCCATGCTGGCTGCGGGGGCCTGGAAGGCTGGGGTCAAGTGTCTGGTTGGTCTTGCTGTTCCCAGCATCCAGCTTAGAGTCAGGCATATGGTAAATGCTCAACCAGGGCTACAGGAAGACATGGAATGTTGACCAATCTCTCTAACGCAACATCAGGGTCCTTTGATGTGTGTATTAGTTTCCTATCACCCCAAACTTAGCGGCTTGACCAACACACATTTATTCTCCTACAGTTCTGGAGATCAGAAATCCAATGGGGCTCAGTCTCGCTGGGCCAACATCAAAATGTGGACAGGGCTAGGCTCCTTCTGGAGGCCCTAGGGGAGAATCCATTTCTTCACCTTTCCCAGCATCTGGGACCTTCTCCGCTTTCCTTGGCTTGTGGTCGCTTTCTTCACCTTCAAAGCCAGTAATGTTAGGCTGTCTTTCTCATGCTGCTATGTCTCTGGTTCTCCCTTCTGTCTCCCTCTTCTTTAAGGACCCTGGTGATTACATTGAGCCCAACTGGATAATCCAGGATTATCTCCCATTTTCAAGTCAGGTGATTAGCAAGCTTAATTTCATCTGCAGGATTAATTCCTCTTTGCTGTCTAAAGTAACAACACATTCACAGGTTCCAGAGATTAGGATGTGGACATCTTTGTTGGGGGGACACTGTTCTGCCCCTCACAATATGGAGGAAGGGAGAAGCAGTACCATGTGCATTTAGGGACCATGCTCTGTGAAGCTCTAAGAGTTGGGGACACCAAGAGCAAAGGGCAGGTGGGGTCAGAAAGCAGGTGCTTTGATGCAGGTAAGAGAGTTGCTGGGAGAGCCAGAAAGGGATTCCTGTCTGTAGTGGTCAGGCTTGCAAGTAACAGAACCCCGACCCAAACTGGTTTTAAGCACAAGGGGGATTTATTGACTCATGAAGCTAAAAAAGAAGCATAGGTAGGAATTCCTCTAGGTATGGCTTGGTAGGGGGTCAGAGGATGTCCCTGCAGCTCCTTTTCTCTTCATCTGTCAAATCTCCTCTCCGTCCCAGGTTGGCTTAGTCCTCAGCCCACGTGAGATGACCACATGGCAGCAGCCACTCCCGCCCCATAGTCCCCAGGTTCAAGTGTACCAGAGAAGCTGCCTGGTCTCAGCCTTGCCTCGTCTGGCTCCTGAGTCTAGCCCACAACTGACCACAGGGCCATGGGAATACTTGGTACTGCGTGGGTTGGATTTGACCAAAACCCTGGGTAGAGAACAGGGGAAAAGTGGGTTCCCAAAGGAAATTCTGGGAGCTGTTTTACCAGATGAGTGATGCTCCCTACTCTCTCTGAGGGAGGGAGGACAGAGAGAGCACTGGATTGAGAGGAGGCCTGGGTTCCCATTCTGGTTCTGCTGTGGACTCACTGTGTGACCTTGAGCGAGTTACTTATTAACTTCTCTGGGCCTGACTGTAAAATGAGGGGGTGAGGTGGGATGCTCTCTAAGGGACCTTCCAGCATCAACAAGCTTACCACTCAGGGGCCTTTCCCATCTGTTTAGTCCATCTGTTTTCTTGTGCCTCTAGATTCTAGTAGTAAGAATCCTTAGAAAACCCGGTGGGGCGTAGGGAAAGTTTCGGAGAGTAGGGC
Source organism: Globicephala melas (assembly GCF_963455315.2). Lineage (NCBI taxonomy): Eukaryota > Metazoa > Chordata > Mammalia > Artiodactyla > Delphinidae > Globicephala > Globicephala melas. Next base: position 149,954,897 of record NC_083316.1, on the reverse strand, counting down.
TAAGTTTGGGCTAGAGAGGCTTAATTTTCCACATGAAGTACTGGGTTCATGGGAGAATTTGGGGCCTGAGCAAATGGCCAGGGACTACTAAGATTTAGGGCTTGTCTGCCACTGGGGTTAAACCTCACCCTGTGTCTGGTGTCAGGGCTTAGTGTGTGGCCAGGGTTGGGGTCGTTGTGAGCGTTGGGGTCATTTATAGCTGAGGTGGAGACTCAGTCTGGGTTTGGCTGAGGGTGAGAAGCTGGTCAGCAGTAGACAGGGTAGCTGCTATAAGCTTGTGTGTGGGTGACCCAGGTGTCATACAAAGGTGACGTTGGCCACATGTCACCTTTCAAGCATTTTTATTCTCATCTAGCATATTATGTATTTTCCTTATTCTTTTGTTCCTTATCTGCCTCTTTGACCAGAATGCCAACTCCATGAGGGCCGTAACTTTGTCCCTCGTGGCGTCTCCAGCTGCTAGAACAGTGCCTGGCACATTGTAGGTGCTCAATAAACAACTGGCGAGTGACTGAATGAATGTGGAGGGACGTGCATCTAGGTGAAGCCACTGCTGTGTGCATGAGACTAGCAGTTCCCCCAACTCTGCTGTCCATTAGAACCACCAGGAGAACTTATAAGAACCCCAGTGCCCAGGGTGCACCCCTTACCGATTGGATCAGAATGTCTGGAGGACTGAGCCAGGCACCGGCATTTTTTTAAGGATCCCCAGGTAGTTGCACTTTCTGCAAAATTTGAGAGCCACTCGCCGCATTAGACCACATGCAGCGCGGGTGTGTGTGTGTGGGGGTGGGGCGGGGGGCACGTGCCTCCTTGCGAGGACACACACAGCAGCCTGCACACAGGCAGGAGGAGGGAGGGGGACCGGAGACGAGCTGCAGTGAGGCTCGGGTTCTGGGGGGTAGGATGGAGACTTTTTGTCCTAGATCTCTATCACAGTCTCCCGACACCGCCATGTAGGTGATTACTTTGCTATCACAGAATGGATTTTGGCTGCGAGTCAAGAAGAGCTCTTGCTTCCCAGCTAAATGATGGCAAATCAATTTGAGGTCTCGGCTGGAGCTTCTGATTAGGGCTGGCACCAGGGAGCCTCTGGCTGTCAGAGCCACAGCAGGGCTCAGCTAGGCCTTTGGGAGGAGGTGACAGGCGGGACTCAGGGGGCAACCTTGGGATCCAAGAGCCCAATCTTCTCTTGGGGGGGGGGCAGGGGAAGCCTAGATGGGGCTGCTGTCCAGATCTGGGAGTGCAATCTCCATTTATTTAAAGTAATAATATTGGAAGTATGAGTCATCGTTTATTGAGAATTTGTTATGTGCTGGGTATTTTAATGCATTTGTTGCAATTGCTGGGCAGTGCAGATATTATTATCTTTTTGTATGGAAGCCCTGAGGGGTAAAATAAGGTGCTCAAGGTCAAATGACTTCAACATTACAAGCCAGGCTTGAAACCAGGACTGAAGGGAAAAATCCAAATGTTTGTTCACAGGGCTTTGCTGTGTGTTGGTGTGTGTCTGGACTCTGAGCTCCGGTGACCATGACAGATTCAGGTTGGAAAAGCAGTGCCTAGCCCAGTGTTTGACCATGGGGAGGCCCTTGGGAAGAGTTTGCTGAGTGGATGGGAAAATGAAGGAGTGTTAGTTGACTGGCGGCTGAAGGTGGGCTGAGGTATGCATTGTGAAGTAGGCATCCTTCAAGATGCACACACCGACCCCCCCACCCCAACCTCCAATGATCTTTCCTCCTGGTACCCATGTCCTGTGTAGTGTCCTCCCACATTGAATCAGAGCTAGTTTGTGTGACCAACGGAATATTGAAGAAGTGACGGTGGGTGACTTCTGAGGCTAGGTCATGAAAGATGTCGCAGCTTCCACCTTGCTCTCGTGGATTACTCACTCTGGGGGAGGCTAGCTGCCATATGGTGAAGGCACTCAAGAAGCCCTCAGGAGAGGTCCGCCTGGAAAGGGAGCCTCCTGCCAGCAGCCAGCACCAGCTTGCCAGCAATGTGACTGAGCCGTCTTGGAGGTGGCTCTTCCAGCCCCAGTCAAGACTTCAAATGAGACTGCAGCCCCAGCTGACATCTTGGCTGCAGTCTCACTGGAGCCCTCAATCCAGAACTACCCAGTCAAGCCACTCCAGAATTACTGGCCCACAGAAACTGTGAGAGAAAGGAAATGTTCATTGCTTTCAGCCACTAAGTTTGGGGTAATTTGTTATGCAAATTACCCATGTTGCTAGGTGTCTTTTGAGCTGAAGAGAGCTTCCTGGAAAAGGCAGTTACTCCCTTCTGCCTCCCTTCTCACTTGTGACCCTTGCCTCTCAGATTGTCTTGTGTTACAGTGAAAAGACATGAGACAGATTTGGTTTTAAATCCAGGCTTCCCAATTTACTCTTTGGATGACTTGAGGATTTTTATGGAATTAATTCTTCTCCTTCTCCTTTCCGTGTCTTCTCCCTCCTTTCCTCTCCTCCTCTTCTTATTTGTCTTCATCAGTCTGCCCATAGTAGTAGTAGCATTTTGTAGTAATGGCTGTCACTTTTTAGGTACCTGCTACATGCCAGGCACTGTGCCAGGGGACCTACAGACATTATTTTATTTAATTCCCTCAGAATTACCACCTGGTTGTGGTAGTGGGGTTAAGCATTATTATACTCAATATATATATATTTTTTAAAGATAAGAAAACCAAAGTTCAGACAAATTGAGCCATCTGCCCAAGACCAGACAGAAAGAATCAGAATTCAAAGCCATGTTTGTCTGAAAACCAAAGCCTATGCCTATTCCCATTATAAGCCTCTACTTCTGAGCCTCAGTGTTCCCATGAGCAAAATGGGCATAATCCTGACCTCAGAGATTCCTGTCAGGATGAGCAGAGGTGGTGCCTTTAAAGCAATCAGCCCTGTGGATGGCATGTAGCAGGGGCCTAGTAAGTGGAAGCTCCCTCCCCACGCCCCCTTGTACTTTAAGGTAGGCTGCCTTGACCCTCCTGTAGACAAGGTCATGCCAAATGCCTCTTACTATGAGAGCAGCGGGGAGTTAATGTGGCTGGAGACCACTGGGCCTGTCCCAGGACAGGATGGATCCCCTGGACCTGGTGTCCAAGGAGGTGGTAATGTTAGCCCTAGCCCCAGCCACTCAGCCTGTACCATGTACCTGTACTACTCAGCTCTGTGCTTGGAGTGGGGAAGGGCCCTGCCTGAGCTCACACTGAGAGGAAGGAAGGGCAGGAGTCTGCATTCATAGCCAGGGCACTATGGAGAGGCCAATGTGTAGAGACAGCTCCAGCTGGAGGATACCAGCTAAGAAAACATTGCCCTTGGGGGGTATCGAATCACCTCTCAGATCAGGCAAGAAGCCCCAATTAATTACAAGTGCTAAGTGAGTGGTCTAGAAGCAGGGTTTTGCAGTCAATTAATGGGATGCCGAGGGGTTTTCATTAACTCCCTGCCTCCTGGCAGCTCTCAGTTTTGGAGAAAGAAGGGAACTGTCCCACTGTAAGGAGCTCTCCCACACTATGGGGAATGCAAGTAGAGTGTCCTCTACCACAGATGGCACAGGAGGGACTCCTGAGTTCCATGGGAGGATGGATTTGACTTTAAATCCTCTTCCCATTCCAGGTTTCTTGATTTCGTGTAGCTTTGATCCCTGTGGTGAAGTAAATGGTCAAGACGTCGCCCCATTTGAGGGCTATCCCACTGAGCACATGGTCTATGCTTCTCCTGCCCTCCAGACTCCCTACTGGACTCTCCGCAGGCACCTCAAACCCAGAAGCCCTAAACCAGAGTCATTATCTTCCTCCAAATCTATCTCCTACCAATGTTCTAGATTTTGGAGAATGGAACCACACAATATGGAGACACAGGCATTGGCTTACACCCCTCCTTCCTCCATAACCCTCCCATTCAATCCTCAAGTCCTGATAATTTGCCCTCCTATATGGCCTTCTGATCTGCCTACTTCTCCCCAATCCTTTGCCACTGCCTGAGGTCAGTCCTCACCATCTCTGACCTTGACATTGCACCAGCTCCTCCCTGGGCTCCCAGTTCATCCTCCTCACAGCCCTAATGACCTTCCTCGACCTGCACATCTGATCATGTCACACTTTGCTCAAGACCTGCAGGAAGAGCCCAAGCTCCACTATGTGTTGTCCCCGCCCCCACCCCAATGGACATCCCCAGGCTCTCAGCTTTTCACCAAGAACTCAAGTTCCTGCAGACATCCCCCACCTCTTCCTCCCCTACTCCCACCACCCATGTCAGACTATGCCAGACTCTCTGCCTTGAGTGCCCTCCTTCTCCACCAGGTTGAATCCTCTTCATTTAAGACTCATCTCAGATGCCACCTCCTCCAGGGAGCCTTCCTCAAGTGCCCCGAGTTTGCCTGTATCACTGCACGTGGTGAGATGGGTAACTGGTCTGTTTACTTGCCTGGGTAGATTCCTGGATGGAAGGGGCTGTTGAGTGGTGTTCTTGGTGCCTAGTACAGTGCCTAGCAAGTGGTAGGAACTCAGTAAGTTCGATTTAACTGACTTTTAGGAGAAGACATTCAGGACCCAAAGTGAGAGGATGCTGGCATTTCCCACCAGGACACTTCGGGGTGCTACTGAGTGTAAATGAGAGGAGACGGGGGCAGCAAGGAATCACCTGAGTGCCTGGGGCTCGGTTGTTTACTGAGGAGGGACCTGGACCTTGGGGGGACAGTGGTTGGCATGCTGGTGGAGCACACAGATGGACCCCCAGGGAAGCCTGAAGCCCTCATCAGCCCTTTTTCTCCAATTCCCAGCCTAGGAAGGCCCTTGGAGCCCAACCTCCAGCTCTGGGAATGGCCTCAGTCTTGCAGAAGCCCTAGGGGAGCCTGCCATTGGCCCCTGCCCAGCTCAGAGACACTTCTGCCACCATCTGGGCCTGAAGACGTTTGAGGTCTGGCTCCACTGAGGCCCTGCTCAACTCCTATTCCTTTGTAGGGAAGGAGTTGCCTCAGCCTCTCTGGGGGCAGACTCTAAGACGGCCCCAGCGATCCCTGTCCCAGTATTTGCACCCTTCTGTAATCCTCTCCCTGTAACTGTAGTTGGGGCCTGTGACTTTTAACCAATAGAATATGGCAAAAGTGATGGTCTTTCACGTCCAGGATCAGGTTACATAACACTTCTATCTTACTAGCCAACGCCCTCTATTGCCTTTTTGGTTTACACGCTTCGAAGAAACAAGGTGCCATGTTGTGAGCTGCCCTAATGGAGGGGCACACATGGCAAGGAATGGAGGACAGCCTCTGGAAAACAGCCAGCCAGGAGATGAGGCCCTCAATCCAACAGGAACTAAATCTCACCAGCAAACACGTGAGCTTGCAAGTGGTCCTTGCTCAGCTGAACCTTCAGATGAGACCTCAGCCCTGGCCTGTACCTTGACTGCAGCCTGGTGAGATCTCTTGAAGCAGAGGACCCAGCCCAACTGTTCCTGGACACCTGGTCCACAGAAACTGTGAGGTAATAAACATGCGTTGTTTTAAGCCACTAAGTTTGTGCTCATTTGTTATGCAGCAGTAGATAACTAATACAGCCTCCCATTGCACACTCCAAGAGTCCAGGGGACATGCTACCCATAGTGGACCAGCCCAGGCTCCTGGGAAGTTCTGGTAGAACAGGCAGGAGAGGTGATGTCCACGCATAGAAGAGGGAGGGGTCCGGTTTTCCTCTCTTGCACTATCCAGTAAGTGCAGAGAGCTAAGGGAAAAGTGGCTGTGGCCACCAAGCAAAGGAGATGGGGCTTGATCATGTGGCTAAGTCAGCACTGGGGTTCCTGAGCACCCAATGTAGGCTAGATTCTGTGGTAGATGCTGGGAGGCATTGGGGTACCAGCCAGCTCTGCCCTTATAGAGTTCTCAAGTTGGTGAGAGAGATGTGCAGGGACCCCAGTTAGAGCATAATTTGCACAGTGCCTCCATCCATTGAATGCTTGGCACATGGTGCTAAGAGGATGCGGGCAGCACCCCATTCATGCCTCACAACCACAGTGGAGGTCAGAGCAATTCTTATCCCATCTCACTTACAAGAAAACACTCACAGGGGTTAAGTGGCTCCTTCAAGATCACTCTTCTAGGTGACAGAACCCACCAGCAAACCCAGCACTGTCTGAGCATTCAGCCACGATGCTCTGTGTTGTGCGAACACAGCAACAAACTCTGCTGTGGACGGGGGGACAGGGCTATGTCAGGGTGGGCTTCACACAGCAGGTGACATTGGAGCTGGATCTTGAGAAGTTGGGAATACACCAGAAAGGGGAAGGGTACCTTTCATTTCAGGCAGAGAGGACAGAATAGGCAAACACAAAACAACATGGTATGTGTGGGGACTGGGGGAGCTTGGAGCAGTTAGGTGGGCTTGGAACTAGCCAGCTGGGGTCACATCACACAGGCCCATTTTGACAATTTTGACGTTGTCCTATAAGCCATTGAAGGGTGTTGGGCAGAGAAGGGACATGGTTACGTCTGAATTTTAGATAAGTCTTTTCGGTGGGATGGGGTGGTGGGGAGAGGATGGGTGGAAGGGAAGAGATACAGGCTAGGAGAGCAGTGTGTGGGGAATGAGAGGTGCCTATGCAAGCAGAGAGAAGAGGCCTAGCTTAAGGCACGGTGATGGTGGGGGGCAGCCGAGTGTGGTCTATTCTTGACTCCTCAACAAGGTCTGGGATGTGTCTGTGTCCAGGAGCAATGCATCCTCTCTCTGTGTCCCCAGCCTCCTGCACACAGACTAGCAGAGGTAGGAACTCCATCAATGTTGGCGAGACAACCAATGACGGACCTTTGCCTACCCGTGTGACTTGACTCTGTGTCAGGATGCCACACTCACGGGGCTTGGGGGGAAGGGTGGCCAGAGACAGGGTGTGGGGTGTTAGCTGGACTACCAGTTCCTGGGATTGTCAGTTGGTTTTGAAGGGCAGGACGTGAGTGGCCCTGAATCTCTGGGGCCAGTCCTAACTCTAGCCTTGGCTGGTTTCTGGGGTCATTGCCAGAGTGTCCTGGCCAGAAGCAAGGGTAAAACTGAAGGTTTTCTGGGACCTCTTGAGCTCTGTGGGTTGGCCCCCCTCCTCTCAGCTGGCATCCCATGGAGCTCTGGCAGTGCCGGCGGACAGAAGAGGACAGACAGACCGAGAGCTGCTGTACAAGGTCTTTTGCTTGTTGTCATGGTTGGTTTGGTACATCTTAGCATCTGCGTCGTACAAAGGGGGAGCAACAGCCATGGCTTTTGGTCAGGTTCAGGGGGGCATGGGGGTTGCCCCTCCCCTCCCCCCAGGCACTGACACATTTAAAGGAAGCAGAGCAACAAGGACACGGCACAGTGGGAAATGGATTCCCCCACGCAGGCAGGATGGTCGTCCTCACCTGGGTCTCAGTAGGACCCCCATCCCCACCCGAGGGCCAGCAGGAGCACCTCTCATTCTCTTTCCAGTGAAGAGGGTGGGGCACAGGAGTGGGGAGGAGAGCAGGGGACATGTGGGGGGAGTCATGTCCTCAGGCCTGAGAGATGTCCCGTCATCTGAGCCAGTCTGACCCCCAGCCCCCTGTGCAGTCAAGGGTTTGAGGAACCTAGAAGGATGGAGCAGTTCAGTGGTGGTGGTGGGCAACCCTGCTGGCTGGGTACCAGGGGCTCCCGGGGCTGGTGGCTCACCCCATTTTACTCTAGCTCTGAGCCTTCGGGGAGGTTGCTTTGTCCACCAGCTGTCCCACCTGAGAGGGACCTGGGCTGAAGAACTTCTGTTCTGTTTCTATTTCCCTTTCTCTCTCTCTGGCTCTCTCCCTCTCTCACAGCTGGGAGGGTCTCTGGACCTCCTGCTTGCCTTTGGAGGAGACACCTTTGTAGTTAAGGACACTTTCTGGACCTGGAGCAGAGGATGTACCTGTGTGGAAATTCTGGACATTGCCAGTGCCCAGCACAGGAGATCCAGAGAAGCACTTCCCTTCTCTCTGCTGGTCCGCTCCCAGGCACACAGCACAGCAGTGGCCGTCCCTGGCAAGCGGGCATTTTGTTCTGTCTTCACCCACATGCAATGATTGCTTCTTCCTGTTCTCCTAGCTGGGGGATGTCTCCCTTGTATGTTGTGTGAGTGCATGCTGAATTCTGGGGCCACTCCCTCCCTGCCCCACCTCCTAAGTGTGTCACATGCACACTGCCCCATTTGTGTGTGACACATTCTTCCCCCTCCCACCTTATACACCTCCCACCCCAGGTACTTCATGTGACCATCCCTTCCCTGCTCGAACACCTCACAAATATTTTGTGCTCCCACAAGTGTGTTTGCACATGACATCCTCTCTGGGCCACATATTAGCCTCTCTCCACAGTAAGGTCTGTGTCAGGAATGATGGTCATTGTGTTCCCCTGGACCCAAGAGTTATGGTGGTATGCCCCAGGCAGAAATTCTCCCCCTGTCCCTGCCTCCAGGAAAACCTCCAGTCGTCCTGCTCAGAAGCAGGCTGGAGGAGTCTAAAGGAGTCCAGGATGTGCACCAGACTAAGCCAGCCAGCCTGGAAGGCACTCTCATATGGGAAAAGCCCTGAGCCTGCTCTGGGGGTGCAGAGGGGCTGTGAAGACTGTGAGGGATGTCACTTGGGGATCTGGGGTTCCTCGGGCCTGCTCATCTGAAGCTCCCTGGGCCTCGGTCTTCACTGTCCATCTGGCACTCTCTGTGCCCTGGTACCACCTTTGAGGTCTGCGGGCCCCTGTCAAGAGGGAGAGCTTTCTGAACACTTGGGATTCACCCCTGTGTCCAGGTAGGACCTACACACAGGGTCTGGGGAGGCCTGGGGCCCAGGACTGGGCTCTGCCTGTTTCTGCCCCAGGACCCCGGGGCTCCTGAGAATGACCATCCTGCCCGGGATAACAGATACAAACAGACAAGCAGACAACAGGGGTGCAAGGTGGCTCCCCATCACAGAAACAGGTACAGACACAGACACAGGCCCCCTGGGGGGACGGGACACAGGGGCACAGGGGAGGGGGTGTGGGCGGGGGAGAAGGGCAAGTCCAGGGAGCTGGAGCTGCTGAGGCCCTGCTCCCCAGAGAAGGGACAGACCAGGGGACTTTTCTAGTTCCCTAAACATATGGATTGTTTTGTCTCATCTTTAAAGTATTGCAGTCTAACTGATATGGCTTTAACTATTGGAAACAGACAGAGAAGACCCATGTCTCTCTCTGAAATAAAAGCATAAATTCACTAAAATGGAAAACCTGCAGAATGCAAACTGGGGCCAATGGGGCAGGGGCTTCGGGACAGGCAAGTCGCCCCCTTCCTATCCCCTGCTTTTGGGGTAGGCCCTGGTGGGGGCCCAGCATGGCTTCTTGGGGCACTGCCTGGGTCTGTCCCAGTGGACTTCTGAGGACTTCAGGCAGGAACCCTCCAAGGGCAGGAGGACTCTAGGCCAAGGACAAGGTCTCCTCTTGGATGTGGCCATCTGTGACTAGTGGTTTGGGGACCAAGAGGGGTCATCTTACCTATGTTCCTTCTCCCCAGGCACACGTCCTGCACACAACTGCCTTTTCAGAGCCAAACACATGCACACAACAGTCTCAGCATATCTGGCAACTCTCTCAAACACATACTTCTACAACATCTAACACATTCTCATCACTCCTGACATACATGCTATTTTTGAAAAAAATGCAGATACTAGCTAACACATGCAAGTTCTAACACACATATGAGATGGTTAGTACACACATATGACACAATCTCAACTCACACATACCACCTCAAACAAGCATACATACACTAGGCTTCCTAACATACATCACACAGGGATGTTGACTAACACACACACACACAATCTCAAGACACTCTAATCATAGGCTTATATGTATAATCTCTGGGCATACAATTGCTGATGCAGTCTCTGCCATGTACATTCACGCATGCCTGGACAAACACTTTCCTCTCTCATTTGCTCCATGGCTTCCCAGTTCTCACACAGCTTACTGAGAAGGAGGCCTTGACAATTCGGGGTGGGGGGAACAAATGCCAGTCTCACACATCCCAGAGGAGAGTTTGTTCTTGGCCAATAAGATGAAAGAACAGATGCCCTCTGTCAACTGGGGACTGGCTTTTCCCAAAAAGTTTGGGGCTTTGGCCAGGAAGGGTCCTCCTGTGGACCGTGGGGCCCTGGAAGCACATGAACAGGATGAGGTGAGGAAGAGGGGTGGATAAGAAGGGGGGCAGCCTGGCTGCACCAATGGGGGAGTCCCATGGCATGGGCCATCGCTGCCCAATGGCTCCAAGTATTTTCTGGGGGGCCTGGGCAGCCCCTTGGCTGGGCAAGCCGGGCCCAGCCTGGCAGTGGGGCTCCAGGACCTAAGTGGAGTGGGGGGAAGAAACAAGGGGCTGCCTTACCCTGGGGCCCCTCCATAGATGAGTTAAAGTCCATAGAGGATCCATTTGGAGGGACTGGCTTGGCAGGGGCTAGGCCTCTTCAGGTGGGGGTTGGGAGAGGAATGCTCCTAGACTGGGTGTCATCAGAGGGAGGAAAGAAGGAGAGCCCCAGCCTCCTGCCCAGACCCAGGCCTGGCCAGAACAGAACAGGCCAGCCTCAGGCTAGGCCCTAACAGGACAGACTTACCCTGACTCCCTTCCTCAGAGCCAGGCCACTCAATGCCCCTGCCCTGACCTGGAGGCCCACTGGGGTTTAGAGGCCAAAGGTCAGCATGCTGGGCAGGGCTGGAATGTGTCATTACTTTGGCTGGCTGGGGACAGTGGTCCTCCTGGCAGTGGGGTGCATGAAGGAATGTATGGGGATTACCACACCAGCACAGACCTTAGGCTTCTGGAGGGGGCCCCCCAGTGCTTCCTGTACTGGGTTCAATACCCCCTGCTGGAGAAAAGCTGTCTTCTTCTTGTCAAGCAACTTGGGAGTGAGGTGGAGGCTGGATACCCTGGGATGAAGGGAGTGTGAAGAGTGCTGAGGGGGAGGAGCCCCTGGCCAGCGAAGGGGGACAGAGGCCAACTGAGGTTTTCCCCTTCAGAACTGAGACTTAAATGAATAAAAAGAAAAGAAAGAACCAAAAAAAAAAAAAAAAAAAAAAGTAACAAGTGGAGTGGGGATGTGGTGGGAGGGCCGGTTACTTCTTGAACATGTCCTGCAGTGGCCCGGGCAGGTATTTGAGCACCGTGTCCAGGATGCTCTCCTCCTCCTCCTCCTCCTCGTCCCCGCAGCCTGCCGGGATGGCCTTCTTGGGCCGGGTCAGGCTCCCTTCGCAGGGCTGCTCCAGGGCTGCCTTCTCCTCAGCCTCCTTCTCCTCCTTCTTCTTCAGCCCATACTGGGGAGGGGAAGGGTGGAGAGGAGCATGAACAGGGCAAGGAGAGAGCTGGATCTCAAGGTCATGCACATGTGGCTGAGGCAGCTCATGGGAACTCCCTGTGAGCCCAAGGGTCCTCTCATCTATAAAATGGGGATAAGGGCACATTCCTTGTGGGATTGTGCTTGCCTTCAGTTGGTATTTAATAAAAGAGAGATGGTGCCTGGGGTTTCCTTTAAAATTAATACCTGCCCACATAATTTCTTTGCTCTTTTGAAATCCTCCAAGATCTGAAAACTGAATGTTCTCCCACAGGCTTTGGGCCCAATTTTGGTGACAAAACTTGACTGGAATTGATGGAAGCCTACTCATACCCTTGATTTATCGCAGTATGAGCAGACAAGTATTGAGCTGTTTGGCATAGGGTGGCAGCTGCAAACTCACTGGGAGTGCCACATAACAGTGCTCAGGGCGCTATAGTACTTTCCCAAAATCCCCAAATTCTGGGCTCCAAACTTGTTTGGTCTCCAGGATTTTGGGTACAAGGTTGTGGACCTGTAGCAGCAAACGTTAGGGAGCACTTACTATATCCACTACCTTTTTTAATCCCCAGAACGGTCCTTGAGGGAGGTGTTCCTTGACACGCATTTTTCTGATGAAAAGAGTGAGACTCAGAGAGAACTAGGTCTAAGGTGAGAGCTGGGATTCAAGGGAGCCCGAGGTTTTGGGAGACCCTTTTAACCCCTTACATTCCAGGATGGGCAAGAGGGTGGTGCTGACCTTGTCTCGTATCTGCTGCCGGACCTTCTCACGCTCGGCCTCCATGCGTGCGTGCTTGGCCTTGCGCTCCTCTTCTTGCTGCCGAAGTGCCTCCTGCCGCTCCTCCTCCTTCTTCTGTGCATCAGGGTCCTTCTCCTCCTCTCCGCCCAGCATCTTCCCCATGTCCTTGGTGGCCCCTGTGGGGGATGGGTTGGGGAGGGAGAGGACAGGGTCATAGAGGCAAGCCTGGGGATGGGGGGGGCCTGGTGTGCTGAGGCCCCTCCCACCTGGGTCTGGATTGGGTAGCGGGCATGGGATGCAGGGCTAGGGCCTCACCTCCAAGGGCCTGCTTCATGACAAAGTCCATGCCTACAACTCTGTTTAATGTGCCCTAGCCAGCAGCCAAATTTGCATGCAGCACTTCAGGCAGGCCTGGCTTGGGGAGATGTGGCAACCTGTCAAAAGAAGAGTTGGGGGTTAGATGGGAGAAGCTTCTGCACAGGCAGGGCAGTGGAGTTGGACAAACGACCGGTCACCCTGGTTCAGGCATCAGGTACCATCAGCCAGAGGCCAAGACCCAGTGCCTGGTATCGCATGGAAAGGGATGGAAAAGGGCTGTTTCCTGAGCACTTGCTATGTGCCAGGCACATGTGTGCTGCCAAATGGCTTCTGATCCCTATTTTAAAATTTTCATCTTGACCATGTTGCTTTAATTTGATCGAAGCCAGGCATGTTGGAAAAAGCCCAGAATTTGGACAGAGGCAGAGCTGGGTTCTAATGCCACCCTAACTCCTTATTTGCCATGGGAATTCCACGCAAGTTATCCAATCTCCTTGAGCCCCCGTTTCCTCCTCTATGAGATAGAGATGGCTGTGCCTCCTTTCTCAGGGATACTGTGGAGACTGGAGAGAATTCCAGCCTGGACCACTGCATCAAGCCCTAGAAGGAGTGAGCTTGCGCTCGGGGCCCCAGCAAATAAGAGGTAGGTGAAAAATTGAGAACAGCCAGCTTACATGAACATATCCAGACTTCTGAAATTAGACAAATGGAGAAATAAGTTATTTTCATTGCATAAAACATGTAAGTTTTATAGCTTAATATTGATTTTTATTTTGAATTACACAGAGGGGGTTGGAGACACAATAATCTTCTTGGGGCTAAGGGCCTTTAAATTACCAAGCACTGGGCCTCATAACCACTCAGCTTATGTTTGTCCTCATTTCCCTCTCCCTAAATCACCGACTTTCAGTTTTTATTATTATTTTTTTGCCTCAGAAGATTTTCTCCAAATAAAATCTTAATGGGAATCTCAATATGCAAAATACATAAAAATGGAACTGTTCCAACCATAGTGGGAGGGGAAGGGTAGCGGGCCTGGAGCCTCCCTCTATACTTGGCCTCTTTCTTACTCCATTCTTCTAGCATCCCTGAGAATTTGAACCCAGTTGCTCTAACTCTTAGAGACTTCCTTTTTATTTTAACCATTCAGTTTCACTGGTGCTTTCATAGGCAAAACTACCGCAAATCCTTTTTCAAGCATGGAGGGGGATATCCATGGGGATGGGGATCTAACAGCCAAAGTGTCATGTACCTTGATGGTCAAATTGGGCCAGGCCTACTCCCCCAGGACTTTCATTCTACATAGACTTGGGGTCTTTTTGATTTGCTAGGAGGATAAAGGGGTCCTGGGAAATGGTGGCAGAGGAGTCAGGCTGGATATTGCAACCAAGTTGAGTTCAAGGTCACTGGCTGTTTATTGATGATGGATTTTCCTCGTTTCTTTCAAAATGAGAAAACATATTGGCAGACTGAGATCTTTTCATACCATGGGGCCTGAGAGTTTGAGGACTTCCACGTGATCAGATCACCTGATAGGTTGTTTTCAGGAAAGTCATGATGGAGTAGAAAACCATCCACAGGGACTTTGGTATCAGTCACACCTGGTTTGAAATCTTGGCCCCCAACCCTCACTGTCTGTGGCTCCCTGGGAAAGCTTCAGTTTGCTCCCTGCAAAATGAGGGAGTATTAAGTCTACCCTGTGCTGATGTATGAAGGGGAAGAGAAGATACTGGTCAGGTGCTTGGTGTGTAGCAGGTGCTAGTTAATGTCAGCTATTGCTGATTGCATGTTTATGAGGACATGCCAGAAAGGAACAGGATTTCCAGGAAATGCAGAAGGACCCACCCTGATCTAGAATTCTGAGTTTGAAGGTGGCTCAGCTCAGTCAATCAAGATATTTTCATTTGACTAAAAACATTGTAAAGAGACGGCATTTCTAAGAACAGGAAAAGAATAATAACCAAATGGTTTCAGGAACTCTTGGGTTCCTCCTCTGTGTTTACATTTAGCTCAAGGAATTGCCAGGTGGTTGTGGAGGACGCAGGACTCTAATTTGAGATGTTTCAAATTGGTCCACAGGGCACCTAACTTGCTGCTCTGGCAAGCATCTCTCCTGAACCAGATGATCTTCTGGGCCCTTTTCCCAGCTCTTCTTCTGAAGCAGTTCTGCAGCATTTGAACTGCTAGCCACCCCACTGTATCCTCCAACCTCTCTCTTTTCTTGCTTCTGTGACTCAGTTCTTTCCTCTCCCTCCTCTCCTACTGCTCCTTCTCCCCTCCCTTCCTTTGCTGCTGCTTTTCTTCCTCTTGCCTCTTCAGAAGTGTGTTCTCCAGGACTCTGACCTCAGTCCTTATCTCCTTTTCATCTCTAATATTTCCCTGGGAGAACCACCCTTTCCAGGGGCTTTATGACTGCTAACACTGATGATAGCTAGATGTCTTATCTGAGCACCAGACCCCTATATTCATTCATCCAGTAAGTATTAGTTGAGCACCTGTCATGTGTCAGGCAGTGACAGTGGGGATATAACAGTGAACATGACAGACAAAGTCCTGTGCTCGTGCAGATTACATTCTGGGAGTGTGTGTACTGTGAGTGTGTGTGTGTGAAACAGGCAATAAATAAGTCAAGAAATACACTTGCCTCCCTCTTGCCTGCCTTGCCCTGGATGTCCCACAGCACCACTCAAACTCAACATGCCACTAGAAATCTATTTTACGTTTGGTAGTGTATATATGTCCATGCCACTCTCTCACTTTGTCACAGCTTACCCTTCCCCCTCCCCATATCCTCAACTCCATTCTCTAGTAGGTATGTGTCTTTATTCCCATCTTACCCCTAGGTTCTTCATGACCTTTTTTTTTCTTAGATTCCATATATACGTGTTAACACACGGTATCTGTTTTTCCCTTTCTGACTGACTTCACTCTGTATGACAGACTCTAGGTCCATCCACCTCACTACAAATAACTCAACTTCGTTTCTTTTTATGGCTGAGTAATATTCCATTGTATATATGTGCCACATCTTCTTTATCCATTCATCCAAGGATGGACACTTAGGTTGCTTCCATCTCCTGGCTATTGTAAATAGAGCTGCAATAAAATAGATTGCTAGTGGGAAGCAGCCGAATGACATAGGGAGATCAGCTCGGTGCTTTGTGACCACCTAGAGGGGTGGGATACGGAGGGTGGGAGGGAGGGAGGCGCAAGAGGGAAGAGATATGGGAACATATGTATATGTATAACTGATTCACTTTGTTATAAAGCAGAAACTACACCCCACTGTAAAGCAGTTATACTCCAATAAAGATGTTAAAAAAAAAAAAACCTCAACATGCCACCTCTCTGTCACCAAACCACCTCCTTCTCCAGACTCCTCTGCTTCCTGTATTCATTCAGAAAACTTTGATTACCAACCCCAAGCCCCCGCATGCAAAGTAATCTACTCAAGGGATGAGTCTTCTCCATGTTTACATCCTGTCACTCCAGGTGCCTCTTACTCCCAGCCTCCTGGGATTACTTAGCCAAACTTCTTGGGTCCACCTCAAGGTCCTGCTGCTGACTCCCAGCACGGCTCTTTTAGCTGTTAAGCAATTTCTTCACCCTGTCGAGAGATTCCACTAACCAATTTCTTAAGGCCCAACCTACTCCTACCCCATCCCTCTCAGCAGGTGATTTCCATGTCACTTTATGTAGTGTGGTACAGCGGAAGGCTTGTGAGCTCTGGTGTCAGGCACACCTGACTCAGATCCTGAATCTGCTGCTTTTTAGCTGTGTGATAGTGAGTAATTGACTTAACCTCTCTGAGTCTCATTCTTCTTTATAAAGCGAGGATTATAATACCATTTTGAAGGCTTAGAATTAATCTATGAAATGTATTTTGCATATGATGCGGGCTCAGTAAATGGTTCTTGTTATCATTACCAAAACAATTAACTCCCCTCCTAACTCCCAAGGAAGAAGTCTCCCTCCTTCCCCCTGAAGCCAATCCATCTGCCTGAGCTCCAGATTTTCCCTCTTTACACCTTCTCCTTGATCCATTTTTTACTCCCTCTTCCTCACACCTTCAATCTCTTCTCCATACGTCTCTTTTATCCCCTTCCTTCTCCAGCTCCTGCTCCGAACTCTATCTTTCTCTTAATCTCTGCCCTCTAGCTTCATGATCCAGTAGTTTCCACTTGGTGTCATCACTTCCTCACCTCCCAGTCAAACCCTCTGGCTCTGTGAGATCGGAGAGTTGCAGCCCCTGCACTGCTGCTGAAGCTGCCTTACTCAGAGTTGCCAGAGTCCTCCTAATCACCAGACCCAGGAATGTTTTCACAGCCCTCCTTCTCCTTCTCCATCCCTCTGTAGTATCAGATGCCGATGAAGACCCCTTACCTCCCTCTCACCCACCCTGCCTTTTTTCAGCCTTCTTCTTGAATTTCCTGAATGCCATATGACACAGCACTCTTGTGGTCATCATCTTACTTCTCCAATGGTCTTCTTTTTTGCTGATTCCCCCTCCCACTGCCCCTCCCTCTCCCACTGTCTACCTGGGAAATCTCACCTACCCTTATTGGTTTATGCACTTCTTCAGTCACAGACCTCTCCCTCTCCCTCTCCCCAAACCTGCACATTTAACTCTTTGCTGGATATTCTTAAATTCATTCTATCCAAAGATCAACCTCATCCTTGTCTCCCCTCCCCGCCAGCCACCTTTTCCTCCAGCATTCCTTCTTCCAATTGCCTCAGTGGAAAACTCCACAGTCAGGGAATTCTTCATTCATTCATTCACTCACACTACAAATATGCTTTGGGCATCTACTCTCTGCCAGGCATTGTTCTGAGTGCTGGGGCTGTGGCAGGGAACAAGGGAGTCATAGCATTTGTTCTCACAGCATTCAGTCAGTTGGGGAGGTAGATGCTGGGCAAAAACCACACACGGAATTGGCAAGTTATAATTGGGACGGGGTGCTGAGGAAGAAGGTCCAGAGATTATAGCTCCACAGTGTTTCCTGCATCCACACATCCCCTCTCCTATGGCTGCTAATGCCTTGGTCAGGGCCTCGAGGTTCTGAATTTTTGCATAATCTCTAACTCTGTCCCTCCCCTACCTTACATCTATCCTCCGCAAGGCTGTCTGATTAATCTTCCTAAAGGGCAGATCTGCTCATGCAAACACATCCTGCAGTGGCTCCCCATGGCCTGGTTAAACCAGCTAGAGTCCTTGTGCTGACCTTCAAGTCCTGCAGAGTCTAACATCTGCCTGCCTCACCATTCATTTCCTATCCTTTGTATGTGGCTCTTTATCAGCTATACCTCCACACATATTCCTTCCAAAAACTCCTGGGCATCTGTTCATCTGCTATTTCTACATCCTTGGAACCTCTTAACCTCATCTCTGCCAGTTCAGTTCCTGGCCCCACTACTTCCTAAGTGACCTTGAGCAAATGACTTAATCTTTTCTCATCTGCAAGATGGAGACAATAATGTCTATACCCAATGCATGTTGTAAGCATTAAATGAAATAATGCAAATGTGATCAGCCCAGCATTTGGCACATAGTAGGTGCTCAGTACATATTCGCTGTCATCGTCATCACCACCGTCATCATCAGCGGCAGCAGCAGCATTAGTTTTCAAAGGTCCACTTCATACATCACTCCTCCCATGAAATCTCTCCTCGGTGAGATGTGATGGAGTCTTCCTCTTCTGAGACCCATGGCGCTTTCTAGGACAGCCCTGCCTGCCTCCAGCTCATGCACTCTGTCCAGCTCTGTGTCTTTCCCTTCCCAGTCACTCTGAACTCTTCCCAGGGCAGGGCTTGTATCGTGTGCTTTTCTCCTGTCCCAGCATCTACATTTCTTAGCTCATGGTAGAGCCTCAGGACATATTTGCTGGGTTGAATTTAACGTGTGTCAGCGAGTATGTGAGAGTGTACGCGTTCAAGGTATGCTCCTGCGTGTCTAACTCTGAACTTAGGCAACGTTGTGATTCTGCGTAAGCGTGTGTGCAGGCGTGTGTGTAGATATTTTGCCATATGCCTGTAGGAGTGCTGAGGTCCAGCAGGTTGCGTGCAGTTGAGGATTTTGGCCGGACCGCCAGGAGGCGCTCCTCAGCGGGTCTGCGGGAAGACTTGGTCTATCCCAGCACGGGAAGGGTGGTGGTGGTGGTGGTGGTAGTGGGGACGTTAGGCTGGGGGAGGGGACACACGGAGGGGTGGGGGAGGGATGCTGCTGCAGCACCAGGTTTCCTTGCCTTCAGCGTGCCCGGGATGCTCCTCCAGCTTCCCCTCTCAGGCTCCCTCCTAACCCATCCTAACCCGAAGGCAGCTGAGGCACCTCCTCAGGCTTGGCCATCAGAGCCCCAGGAGGTTTTCAGGACTGGACCCCACCATCTGACAAGCAGACTCGGGCACCTGCAGGGTTTGTCCTTGTGGCTGTTTATCTGTTGTCTTTTTTTTAAATAGCTCATGTCCAGGCCATATTCACTGCAAGTCAGTTCAACACTCATTTGCCTTTTGAGGGGGACCCTACGCTAATGGCGGTGCAGTGACAGGGGATGTCCCTCTACTCCCCCGCCCCATGCCTCTAGAAGGGAGAAGCACTTGGGGAGGGAAAGGAGCAGTGGAGGATGGGAGTGGGTAAGGGACTGGCTCCTGCAGAAAAGCGGAAGCGGCGGGGGGTTCGTATTCTCCCGGCAGAAGAGGGGGACAGGAATCCTGGTGTCCCTCTATCGGTCCCCCACCGAGATCAACGTAGCCGGCAGTTCTGCCTCGAGCTCACGTTTGGCCACTGAGAGCACCCCTCCCCCCCAACACTTAGAGCTCCAACCTCAAGACCTGGCCTGGTCTCAAACTTTGCTGAGGGAGGGGGCAGAGTGGGGCCGGCGAGGGCGAAGAACTGATCGTTCCTAATGACCCCAGGCAGCTGACAGGTGCAGCCCAAACCTCCGCTCCTCCTCCTTCCATGACAAATAGAGTCCTCTTCGTCCCCCACCCCCAGTCAACGTTTAGGTTCTCCTCCCCTGCACCTTCGGTTTGTCCGCCCCACTCCCACCGCCCTCTGACTCACTCCGGTACCCGAACTGTACCCCTCAGGGGCGGCTCCCTCTCCCTAGGCGAAGACGGCCCTGGCGGGCTCCAGATTAACCACAACCTGAAGTAGCTTAGATCGACGTCCCCCCATCCCTACCCCAAGAGCTCGAAGTTGTTCTCTAGGTTCAGACTTGAGTCTCCCGCCGCCCTCGGGGCGGTCCTGGCTCCCCGGGAGCCGGGCAGCTTCGGGCTTCTGCCCGAGGGTCTCCATCTCGGGGCCCCACCCCTCCTTCCCAGTTGGCTCCCGCTTCACTCCCTTCCCTCCGCCTGCTCGCTTCCCCCTTGCGGGGAGCTGTCCTTTCAGCACCACGGCGAGCGCGCCCTGGAGCGTCCCTGCTGCCGCCGCGCAGCCTCCCTTTCTCGCGCCCGGGCAGTCTTGGGGAGCTGTGCCCCCGAAAACCATACCCTGCAGCTCCCCGGGCTGCGCTGCGGCCTGGAGGCGAGAGCCCAGACCCTGTTGCCCACAGCCCGGCTCCGCCCTCCCGGCCCGTGGCCAGCACCGACCTGGAGGTCCTCGCAACCGTCTGAGCCACTGCAGGGCTCCGGCCGAACTCAACGAGGCGGTTCCTTCTGCTATTCCAGCTCCCGCTGCCGCCTCGTGCAACTCCGCCCGGTGAGCTGGGGCCGCGGCTACTGCTTCGGGCGGCTGCCGGAGGCGCCCTCCAATCGCGCCCGTCAGCCAGACCCTGACGTGCTACCTCTCCCTTTCCAGATGGGAAATTCAAATCTCTCTCTCTCTCTCTCTGTCTCTCTCTCTCTCTGTCTCTCCCTCCCTCCCCCTCCCTCCCCCCTCTCCTCTTCCTCCTCCTTTCTCCCCCTCTCTCTCCTCCCTCTCCCCTCCCTTTCTCCGTCTCTCCCTCCCTCCCTGTTTCCCTCTCTCCCTCTTCCGCCTCCCCCCTCCGTTTCCCTTTCCCTTTCTCTCTCCTTTCCCCTCTCTTAAAAAAAAAAAAATCTCCACTCCCTTTCCTCCTCCACCTTTTCTTGTATCTTCTCCTCCAGACATCCACAGCAATCCCCCCTGCAGCTGCGTATCCTGGCCACAGCTCTTAGGACCACAAGCTTGCTGCTTCAATGTTCTGAGGGGCAGTGCGGGTCAGGGGATGGAGGGAAGGTTTTTTTTTTTTTTTTTAAAGCAGAAATACAAGATCGCCTGCTCAGGAAAGCCCACTTTGATTCCTCCAGGCAGAACTGGTCACACTATCCTCAGAGGTCCTGCCACCCCCAGGCACACCCCTGTTTCAGGGTCCCCTTTTCCTCTGTTTGCATGCCTCTTGCCTGTGAGCTCCTACAGGATGACAAGACCACCGTCAGATCATCTTTGCAGCCCCTCAGTATCCTGTCCTTCCGCATGAGCACTCAGAAAACATTGATGCGTCATGTGGGCAAGGCCTCCATAGGGGTTCAGGAACATTCCACGTGGACCCAGAGGGAGGAGACTGCTGCAAAATTGCTGTAGACCTTGGGCAAGTCACTTGCTAGGCCCTTCTAGATCTGATATCCTGTGAAGAATAAGGAATTCTTTGGCAAAACCTATTCTAGAAGGCCATTTTTTCTCTCCTTTGCCCTGGGAAGAAAGGGGACCACCAAGAGGCAGGGCAACATCTGTCCTTCACCCCGGCCTTTCCTCCTCTGCTTACACTCATTTTTCATTTTATGACTCTCTCCTAATGAGCCTTTCCATTCTGATTGCCATCTTCTTGGCTCTAAAATGCTTCCTTTAATCCAGCCCAATGTGTAGGAAAATGGCTTCAGAGAGGAGGAGCCTTGCACCAGGCCTTTGAAAGATTTGCAGGAGTTTATGCATCAATCAGGGGTTATGTCAGAGTGGAGATGACTCCTGCTTCTGTAAGGCGATGGCTTCCTTCCAAGAAGGGAGCGGCAAGAGCTGCAGAAGGACAGGATCTGGGAAAGGAAGGAGGCATGATTTTATTCCAACAAGGGGGGACTATTCCTTTATACATTTTCACAGCAGAGGCCTCAAAATGGGGGACTCCCCACAAATCAGAAGTCATTGGTGGACCGACCTTCCTCATCTAGAGAGTCACCTTCTGAAGCTCATCTCTGTTTTCCCCTTACAGGCTGTGGGGCTGGGTGTAGGGGAGTCCCTCCCTTTATGGCTGAGTTTTCTCTTCTGTGTTGTGTTGGCCTGTCAGCTCATTTTTAATTTTTCTTCCCTTTCCAGAGGCAGACACTAATGGAAGGGGCAGAGGGGAGGCTGTTTGATTAGAGTGACTTAGAATTGCCACTAATGCCTGAGGGGAGTTCTGGGAAGGGAGATCTGACATCCCGTCATTTCAAGAGCCATAGTCCGCCTCTTTCCTCCTCCCTCCTCTTCCCTGTTCTCCTAGAACAGAAGCTCAGTGAGTGGGACCTGGCTGGCAGCACTCTAGTTACAATTGGGGTTTTTCCACAATGGGCATTGCCTTTGACATGGATGTTGACTAAGCTGGGCTAAAAATCCAACTTAGCCTTCAGAAAAATACTAAGCTCAGTTCTGGACACAACACTGTCAGATGGACTTTAGTAGGCTCAAGTACAGTTAGAAAAGAAGGAAGTGGTTGGGTGGTGGGTGTCTGGAAATCAGGTTCAATGAGGGATGGTGGAAGGATTTAAGGCTGTTTTACCTGGAGTAGAGAATGCTGAAGGGGGATTAGCCCTTGAAGGACTGACAAGTCTTGTTCAGTTTGTAATTCCAGCACTTAGCCTGGTGCCTGATAAAGCAGGAGCTAAAGAATGCTTGTGGAATGAATAAATGACCATTGCCAGGAAAGAAAAGGACTACTGTTTTTACTAGTGTTGAAGACAGAATTGGGGCAATGGAGGAAAGGTAAAGGAAGGCAGACAGAAGCTCTGAGAGGAAGAACCTTCTACCGGCTGGAGCTGTCCAACCATAGCACGGACTGCCTCATGTGAGGTGCTGAGTTCCCTACCCCTGGAAGATGGCAGTTGGGCAGTCAGTGACAGCTAAAGCACCCTTTGAACCCCAGTTTCTATGAGCCTATTAAGAACTGCATGAGCTGACATGAGTCATGTCTAGCTGCAGAAAATCTTCCTGGTGAACAAAAGGACAGCTCAGTCATGTTTTGGTGGCTTTATCCTTTGAACAATTAGGGGATGACATGAGCCACTGATGCTTCCTGTCAAAAAAAGGTAGTGAAAAGATAAATACTTGTTCCTGTTCAGTGTTACCAGCCTGGACATGGTTCCCAAATACTGTTTTATAACTACAGAAATGTTGCTAAATATTATAAACATTTCTTACTGATTATAATATGACGAATCATACAACTCTCAGGCCCCCATTGTGTCTCAGGTGCTCACTTTGGTGCTTTGCATAAATTACATTCTCTCCTTTAGTTCACATAAACCCCTATTTTCAAGATGGGGAAGACAAGGCCCAGGGAGATACAGTGAGTCTTTGGCAGATCCAAGATTCCAGCCCATGCCTGCATGACACTGAGCTCTGGGGTCCTTCCACCAGGCTGGGCTGCTTCTCTTCTGACACATCCCACAGCCTATGGAAATGTAATTTTTGCTCTGCCGATATTTTTTTTTTTACATTGACATTTATCATCTTCCCTGTTCTCTAGTTTCTCACTTAAAAAAAAACCTGCCATGAATTCACACTCAGATTGGGGTCTTCGTGTCATGTGGGTTGTCAGTATTTCCTTCGTCTCCTGCATCTCTAATCCAGCCTGCTGCAAGTCGCCACCCTCCACGCTGAGCCCTGGCCCTTGCAGACCCTGCTTTGTAGACAGCTTCTAAGAGACACCTGGTAAGATCTGAATGCGGCTCTGCTTACGGTGTCTTACCCTGGCTGGCGCTGAATTTCCACCTTTATTGATGAGCCCTGTGGGCTGGGGCCGGGGGCCAGATTTTTAAAATGATACATACATGCCTTGAAGGTTCACTAACAAGCCAATCAAGAGAGCTAATGTCAGTACTTTGTGTGAGGATTGAGGAAGGGTGTGTGAGGAATGACAGCTGTCACAGACTATAAATGTGATCAGTGAGCATGGCTCTTGTCCAAAGGTCAACCTATTTCTTCCCCGCAGCCGCCTCCGTCCAAAGGGCACGCTGGCTGCCATGTGGGAGATGAGGAAGAGCTCGCTGGCTGGCCCTGACCTCAACTAGGAGTTGAGCCGGTCAGTGCATAGAGACATCTGAATGCTCCAGATGCTGACTCCACATCCTGTCATTCTAGCTTGAGCCTGCAGGGGCAGAGCCGGTCTTGGTTTGTGGGGGTGGCCGTGTGCCAGAGGCAGAAAGAGAACTATGGGGGTGGTGCAGAGGGAAGGGCTCTAGGCCACCTTGCTCATCTGACGAGTGCCTCCCCTCTTGTCACTAACAAGGCTATGGTACCATCACTGTCAGGTTGTGAGGTCAGGGTCCCAGTCTGTCTCCTTCAACATGCGGTGACACGGCGTGAAGGCAAACCACTGGTGTGCAAAGGTGACTTTGTGTGTGTGTGCCCACCTCTGGGGGCCGTGCAGGTGGGAGCGGGCAGCATCCATGTGGAGGGATACAGGTTCTAGTAGGGCAAGCGTGGGTTTGACACCATGTGACTCTCAGTGTGCGGTGGTGTATCCCTCCCGATATGAAGTGACTCTGGTGTGAATGTTATTGGGTGTAGAGCTAAGTAGGTTGCAGTTACAGTGGAATATGTTAATGGCATTGCGTGATGGTTGGGGTGTAAGGCATGGGTACTAGATGCAGCTCTGCAGGTTGTGCAGCCACAGAGGGTGCCATTTACTTAGACTGTGTCAGATGCAAAAGTTCTGGGGACATATCACCATTTCTGTGCAATGGTGCACGTCCTAAGTGTTGCTGTCCATGAGAGATGACGCATAGTGTGTTAGCATCAATTTGAAATGCTGCCATCATTGGTGGTAAGGGTGCAGGTGTAAGTGTGTCACAATGGGCTGGCACATGTGTCATTGTCATTGTGTGGGGCAGAAGGGGTTTGTATGTGCAGCCAGAATGTGTCATCACCACTGTGCAGACATACAGGCTAAATGTATCGCCAAGAGTTACTGATCCTTTCTCTTCCATTCTCCCCCTGCTCCCACCGCCAGAGAAATGCTTGGCAACCCAACCTGCCCCATCTGGGAAGCTGGAGAACTTTGGATTCTCCATTCTCCACTTTTGTTTTCAGAAAGAGGGTCCCACGTTCCTCATCTGAATCCTGACTCATCGGTGGTACATGGAGTGGGTGTGGGAACCTCCTGAGGAAACCCTCTCTATTCCAGACCCTGTCCCCAACTCAGAGCCCCTCCCCAGCCCAGCATCTGCCTACAAGCTCCTTAGAGGTCCTCTGCTACCCTTCATCTCATCCCTACCCTCCAACATCCAAGCACTCATTAGCATGTCAAGGCAGTCTTCTTTCAGCCCACACACTGTACCCAGGGACATCCCCACACAGTTAACTCCCTCTCAGCCTGAGTTTTCCTGAAACCTTACATTTTCATGTCTGCCAAACCAGTCTGCATTTCCCCTACCATCCAACACAGACACGGGGGGGATGTTTTGGGGATAACTCCTTCCTCTCTTGCCACTGGTTCTTTTTCGAGCTCTCTGCTGTGATTTCTGCCTCCCCTCCTCCAACCTCAGCCCTTCCAACTCTCCAGGACATGGTTAGATCTCCCTGTCCATCCGGAATTCCTCCTGATGACCCCAGATGCTCATATCACCCCAGAGCCAGCCAACGCCCCTCACCAAGCCTCTTCATTTGAGTCCTAGCACTGGACTTGCTCAGGCAAATCGGTGCAGCATCAACGTTTGCTCCGTGCCTTCAGGAAGTCCCCCTTCTAGAATGTCCCTCCAACCTCATGACACTTGGTCTCTTTTCCCCTCCCCCATGTGAAACTCTTGCTCAGAAAGATAATCTCTACACCTTGGAATCTTGTCCTTAGGCACGTGGAAACAGAATAAGAGTCCCAGAATGCTAGAATCATAAGCAAAAGGCCATTTTAGAATCACATTTAGAATCACAGAATCTAGAATGACAGGCTCTCTAAACACTGTATGTTCAAGAATGGCCCCCTCCTACTCAGATCCACTGCGGTTTGGGGGGACATGTTAAAAACATTGCAGACTCTTGGGGCTCATCCCGCGTGGATAGACCAAAATCTTGGAGATGGGAGCCCAGAAATTTGCATCGGTTACCAAGACCCCAGGTGTTTTGGATACACCCACTAGTTGAAAGACCCTTGTCTTGGGTCAATAGAATCTGAGAATCATAGGACCCTGGTCTTGTAGGAAAAAATACTTAATCATGGAATCATATAATATTTTAGGACTAATAGAAGCTTAGATGCAACTAATTACACACATTCCCTCACAACTTTAGAATCTTAAATCCTATGAATCTTAATGTCTAGAATTGTGGAGTTAGAAGAGAACCTGCCGTGTAATTTTGTTCCTATTCTAGGAAGAACTTTTCTTTTTTGGTCTCGCCGCACCTTTTGGAATGGAAGGCTTTTTCCCTTGTCCCTTGCAGGGCTGCCTCCATGGTGTTGCCTACATTTGTGAAGATAAATGTTCTTTCCATCTCAGTGCAAAGGCAGCTAGCAGAACCCCTGCATTTATGGAGCAAGAGAGCTGGAAATGACTTCTACTTTCCATTTAGGACCAGCACACTCTGGCCCACAAAGCAGATTTTGCTCTTTAATAAAATGAATCTCAGGGGACATTATTGCTGTTTTACTAAAGCAGGCATAGCTGAGGAACATGGACAACAAAGTTTAATAAGCTCATGGAGCTTCTGGTCAAAGGAAATGAAAGACAGAAAGGGCAGAGAGGCAGCAGAATTCTGTCTTGGAGATTGACGGGAATGCACGTGGGGTGTGTGTGTGTGTGTGTGTGTGTGTGTGTGTGTATGTTTTGGGAGGAGTTGAAGTGAAGGGAGGAGATGAAACATGCATAAAAAGTCAGCACTGAAAAGGTATATTTCTGGTCATCTAATCCGGTGTCTCCAACTTGCAGATGAACAAACAGAAGCCCAGAAATGGGAAGGGACTTTCTCAATGCCACACAGCAAGTTAATGAAACTCCTAATTCCTGGGTAAGTATTCCTTCCCAGTTGTAACTCAGCATTACATTCTTAAAACACATCCAGTACGCCAAACACTGTTCCAAGGATGCTATAGATCTCAGCCCTTTCAGCTCATGACAACCCTATGTGGTAGGTCTCCTTTCACTCAAATCTTCATTTATCAAACCTGTGTGGCGGGCCTATGACACACCAGACACTGTCCTAGGCAGACAAAGATGTATAAGAACTTTCGGAGTTTCTCTTCCCCCTCTTTATTCCACAGTAAGAGAGGCGAATACTCCACAGAGAGATAACACATGGACCAATTCACACGCTCAAGATCCTTTCAGATCAGAGCCTGTGATTTGAAGCACTCAGGAGTGAGCGGGGAGAGATGCCCACCAACAGTCAATGATAATACAACACACTAAGTGCTATCCTAGTGAAGAGGCAGCTCTGAGGAGGAGAATCAAAAACACACAGCTTGTAAGCCAGATGGGATTGGAAGTCCAAAGCAGGGAAGGGACAGGGAGGTTGGCTCTGGGGATGCCGGAGTCATCTCAGAGGCACTGTGGAGGAGACAGCAATGAGCTCTGCTCATATAGAGACATGGGTGAAATCTCAGCAGCTCTCTGCCCCTTCCAGATAGTGTGGTTTTTCTCTGAGACTCAGCTTCCTCCTCAGTGAAATGGGTCAATGATCCCAACCTACCAGGGTGATTGTGAGGCTCAGATAAAACAATGTTTAGGGAATCGCAGCACAATCTCAGCAAGTGTTAATCCTCTTTCCCTCCAACACCTGAGCAAGGCGGGGATTCTGGAGTTTGGGGCTGTGCAATCATTAGACAAAGCCTACTTTTATGATCTTCTTTGCCAGAGAACTCTGCCTCCTGAGTCCCCTGAGTTCATTTAAGTTGGAGTGAGAAAGAAGAATTTGAAGTTTAGAGGAAACTAGGGGTGGGCGATGTTTCTTCTACTTCTTTTAATTTATTTTTATTTTTTAAATTTTTTTGTGGTACGCGGGCCTCTCACTGCTGTGGCCTCTCCCGTTGCGGAGCACAGGCTCCAGACGCGCAGGCTCAGCGGCCACGGCTCACGGGCCCAGCCGCTCCGCGGCATGTGGGATCTTCCCGGACCGGGGCACGAACCCATGTCCCCTGTATCGGCAGGCGGCCTCTCAACCACTGCGCCACCAGGGAAGCCCTCTTCTACTTCTTTACCCCCTCTTTGGGCTTCCTTCCTTCCTCTCCACCACACAAGGGAGTGGAGTATCATGTCCCCAGATGGGAATCGCCTGAAGGAAGTCCAGAGGAGCTTAGATTCCGGCCTGAGAACAAGAGGACTTTTTTCTACCCACAAATCTAAAAATGGCTGGTCTATGCCACTCAACCTCCAGTTGTTTCTTTCTGCCAGAAAAAACAAAATAAAACAAAACCACCTTTTATGTGGCAAACAAACAGGGGGTTGGAGAGGTGTCGGGAAGATGAAACCAGGGAAAAGCTGAAAGGTTTGAAGAGGAAGGAATTTTCATCTACTGAGCCTCTCACTGTGGTAGGTGATTCATATCTTTAACTGATTTAATCCCTACACCAACGCGTCCCTTACCCTAAATGTCATCATCTCCACTTTATATTCAGATAGCGATATTCACACTCAGAGAGGTTAAGGGCCTCGTTCAGGGTAACACAGCTGAGAAGTGGCAGCATTAGCAGTATTGGAGCTCGGTACGTCTCTACAGGTGGCCACATTTTTAGAGGGGGATTAGGTGGGCTGCTGGCAGCCAAGCCGGGATCTGCAGCTTTGGGGCAACTGGTCCCAGAGTGTAGGTGACCCTGCTAGGGCACCTATATGGGGACCTTGCCACAAGCTGGTCCTTAATGGGGCTGGGCGTTCCAAGTCTGAGGTGATCAAAAGTGATGGTGGCTGTAGGTCAGGGCCCTGGAACTCTGTCCTAAGGATTTAAATGAAAAAAAAAGCCCTCTCTGTCACAGTCCTTTTCTCCCTTCCGCTCAGTTCGCTTCCACCTGACTCTTAACACCAGCCATCTAACCATGGCTCCTGCCTCTGCTCTTGTCTTCAGACTGACTTTCTAACTGGTTTCTAAATCCGTAGGAGAATCATAGCTTTCTAAAACACGGGTCCAGCTGCATCACTCTCCTCCTTGAAACACATGGTGGTCACAGCTTCTTTTGCCACCTAGCACCCACTCCCTCGTGTGGCATCAGCTCGGGAGGAGCCAACCGGCGTATTTCGTTTGGAGCCGCGGATGGATCACATGACCTGGGCTAAGCCAATCAGCACTTAGGTCTCCATGGCTCCCCAGATCAGTTCAGGGGTGGTCACATGACCCAAATCAGACCAGTCAGGGCCAGAGAGACTCAATTCCGGGACTTCTGCTTGAGCTGAGGGAAATGGACTCTCTTTTCAGCTTCACTGGGCTATGAATTGGGCTTCCCAGGAGCTACCATATGGAGCCTCAGAATGCGGAGAGCAAGTAAAGCCGAGAAGAGGAGAGGGAGAAACCCTAGCCTGGTGACATTGTCTCCACCTTGGATCAAGCTGTGCCCACAGCTCTCCTAGGTCTTGTCATTTTTATGAGCCGATAACCACCCCTTCCATTTTGTTGTCCTTAAAGCTGCTTTAAGTGGCTTTAGTTTTGTCTTTTCTCACAAGCAAAAGGATCTTAACTGGCACAAAAAGAAAGCGCAAATCCTTTAAATTGGCCCTTAAGGCCCTCCAGGATCAGAACCGCTCTCTCCAATTCCATTAAGAGCCACCTATGCTCCATCACTCCTGTACCTGCTGCCACCTGGTGTTTCTGCACCTTTGCCCATACTGGTTGCTCCCAGAAGAGCTTTACCTGCTCTGTTTTACTTTGACCATCATGGCTCAGCTAAAGTATAAAGGAATCCCTTCTGGGAAGCAGGGCTGAGTCAGGGGTGTCCTATATGCTCCCACATGGACCTCTCATTGTAGCACCATTGAAATGAAATTTTACACTTGACGTTGGCTTTGTTGTCTGGCTTTTTCCCTAGAGTTTGAACCCTTTGAGGACGGGGACTCACCGAACGTGAGGAATTCATTCACTCAGCAAATATGTTCTAAGCTTCCACTACAGGTCAGGGACTCCTCTAGGTCCTGGGGATACAATGGAGAGAAAAAACCCTGCAAATTTCTGTCTTGTGTGATGGGGGAAGCAGATGCTGCCCCAGTAAACACGCAGGGAGCTGGCTTGTTTCAGAAGGTGGTAGGGCTATGATGTAATAAGACAAGGGGAAGCCTGCTCCTGTCTCTGGCCTCAGAGCCTAGAGGAGGGCCAGGCTCAAAGCCGGCCCTCAGGAAGTGGTCTTCTCGTGAATGAATACGGAACATCCCGAGACGCCCTGGTGCCCCTCAGTCTTCCTTTACGATGACCGCTCAGAACTCTACCAGAACCTCTTTATTAGTGATTTATTCCCCATTTCCAGCCTACACCCCCTCCGGGGGGTGGGGATCACAGTTATATAAATGACATTTTTTGTATGTGTGACACTCACTTTCTCAATGGGAGTTAAACAAAGCAACATTCTCAGTGACTTCATGGTGCGGCTCCATCCGTGTCTTGGTCTAGCGTCAGGAAGCGGTGTGCTCCTCTGCCTGACTTAGATCAAGGCTCTGCTTGGCCTTCATCTTTCCAGTCCTCACTCTGTCGTCTCCCTCCACAGGCCTGTCCCCAGCCCTTTGATCATCTCTGTGACTCTCCTCTGGGCTTTGTCTGGCTCCATTAAGATGATGAAACTTCTTCCTGCTGTGTCACTCCTGTTCTCAGAAACCTTCAATGACTCACTATTGCCTACAGCAAGTCCAGACCCGTGGGGGCCTCCCTTGGCCTGCCTTCTACCTCCTCTGCCAGCCTGTTTACCATGATTCCTCTCCTACAGATCACTCCCTGTTCTGTGCACTCCACGCCTCTGATGTTCATTTTGTTCCTCTATTAATTTGTACATCCTTGGTTGTCTCCGCCTACTGGGGTGTAAGCTGCTTGAGGGCGAGGACTGTGTCTTGCTCATCCCTGAATCTCCAACATCAGACAGTGAACTTCCTCACTGTGAATGCTCGACGACTATTTCCAGAGGCAAAACTTGTGCATTGCATAGCCCTAGCTTCTGGGGGTTGAAATGGTTGTGGGCCTTAAGGTCCCCATCTCAGGTCGGGGAACTTGGAGACCTAGGCTCCTTGCTGGGCCGCAGACCCCAATTATAGTGCTGGCCTCCTCCTTTAAATCTTGTACTTGCGTCCCCTTTTTTTTGCATTTCTTTGTCCATACACATAACCCCAAGATTTCCTTCCATGCTTTGGTATTTGGCATTGGGATGTTTTTGGTGTTGTCTGCTGTGCCGACACACATTTTGGCCTGTTTAGTATCTCTTCGGCATCTCTTTCTCCTCCGCTTTTAGGCTTTGTGGTCTGGGTGGGGCTGACTCCACATCCCACTCCCATGGGTGAGCGAGCATTAGACCCACAGCTGGCCAATTGGATGACTATTAGCTCTGGACACTGTGATTGGCTCAGGGTTGGCACATGACACAAGTTAAGCCAATGAGAGTCAGCCCTAGGACTTTAGCTGAAAACCAATGAGACATAGGCTTTCTATTTCTATGGGGTTTGTAAGGCTGGCAGAAAGTGGGCCTGAGCAGCTGGACCTTTTTGTCACCACCCAGAGAGAGGCTGCCTGAGGGTGATGCCAACACAGAGTAGAACAGAGCCAAGAGAAGGGAAGGAGACAAATTCCTGATGACAGTGTTTAAGTGTCCAGATCCCAGTGTGCCTTTATGCATCATCTGCTCATGTACTTTTCCATTATGTGACCAGTAAATACCATCTTTCTACTTAAGTTGCTTTGAATGAGGTTTCTACCTTTGTCACCTGCTGGAATCTGTAACGTTGGAGCTGTATGCCCCCTCCTTCAGAAAACTTCTAATGTATGACTGATTCACTTCGTTATAAAGCAGAAACTAACACACCATTGTAAAGCAATTATACCCCAATAAAGATGTTAAAAAAAAAAAAAAGAAAACTTCTAATCAAGCAGGCTCTGACCCTGAAAAGACCCTCTGTTTAATGTTCTCACATCCCAAGAAGGAGCTGATCATCCTGGTCCCAGTTTTCTGTCTCTATGACACCTCCTCACCTGTGCAACAAGGTCCCCACGGTAATGTTGACTTAAGTGAGAGAAGGAACTCACATGTGGGTCCTTGCTCAAAGCTTTGCCAAAGCTCAAACTTCAGATCCACAGATCCCAGTTCATATATCCACATCCCCTCAAAAATGCACATATTTTTGGCCAAGAGCGCTGCAATTTCACCCTTGAGTGGCATCGGCATTCTTGGACGGCTGCCATCCCTTTGTGGTGATTTGTCTGCGTCTCGTTTGTCAACTGGGGTTGGAACATTTGTCCGACAGAGCCGTGCCTTTGGCACCTCTACTTCCAAAAAGCAATTTGGGAGCAAGAATTTCCCTGAGGTTCTCCCTAGTCAAGCCTGAGGCCGAGGCTCTCTCAGATGTTCCGGGTTTCTCCTTTTCATCTCTGAGCTCTCTCCCAGAACTGTGATCATTGAGCATCTTGTCGGTCTTTTATCTGACCTCTTTCCATTTGATGGATTTGAAAGACCTCTGATTCTTGTTCCCACAGTCCTTCTCAAGGTGACTTTTGGGGTGTCTTTGGAATGCATCGTTTCAAGGCCTCACTGACCTGGGTAAGCTTCCTGATTCTAAGTCATCGGTTTTTAAAGGTTTTCCAAAAGATGCCTTTTTCCTTGCAATGCCTCTAGGACATCTCTCTTTAGCTTGTTGTTTTATTTTGTTTTGTTTTTGACTGTAATGGTCAGACCACACTGGGCTGTGGCTGGAAGAGGAAGATTCTGTGCAAGGTGGATGAGGCGCATGGAGGGCTCTACCATCTGATGATGCCACCAACTCAATGTGCGGCTTCCAGGGCCACTGTGGCAGGAGGGGAGAGCTGGAGTATCACAGAGGTCCCCACAGCCCCAGCTGGGAAGTGGTTGCCCCAGGCTGGCTCCTGGTTGCTCCTTCAGACCCATTCTTCCCCTCCCCACCCAGCTCTGGGCCCAGGAGGCTCATTGCTATGGACCCATCAACAGGCTCCCTTTGCCCTTGGGCTTCTGGTTGGGTTTTATCAATGGGAGTTACTGGCAGGGATTAGAGGCGAGAAAAGAGCAAAATGAGAGTGTCCCTTGGCTGAAGGCCACTGCTTCTGTTAAGCGGTCCTTTCCACATATGTACCCTCTCCAGGCTTGGCAACGACTCCCTCCTTGCCCTTCAGGCTTAGAGGTGGCGATGGCTCCCCACCAAAGCTGGCCCCGGGGAGTTGCACTGTCCCTGTGGGACCTTCCTGTCCTGCCTGCACCTTCATGAAGCTCTGCTCAAATGGCCCACGTGAAGTGTTCCATGTTTCTGGCCAGTGTTCTCACTGATATCGACACTTCTGCTCACCATTGGTTGGCCGAACCTAGTATCTTGGACTCACTGACTTCAGGGAACTGGGAAGTGTGGTGCTACCTCTGCTCGGGGAGAGAGGTAAGCAGGGTGCGGGTGTGCTCTGGCCACCTCCGCCTCAGGCACACAGCTCCCAGGCCTTGGCATGGAGCATTCCGGGATCCTGGTAAGTGAGTTCCCACACCTCTTAGGGTGTACTGCCTTCCACATCGTCTCTCCCAGGGCAGGGCAGCATGGAAAGAACTGGGTTCCTATCCCGACTGTGGACTTTGGGCAAGTCAACCTCAGTCAACCTCCCTCTCTCCTGCAGCAACCCACACTGCATCCTGTAAATAACTGCATGTTCCCAACACCTCTCCTCCTTCTCCTTGGAAACCTGCTCTCTCTTTGGATTTGGGCTGCCGGTTGTTAGATTCCCGGCACGGTTCAGTGCTGAGCGTGGCGGGAGCTGCGACGTTGCATCTAAAGGCCTGGAGCGGGGCCCCCGGGTTCTTCCTTCACTAGCTGTGTGACCTTGGCCAGGTCACTTCACCTCTCTGAGCCTCAGTTTCCTCACCTGAAGCTTGGGCCGGGGGATGGTAACTAATGTCATGATGAAGGTTAATTTAGGACCTGTAAACAAGGGTCCAGCTGAGTGTGGGACATACTCAGCGTGCTTCGTGAAAGTGAGTTTCCTCTTTTATTCCTACTCTCATCAGTTTTTCCTCCTAGATGTTTCAGGGAGGGGATGGCAGGGTCCTTACACTGGGTCACCTGCAGGGTCAAGCAGGTGACAGACGGAGGATGCTGCTAAACGCCTTGGAAATGGGCTGGGAAGAAGCTGGCTTCCTGAGCAGACCTCCACAGAGATTGTAACCTGGGGGGAGGCTGGTCACTGGGAGGACATGGGTGGTCCAGGGGTCTCTGATGCCTCCTCCTAAGAGCTCCCTCTAACTCAGGGCTGGCCGCAGACCCCACCAGATTGCAGGATCTACTCAGATTTCCTGCTGCCCCAAAGTTTCGTATTTCCATCTAATTTCACCAAGTGGAAGGGAGAAGTTGAACGTGGCCTTGCACTGTCTTTTGGTGGATGTTCCGGAAGAGGTGAGAAGGGGTTTTACCTGTGGAGAGGTATAAATCAACAAGACCCCTGAGGTTGAGCCCCTGTGGAATGATGGTAATAATAGGAGCTAACCTGACTGAGCTGCGGTGTGCTGTAGCTGCCGTTCCACGTGCTTTATACATACTACCTTGTTTACGCTGCACAACAACCTTACGAGGTATTACTGTTATGCCCATTTCATAGATGAGGAAAGAGGCAGAGAGAGGACACGAAACAAGGTCATGCAGATGGAAGGTGCCATTCGGGATCTGCATCCAACCTATCTGGTCCTGGAGTCTGCACTCCCCTCTGCTCTTCTGGGATCGGGATGTCCGCCTGGGAGATGGGGCTCATTCTATGGCTGGTTCAGGCTGAGGAGACACTGAGTGGTTATTGAGCACTGTCAGTGTGTCACCGACTGCTGCAGCATGGCCACCCTGTGTCTCTGTGTATTTGCTACGGTAGACATGGGCTATCTTAGCTTGTCCTGTAGCTTTGATTCCATTCAGCCTCTTAGTATTCCTTTGAGGATCCACCCTTCTCTTGTTCTCTGGCCATGTGGTTTGAATGGAGTCCTCAAGTCCTCTTTCCCTCAAGCTCTAGGGATTGGTACATAACCCAAGCATAGGATTTAGGGATGGATATGTGACTTAAGATGGTCCAGGGACACTCAGTCCTGAAGCTTGTTTTGGAAATATTAGAAAAATTCTCCTCTGTTGGAGTTACTGAGCTGAGAAAATATAAGCCTGGAGCTTCAGGATTATGGTGAGGAAAGAGCCTGCCTAAGGGGGAAGCCAAACCAGAGAGAAACAGAACTGATCAAGAGAGAGAGAGAGAGGGCTCTCATGATATTGCATGACTCCTGGATCAAGCCCTTCCTGAAATCTGAAAACTGCCCTTGAATTGTTCAGTTACACGAACTAATACAGTCCTTTTTTGCCCTTACACAACTTTAACTTTTCTATCATTTTCTATCTCTAAAATTGGACCGATTGGCATTGTGCTAACTACGCCATGTATATTATTACATTTAATCCAACGATGTAGTTGGCCTGGTGCCCATCATGCAGATGAAGGAACTGAGGCTCAGAGAGATTTCTTATATTGGCTTAGGTGTCACAGCAGACCTGGGATTAGGCCCCAGGCATTTCGACTCTAAACTGCACCCTGATCACTTTGCCTTATGGTAGAAGGCTGGTTTTACCCCCTGAATATCTCTTGTAATCTCTACTCTCCAGATCTCATCCAACTGCCCTCCCCACTTCTCCTCTGATCCCCTTTAATCCCCACTTCCTCTGGGAAAGAAGCCTTCCCCATCTACACCCTCAGACTAAGCTCTGTTTCCTGGTAGAAATGTTTATGGCACAATGTACTTTTTCCTCTTAGCTCCACTGAACTTCAGTAATGATTTGTTCCAGGTTTATCTCTCCTACTGGGTGGGGGTCGCACGGGGGCAGAGATGATGTCTGTTTGGCCACTGCTGCCGCGCCGATGCCTGGCACAGTGCCTGGCCCGTGGTGGGCGCCTGGTAAATGTTTGCTGAATAAATGAATTGTGCAGTTTTTTTTACTCCCGCTGTGGCCGCGGACCATTGTGCACTTGTTTGACCGCAGTGATGTATCATTCTGACACTGCAAAATTCCCTCACTCTGCTCTATTATAGGGTACCTGTGATTTGGGATGCTTCCTTATCTTTGTGTCCATACTAGACAGTGCGTTCTGTGAAAACTGGGGCAGTGTCTCTGACCATCATCCCTCGAGGAGTAGTAATGATAATAACAACAACAATACAAGGAATAATACTAATAATGAGCACTTACTATCTACTAGGCACAGCTCTGAGGCTTTAACATGCGTCGTCTCATTTAATCCTTACATCAACTGTATATGTATACTATTATGACCCCGCTATACTTAAGGGCAAACTAAGGCTCAGAGAAGTTATATGGCCTCTTTCGCTTCTCCAGTTTGAGTTGAGGTTCGGTCTCATGCAATGAAAAGAGCACTCGCTCTCCTAGTGACTTTAATGGGGGAATGCGGGCGGGGTTGGAAAGCAGCAGGAGTAGCAGAAAGGCTGAAGTGGAACTAAAAGGTCGACCCAGCAGATGGAGGCCTGGCTGTGCCCTCTTGAAAGGAAAAGCATCTTAACTGTGAAGGTCAAGGGAGGGATGAGCAGTGAGGTGATGGGGGGACTCTAAGGGCAGGGAAGTGAGGGTCGGGGGAAAGCTCAGGTGTGCCGTAGTAAGGGCACCAGGCTAAGCTGGAGAACCTGGATTCCTCCCCTGGCCCCAGCACTTCCTGGCTGTGTGACCTGGGGCAAGGCACTGCACCTCTCTGAGCCCACATTGCAGGGCTGATGCCAGCCTTGACATAACATCTGGAAATTGCCTAGCCAGTGCCTAACATAGAATAACAGGCACCACGTATGGGGTGCAAGCCACGTGCCAGGGCTTCTATAAATTCTTCACCTGGCTGAATTCAGGTGGCCCTCCCAAGAACCCTAGGAAGCGGGCCCTGCGACGATCCCATTCTGCAGAGGAGGGGCTTGGCTGGCAGTGCAGCCACTTGCTCAGGGTCACCCAGCACAGGCGAGGCAGCTGGACCTGAGCTCTGGCTGTGTGTTTCCAGAACCTCCCTTTACCACTCTGCTCTCTTCAAGAAGGTTGAACTTGGATCTTGGTGGGAGAAGGGGTCAGGTGGACAGTTGCTTGCTTTGTACTTTTGCCTCTTTGAGGTTCCAAGTTTCTCTTTTCATGGTTCTTCCCTGAGGGCCAATTTCCCTTCTCCCCAGTGCATCTCAGGGGGCAGCAGACAGACATCTGTCAGCAAAGCTGCGCTGGCCTGTGCTGGCGCTGGGGCCCAGGACCAAGAAGACCTCATGCTCAGTGGGAGGAGGGGTGCTGGAGCCGGTTTCTCAGGGGTCCCACCAGTGAGTTCTGGCGACGCCACGTGGAGCTGGTGCCAGGCCCGGCCCAGAGGTGAGGAGCCCGCCTGTGCCAGCCTCTCTCCCTGGAGTAGAACCTTCACGGGTTAGTCACATCTACATACCACCTCTGCTATTTACTTAACATCACTCTCTAATTCCACTCACTTGCAAAAATAAAACCCTTCATTACATTTATTTAAAAAGGAAACCTCATCTTGCCTCTTCACGCCGGAAAACCAGTGCCACTTGCAGAGGGGTAATAGTACACATACACGCAATGAAAAGGAACCATGTGTGGGCATCCAGCTGTCCAGGTCTGTGCTCTGGGGGCCTGGAGCTGCCTGAGTCTCAGGTCAATGAAAGGGAGGGGATGATATTGGAGAGTTGTAAGGACTCAGCCCGAGACTGTCTCACAGGCTTAATGGAAACATTGAAAGAGAACTGCAAAGGACAAATAAGCTCAGTGAAGGACTTGCTCTTTAAACTGGTACCTACCGAAGTACCTGCAGTCACTGAGGGACCCAGGCTTCTGTGCCACGGAAAACGCCGGCAGACACCTTAACCACCCACCCTGCTTCCTCTGGAACACCCTCACTTCCCCTCCATCCTGAGTCCTCCTTGGCCTCAGCTCCTGCGGCACCAAGGAAGCAAAGACCTTGCAGCCTGGTTGCCAGATGCAAGA
The DNA here is from genome assembly GCF_963455315.2 of Globicephala melas. NCBI lineage: Eukaryota > Metazoa > Chordata > Mammalia > Artiodactyla > Delphinidae > Globicephala > Globicephala melas. The sequence goes on along the minus strand of NC_083316.1, from coordinate 149,917,225 downwards.
CCCCAGGTTGAAACCGCTTTCCTTATAGCCAAGCAGGAAGGCACTTTGTCTCTCTGATCTTCAGTTTCCCCATCCAGAAAATGGGGATAACAAATCCTATTTCCGGGACTGTTTGGGTGATTAAAATGAGCTGCTCTCTGTTGGAGTGACTTTGCATGGTACCCATCACAGTGAACAGGGACTCAGGTGACATGCCTTCCTGCCCTTTGATCCTGATCCAGTGAAATTTAGAAACTCTGCAGCCACCTTTGCCTCAATTCCATGTCCTCTCTCCCAGGCTCTTTCTTTTCACCAGAGACTCTGACAGCCTTGGACTCAGATCTTCTCTCCTTCATCCCCTCCAGGGTCAGGTCACCTCTCTGAGCCTCAGTTTGCTCATCTTTAAAATGGGAACAAGAGCAGCCACCTCATCAAGTTGCTGTATGGGCAAGAGAACACTGTCACTGGCAAAGTTCTGTACACGTGGAAAGACTTATTTTTGTGATTTGGGACCCCCCTGGGATGGGAGGGTTGCTGGAGTGTTCCTGAGGTTAGACTGCCCATACCCTCGGGGGGAATTATCTGAGTCTGATCCCACACAAAAGACTTCCTGAGTTCAGGACAGGCAGCGAGCTGATGCCTCTGTTGAGGGGAATGTCATGAGCTCCAGCTGAGGCAGCTCCTGTTTTTAGCTGGAACCGCTGCTGCTGAGTCCCCACCCACATCCCCCCATGTGGGAAAAAGGAATGTGGTGCAGAAATAGCCCGTCCCAGGGGCTGCCCATGAGAAGGGCTTATTTTGACTCAGGATACGGTAGAAGCTGCTGCAGTCTTGTCAAAATACATCTGCCTCTTCCCGAGCGGCCCATGGATCCTCAGACTTCTGCCAGGACCCAAGCGCGGCTGCCAGATGGGCACATCTGGAACCGGGCCCCTGGGAGCTGAGGACAGGCCTTGCTTTGTTCCCAACAATAACCACCTCCGCAGCACCAGAGGTAAAAAATAGATATCTGTCAGTGGCGTGAAGGAACCCACCTGGGTCTCGAGGTTTATTCATCTCAGTGACCCCCGTGGCTTGTACAGGGCCTGGGAAGTGGATGAAGGAGTGTCAACAGGCTTTCCTCTGTGGACCTCGCAGAGGAAGCTAAAATGGGGGTTGTTACACCCATTTCACAGGTGGGAAACCTGAGGTCTAGGCCATGAAGGGTCTTCTTGGGATGAGATCTCACTCCAGCCCTGTGTTTCCCCTTCTCCAAGCCTTCCTCTGCACCTTGAACTGCCGTTGTCTCTGCCAAGGGTGCCCTTCCTCCTCTCATGATTGTTCACGACCCAGGACACATGCCTCCTTCTCTGGGCAGAGTTGGTCCCTGCCCCATCGGGACTTTGTGCAGGCTTCCAGGTAGCTCTTATTTGCCTGTCTGGTGACTCTGCACAGCCACTCATCTCAGAGAGGGCAGAGTCACCTCTGCGGCACTGGGCTGAGCCTGGCCTGCCCAGGATGGGCCTGACAAATATTTACTGAGGGAATGAATGGCATTGGAGTGTTTCATCCAGGGGCTCCCCACTTAAACCGCAGGGAGTTGACTGAGTGCTCAGTTATGGAAGAGAGGATGTAGGACCTCCTTCCGACTCCTTAACCTGAGGGTAGCTTCAGGGAGACAAGAAAACAGGCTCATGGCTTTAGAGTGGTACAGCCACCAGCCCACAGGCTCTTCCCATGCAAGGTGCCTCAAACTGGACTCCTTCATCTCCCATCAGAACTGTCATAGGTGGCAGCCCTGCCATCTCCCTGGTTCCTCAAGTCCAAAGCCTTGGTCAGCGTGAACGTCCAGGTCCGAGTCCGGACTACTCACCCCATGCCATCTCTTACCTCCCTCCCTTCCTCCCTCCCTCTCCCCCTCCTTCCCTCCCTCCCTCCATCCTTCCCTGTGGATTCCTCAGGACTTATTAGCTCCCCCTGCACCATGGCCCAGCCTCCTAACGTGTTTCCCCACCTCTGCCTGGCTCCCTCAGCACCACTTTCGTTCACGTCCCTTTCGTGAGGCTGACTCATAGCTCCTCTGTGAGCTCAGCTCTGACCACGCAGCGCTGACCCTGCTCGAAACAGTTGGCAGCTCACTCCTTTCTCCACTGGCATTTTTCAAGTGGATTGTGCAGGTGTGAACAGGGGTTCTGTGAGTAAGGCAGCCCTTGGGCAAGTGGGTGGGGACCGCTGGGCTAAATGAAGTCAAACAGATATTTCCCTGCAGGAATTTTCAGGGCCTTTGATGTGCTATTTGGATTATGATTCTCAGAGAGGTGGCCTAGTGTGTGGCATTTCTAGAGCTTATTTGGTCACGGACCTTTTCCGTGTGGAACATCAAGGCAAGGGGGGTTTTGAGGCACGTGCTTTGGGAAATGCGGCTGTGTTGGCTGGAGCCTAAGTGCTCTGCCTTGGTGGTCAGGGTCCTTCCACAGCACAGCCCAAGCTTACCTTTCTAACCTCTGCTCTAGCCTAGTCCACTAACATCCAGAAAATCCCAGCCAAAGAGAAACTCCAGATGCTCCCTGTGCCTGCTGTGGCTTTCTTGCCTCTGTCTGCCACCCACTCATGCACCTGCTGGCTCACTCTTTCTATCCATCCAGACCCGCCTTTGCTTCAAGGCCCAGCCCAAATGTCAGCCCTGCCGGAGTCTTCCCGAGTGGTGCAGCACGGGAGACCTCTCGCCCACCTCTGGCCCCGTGGCAGCAAATCTTTCTGCCCTTATCCTTCTGGGTGTGACGTTATTATAGGGAAATCTTTGGATCTCCTCTAATTTTTGCTTAAAAAAATATGTAAACTTGAGTTTTTTCTTCAGCATCAGTGCAGTTCTCTCACGATGCGTATCTGACGTATCTTGCTGCAGTGGTTGTGGCCGCTGCATAGACAGCACAGCCCCCAAGGGTAGCATGCGTGTATGTGGGGCACTGGGAACCCCTGATTCATGTGGCAAACGGAAGGCGTGCAAAACCACGCTTCTGATGCTGAGAGTCACAGGTCCATTCCCCCTAAAGGGATGATTTTATTAAGAGTCCAGGAGGGGCTCACGTTTACTGAGAGGGCACTACAGGGCACTGTAATTGGTGCTTTACACATGTCACGTCACCTCATGACCAGAATGGTGCCAGGAGGGAGCTCCCAGGAGGAGCGGAGCCGTGGAGCGGTTGAGGGACCTGCAGGAGGTACACAGTCGGAAAGAGACGTGAACCGGCCCAGGGCAGCACCAAAGCCCGGCTTCTCCTATAAGGTCTCCAATCAGGACCCACGTCACAGGACTCCTCCTCCAGGAGCCTTCCCTCATCTCACGGACCAGGCTCCCCTCACTCAGCCAGAGCCTCTGCTCATGTGTTATCTCCCACACCGGGCGGGGAGCCCCTCAAGGTCAAGTCTTATTTGTCTTTGCACCTCCAACCTCTAGAATGGGGTTAGTCTGCATTGCATGAGGTCGTGTGCATGAGGTGAGGGATAGATATGTCCAGGCCTAAGGAAGATTCTGGGATTTTGTGGGAATAGTCCTAGGAAGATGTAGGCTGAGGTCCAGTGCTCTGAAACTCACCATCATGCGTTCCTATGGAATCAGCAAGTCCATCCCTCTCCTCTGGCTCAATGGTGGCTGGCCTGCCCGATGACTAAGAACGTCACCTCGAGCTGCGTACAGCCAACTGGAGGTGGCTAGTGACATCGGACAGGTCAGCCCTATCCAAAGGAGCAGACTGGCTAACTGGTATTCTCTGTTGGTACCTGCTGAAACGTGGATGTGGTTGCCGCATGCACAGCAACGCTGGTTGGCGTTAAAACACACCAACAGTCTTCCTGGTATGCGGAGGAATCCTGAGAAAATGCAAATTAGATCACTGCCTGCCTCTGTTTAAAACCCTCCATTAGTTTGGAACAAAACCACCACACTTAGAATGAAATTCGAAGTCGTCTCCTGGCTCCCCAAGGCCCAACGTGAGTGGGCCCTCTTCCCCCTGCCTTCTAGCCCACCACTCTCCCCTTGCTAGCTCCACTGCAGTCATACACACTCTTTGTCTTCCTTGGGCTGCCAAGCTTGTTGCTGCCCCAGGACTTTTGCACTTGCTGTTCCTTCTGCCTAGGACACCTTTCCCCCACAACCTTACCTGGCTGCCTCCTTCTAGGTATTCAGATTTGTCTCAAACATCCCCTCCTTAAAGAGACCGCCCCTCTTTTACTCTATCTAAATTCTATTCAAATGCCACTTCCTATCTCTGTTAAATGGTCTTCATGGCATCTGCCACTGTCTGAAATGATTTTATCTTTATTTGTTTAAGTACATTTGTTTATGTGGTTATTGCTTGCCTCTCCAGCTAGAATAAAATCTCCACGAGGGCAGGAACCTCATCTGTTCTGTTCGCTGCTGTGTCCCGCCGCCTGTGTCACCCACTGGCGACACGAGGACAATCAGGAGACAGGAGGGCGGTTTAGAATGTGGACCCTGGGGCTGACAGCCAGGGTGCAAATCCCAGCCCTGCCATTTACTGGCACATGACATCCCCACTTTACAGATGAGGAAACTGAGGCATGAGGAGGTTAAGTAACCTGTACACAAAGCACCCAGGTAGCCCTGGGTAGGGGTCACGGGTCCCATTAGCTGAGGGGCCTGGACAGCATGAGGTAGAAGCTGGTGGTCTGGGGAGTTTGAAGCCTGTGTCCTTACCCTGCTGCCTGCGGCCCCCTTGAGTCACAGCCTCCTTTACCCACCGTCCACCTTGTCACCAGACCACTACTAAGTGACCAGACCCTCTGCACCAGACTGGACTGTTGTCCCAGCTCCCTAGCTGGACTTTGGTCCCTCTAGTACCCTCACCCCCAGCCCCAGATCTGATCAGTGGCACCCCACTGCACAGAAGCTCGCAGGAGCTCCTCCCTACTTTCCACATAAAATCCTACCTCTTCCACACGGTGAACAAGGATCTCTGCCATCTAGTCCCTGTGACCCTCTAGGATCTTACTCCACACCCCACCACCTCTCCTTTAGTTACACTGAACTACTACAATTTCCTGAAAACATCCCATTCGTTCTTGTCTCTGTGTCTGGGCACCTGCCTCTCCCTTTGCCTGGGACGCCTTTGTTTGTCACCTGGCTCTTATATCCCTGGCCGACTCAGCTCAGCGCCGCTTCATCGGGGCACACTTCCTGACCGACGGGCATATGAGCCCATCAACGGCAATCTGTCCATTCTGTCTTTGGGCCCTGACACTCCTCCCTCTTCCTTGCCCATCTCTGTACCTGGCTCCCGTGGCCCCCAGCTGTCCGAGCAGGCTGGGTGGGCTCTGGGGAGCCTTCCTGAGTTCGCCGGCTGGATGAGGCACCCCTGTCTCTTGCAGCCAGCTGTGTGCCTCCAATTGCACACTTACTATCCTGCAACTTCCGACATCCACCACCAGCCTATGGGTTGTTTGAGGGCAGGGATCTGTCTAAATGTCCCTTGGTCTCCAGGACCGTACCCAGGACCTGGCAGTAAAGCAAGCACTGAAGACAGTTTGTTGAATGAATAAGCAGTGATCATTAGATCATCGGCCCTGTGAGGCAGCTGCCAGCACCCCTGGCCAGAAAACTCACTGACAGCAAGAAGACCTCAGCCTCACAGGGCACCGCCATCCACGGGGATGGGGGGTCCCAGGCAGGGCCAGCAGCACCCTCTCCTCCACGGTGGTTGCCTGTGCCCTTCTCTTTCCCCTGCTGATGAGTGGGACCTGGGGAAGCCAGGGCTAACTCCGTCATGGTTGGTACCAAGTAATGGGGCCCGTCTGGGTCTGGGCAACTTTTGTATCTGCTGGCTTGTGCCCCTTCTGGGGTGGAGGGCCTCAGGGTGAGGAAGGCTTCCCACTCTGTCTAATCCTGCCCTGGACTGAGGTGAGGAATGCCTATCTGAGGCTCAGACAGGTTTCTAGGGACTAGCCCGTTTTCCCCCGGAGTCTCTGTGACTCTGCGTGGAGGGGCACTGGAACTCGGTGTCCTATAGCCCTGCGTCCAAATCCCAGCTCTCCAGCTTCAACGGCAGCGCTGAGCTGGACCGACATGGCCAAAGGTGATGTGCAAGAAAGTGCTTTATCATTGCCAAGGGGCTAATGCAGCTCAGAAGTGGAGCCAGTTGGAGCTTCCCTGGAGCATGCCCTCGGCCCTGGGGCCTTACATGCAATCTGGGTGAGGGAGGAGGAAGCCCCCTGCCCTAGCCGTGCTTCTCGAACTGCCTCGGATGCTGGAGGACTGCGAGAGAGGGGGGCCTCATTTATATGCGTTTTCCAGGCACAAATGCGACTCACCCTCCTCCACACAGCTCTTCCAATCCAACCTGTGCTGTGTTGCCAGAAGAATCTTCCTAAAATACTCACATCATATCACTCCCCTGCTCAGAAACTTCCTGCGGTGGTCCCACATTGCCTGGGATGAGCCCATCTCCTCCACTGGTACCCAAAGCCCCCTCCAGCCCCGCGTCTCTCTGTTTCTGTACTCAGGGTCCTGTCTGGAGTCTCCTTTTGTGTCCTTGGCATCATTGCCTCCTAGATTCATCTCAATGTCCCCCAAGATAAGAAGTACCCTCCCCATGCTGTGTACAAGGAAGATGAGGCTCAGAGAGGTGGACTGATTTGCTTTGCCCTTTCTATCTCTTGGGAGCTGGAAGATCCCTCAGAGATCATTAAATCCACCCTGCTTTCCTTTTGCAGATGAGGGAGTTGAGCTTCAGAGGAGGGAATGCCCTGCCCAAGGTCACACAGTTAGAGGGGGGCAGAGAAGCCTGGAGCTTGAGTCCTCGGGCTCCTCTCTCAACCCTGTGGCTTGGTTACACCATCGCAGGGCTGACCGATGCTCCCTTGAGCCCCTGGGAACCCAAGGGGTGGAGAATTGGTGTGTCCTGCTTGTCCTGTAGAGTCGCAGACTGGGATTCTGGGGGCACACAATGGCCGGTGCTGGGCCCTGTACCCACCCCTGGGGAGGACTGGCCTGGCACCAGGCTGAGGTGTGCGTGGGGCGTGGTCAGCAGTGAGTAGCTGCAAGGCAAGCCTCAAAGCGAAGGGAGGAGGGAGCCACGGGAACCACATGGCAGGAGGATTGCTGTCCATGATTAAGGTCTGGTCCCAGTGATTTTAGGAGGGGGAGGGGTGGGCGAGGAGACGGGCCATTGTATCACTCAGGCTGAAGAGGATGACGTCTCAAGTGGCTCCCTTCACCTGCGACTAGGACCACCCATCCCGAGTTCCCTCCCTGTCCTGGGGCCCTGAGAAGATCTCTGGCCTTAGAGGGTCAAAGTCACCCCTCTGTCGGTGCAAGTCACGCCTCTGTCACTTGACAACCATGTATGGTCACATGGTCATACAACCATGTGACCTTGGACATACGTCTATCCATTCATCCCACAAATATTTCCTGGGCTCTCATTCTGTGCCAGGCAGTGTGTCAGGCCCTACCAATGAGAGCCTCGCCCTTAGGAGGCTCTCAGTCTAGCAGGGGCAACAGACAATGCCTAAATACACAAAAGTCAAGGTTATTTCAAACAGTGATATACGCTCTGAAGAAAGTTAACACAAGGGTGTGGGGAGGGGCCGTGAGAAGGGTTATTCTAGAGAGATCAGCCCTCCTTGAGGAGGTGACATTTGCACGATGGGATAATCTGCCAAGGGGAGGAAAAGGCAGGTGCAAAGGCCCTGGGGCAGGAATGAGCTTGGTGCTTTGGAGCAGTAGACAGAAGGCCAGTGTGGCTGGAGCTGGGGGAGCAGGGGGAGAGTCGGGCAAACAAGCCATGAGAAGCCAGCAAGGGCCTGGCCATGCAAGGCCAGAAGGGTCCCAGAGAGGACTATGGATTTTAGTGTGAGAGTAGTGGATCCCTGTAGGGTTATACGCAGGGGAGGGACAGGTTTGATTGCCTTTTAAGGAGAATTCTCTGGCTGCTGTGTGGAGAACAGTTCAGGGTAGGGACCTGAAAGCGAGGAGGTGGGTTAGAAGGCTGTTGCTGTTCCCTGGGAGAGACAGACAGTGAAGGTGTTGAGAAATGTTTGGCCTCTTAAGATTTATGGTCCAGAAAAGGGATCTGCTATTGCCTCTCGCATAGGGTGGTTAACAAGTTAAAATGAGAAAACGTTCAGGAGAGTGAGCCACTGGCCGTGGAATCCGCAGCCACACCCAGTCATGGGCGCTGGCAAGGCCTCCGGGAGTCACAGGTCAGGTTCGCCTGGGGTTTCCCTCTCTAAGAACTGATCATTTTAGGGGATGTTCTAGGCAGAGGGGTGTCTGGAAGCTCACCAAACCTTGTCTCTGTGTCTGTGCCAGTCTCTTCGATCTTTCCCCAGGGGCTCCTGCATTGAAACAATGTTTAGGGTATAATCCAGCCCCCAAACACAGATTCATCTTCTTAGCACCTGCAGCTGACAAACACCCCATTTGGTCATCCTCAATGTCCTACATGATGGTCCCTTCTGTCCTCCGTAAATGCACTTTTCTACTCCCCCTTTTATATTCATTCACTTTATTTCAGCCTCATGGGGTATCATTCTATTTCTCCAAGTATGACAAGTTCATTCCTGCCTCAGGGCCTTTGCATTTGCTGTTCTCTCTGCTTGGGCTGTTCTCCTTTTTCGTCACATGGCTGGTGGCTTCTCATTCAGCTGGCAAGACAATTTCAGGCCACCCCCTCAGAGGCCGTCTCTGATTTTTCCTACCAAACAAGCTACCCTCCTAGTCATGGGTGATAATTTGTCTATTTTACTTTTTAAGAAGCACTTATTGTCAAATGGGACCGTCATCTGCGTGCTTGTGGACAGTCTTCTTCCAGTAGACAGAAGCCCATTGGGGCAGGTCTTTGTCTGGCTCTGGTGGCCTCTGTAACCCCAGTGCCTAGTACATAGCAGCAGCTCAATAAAGGTTTGTTGAATGAATAAATGACCAATTCTGTGAGATAGACACTTACTTTCCTGATGAAGAAAACAGAAGCTTCTTGCCTTTCTGCGCACCCCATTTCTTTCTCTTTTTTTTTGAACAGCAGATATTTTATTTCATGTTAAAGAAAATTCAGAATGAGAAATCGTTTTTTATATGACCCAGGATTATCTGAGTACCCGTATAATCTGACTTTTAAAAAAAAAATTACAGGAATTTTTTGTTTGGTTATTATTAATTCACTATTCTCTTTTTTAAAAATTGAAGTATATTTACAATGTTGTGTTAGTTTCTGGTGTACAATAAAGTAATTGAGTTATACATATATAAATATTCTTTTTTAAAAAATTAATTAATTAATATATTTTATCTTTGGCTGTGTTGGGTCTCCGTCGCTGCACGTGGGCTTTCTCTAGTAGCGGCGAGCGGGGGGCTACTCTTCGTCGTGGTGCACGGGCTTCTCATTGCAGTGGCTTCTCTTGTTGCAGAGCACGGGCTCTAGGCACGCAGGCTTCAGTAGTCGTGGCACGCAGGCTCAGTAGTTGCGGCTCGTGGGCTCTAGAGCACAGGCTCAGTGGTTGTGGCGCACGGGCTTAGTTGCTCCACGGCAAGTGGGATCTTCCCGGACCAGGGCTTGAACCCATGTGCCCTGCATTGCCAGGCAGATTCTTAACCACTGCGCCACCAGGGAAGTCTCTATATATACGTATTCTTTTTCATACTCTTTTCCATTATGGTTTATTACAAGATATTCAAATATAGTTGCCTGTGCTTGGACCTTGTTATTTATCTTGGGCACCCCCATTTCTATTGGTGCTCCTTCCCCACCCCCACTGCCGCCTTCCCACTAAGATTTAAAATTGTGACACACCCACTGGCTACGTTGTTGCTCCTTGCCCCGCCCCCGACCTCCAGCTGGCCACTAATAACTGCCATTTGGACAGCGCTTTCAGTCTGCAAAACTCTCCCGAGATAGCACTGCATGTAAACCCACACTTCCTTTTAACAAGGCTCATTAACCTTGTCCTAGAGACAAGGAAACCGAGGTCAAGAGCGATGCTGACTGTGCCACACCAGGCAAGACGACCGCAGGGGAGGACGCAGTAAAACTGACCACCGCTTGTGTGAGGAGCAGTGGACGGAGATCTCAGGGAAAGAGGGCAGGGTGGAGCCCTCTGTTGCTCTGTGTCTCCTGCAAACCCTCTCATGGCTGGCTTGCCCAGAGGCCCCCTATAATTTTGAAGGGTTATTGCTGGGCCCTGCAGAGGCAGCCACCCCTGTCTTGCTCTCCTGATCTCTCATTAACCCCTTGCTGGTGAGGAGTGACCTCCTTCTTCTCCTAAAAGGCTTCTTCAGTTCTTTAGGTGACAGATTTAGGCAGGGAAACCTGAGTGCCTTCATTACAAAAATATGAACAGGTAGGAGGTGGCATGTGTGCTGTGGTGAGGATGTGTGTGTACATGCATGTGTGTGCGTGCTCGCATGTGTGTGCCTGGGTGTGTGCTTGTGTAGGTGGGCATGACTCTATAAGTGCATGTGTGTGACATTACACAGTAAGCATGTGTGTGTGTGTGGGGGGGGCAGGACAGAGAGAGAGAACACAGTGTGTGCTCCTGGGGGCCACTGTTCACAGCTCAGGGCTTAGCGGGCTGATACCCTAGGGCCCCATCAGGAGCCGAGGAAGGTCAGGCTGTCATCAAGATATGTACATCTGAGCTTGGCGCCTCCTCCCAAAGCCCCCAGGAAAGGCAGAGAGGGAGACTCGGAGGAGGGTGTGAGCCAGGGCTGGCTTGTCGTCGTCTGACCAACTGCCCCTGCCCGACTGACTCAGAGACTGCCTGCCAGACAGTGATGTTATCTGCCCAGCCCATTGACCTCCCCGGTCGCTGGCTGGCTGACCCTGCTGGGCTGGCAGCTCGCCTCTCTCTCGCCATTCTCTGGGAAGCCCGGTTCAGTCATAGCTCAGCCTGTGGGCTGTTTGCTGTTTGGAGCTATGACTCCTGATTCCCTGAATGCAATAAGGAGAAGGGTCATTAGACCTTCAGACCCACTGTTTCCCCAGGGCCTCTGGCCCTCATTTCTGGGGTCTCTGGTCTTACTTTCCTCAGTTTCCTCCTCTGTGAAATGGTTGTCACAAGTCAGACGTACAGTGAGAGAGTCTAAGAAAGGCAGCGCTAGCAGATGCCCGGGCTCGGAAAGGCTGCCTCAAATCCCAGAAGGCCAGAGCCACGCTGGGGCCACTGCAGAGCCATCTGGCAATCGCAGGTGGGCAAGCAGGGCCACTGAGGCCGAGGGCCAAGAGGGGCCAGAAGAGCAGGGCTGGGGAACGAGGGGGCACCGGCCCCATGGCCATCCTTCCATATGCACTGAGTGTTTGAAGAGATGTCAGGTCGGGAGGATGCCTTGTGGCTTCCCGTGAACTTGGGGAGGAAGACAGTCAGGTCACGGGGGTCCCTTTGCGACAGCAGCTGAGAGGGGAACGTAGAGGAAGAGCTCAGGGTTTGGAGTCAGGCTTGGCCCAGATCTCTGTGACCTTGAGAAGGTCCCATCCCTTCTCTTGGTTTCCTTTTCTGGAAGATGAGGTAATAACAGCTTCTGGGCTGTATTGTTGCGAGCATTGATTCATTGAACAGGGATACGTACGTGAAGTGCATAGCACATATAGGTGCTAACTAAGCAGCAACGGTGGGGGTGGTCGAGGAAATGATTACGAGGGGCACCAGGAGGCCTGCTGCTCTCCATTGTAATGTGGCCCTGTAGCACCATCCTGCAAGGCAGCCCCAGCATCGCCCCCTCTGGGCAGCCTGCACTGCCGCTTCTTCCTCCCAGCTCCCAGAGCGCCCTGTGTCCCCTCCTTCCCACCACTTCCTGCTAGACAATTATTATCAGTTTGGACCTCTATCTTCTCCATAATTCTCTGAGCTCCTGGAAAGAGGAGACAAGTGGAGGAATGCCTGTGGCTGACTGAAAGGTGTGGATCTGTCCGCTGCACTGAGCAGTGAGCGCTGGAAGGGCAAGGTCAAGGGGAAGGTAATGAAACGTATTCAGCTCCTACTAGGTGTTCTACATACTTCACCTCATTTCTCACTAAAACCTTGCAAGGTAGGTATCATAGCCCCATTTTGCTGATGAGAAAATTGAGGCTCAGAGAGAAGGGAGACTAGTCTGAGGTCACTCACAGCTGGGCAGGAGGTGACCTGGATTCTCACTCACTCTGTGCTTCTAATCACCATGCCATTCTGGTCTAAGGCAAAGAAGGGAGACCCCTTGACAGCCCACACCATGGCCCTGAGACACCATGGCTCTTGGACGTGACTGAGAGCCACCTCTGCAGTAGAGGTGCCCTTGTGTCCCTGCTGAGCCGGGACCTCAATCCTCTGGTGCTGCAAGGGGCAGAGGTGGAGTGGGGAGGAGGTTTGGAGTACCTGGAATCTACGGATCAGAAGTCAGGGTTTTGTCTGGAGCAGGGACAGGCACACAGCGTTTCCATGCTCCAGTCGTTTCCACGTGTAGGTTCAGGCTGTGTGTTCCTGGTGTGTGTCTCCTGTGTGTATGTGCTGTCTCCATGCACGTATGTGACTGCTCCCTGGGCGGGCCTCTGTGTGTCACTGAGTCTGTACCAACATAAGCACGTGGGTAAGCCTATGTGCACCTGCCGGGGGTTTCCACAAGGTACGCACCTGTGTAGCCATGGGTTCTGACTGTACCTCTGAGTGTTTGTATCTGTGTAAAAATTTGCAGTTTTGGGGTTACGTTTGGCCATGGGGGGGGCTGTGGTATAGGGTGAGAAGCTTTCCTAGAAATGGGGACGCCCAGCAGCCACTGTCTGAGTCTCATCGGCCCCCTCAAGCTCTCTGCTTCTTGAATCATTCACGTGATAAAATGCAATACGTTCCTCATCTCCACTTTCAAAGAACCTCTGTAGTTAGAGAGTTCTCAGTTTGAATCCCAGCTCCACCATCTGCTGTGCGGGAGGCTGGTAAGTTACCCACTTTCCCAGGCCCCGGTTTCCTCTGTCAAACTGTACTGACGACCAGAGATGACACCCTTGTGTCCAGAGCAGAGGAGGTTCTTTGAGCTCAACGTGCTATAGAAAGAAGTCTTGTCACACCACATGTGATCCCTCTTGCTTCCGCACATGTGTGGAAGCAGGGGCTATTTCCGAGACATCATTGCAAGATAATCTCCTTGCTTCCTGGCCACGCTCATCCTTTTCTCTGGCACCGACTAGGAAAGAAGTGGCGAGACCCTCTCAGCCCTGCCGTGTCTCAGAATAACTGCACACCTTGTCACTGGGACAGCATGGCTCGTGCGGGCTTTCTCGATTTAGCCCTGCCATGAATCGTGCTGATTTTTCACCCTGCATGGAAGGCTAGACGTCAAGCTCTTAAAGAGAGAGGCATCTCCTATTTTTAAATGAATGGGCTACACAGAGTTTTTGAAGTTACAGCCTTGATAAATTAAGGTGTGCGTTTGTTTTGCGGATCTCATGACCTTCTCAAGTAGGGTTCACCTGGTGGTGAAGTTGGACATTGTAACCTAGCTCTATTCTATCTTGTTAAACACTCAGGGGAAAAGATTCAGGCTTAAATATGTTTTTTGTGTCCCTCCACTGAGCCAAGCACTGCTCTCCATGTGATATCATTCTTCTGGTCAGATGGAAACCCCGTTATATAGACGAAGCAACCAGCCTGCTAGGGGTCATTTGCTGTTAAGCGATAGAGTCTGAATTTAAGTCCTCGTCTCCTGACTCCAAGTCATCTCCACGAAGATGGCTATTTTTCAAGCTCTTTTAAAGAAATGGAATCCTTTTTTCAGATAAATTTGAAAATAGATAAGACGTTTGGAATGCAGCTGTGTTGGCTGGGGTGGGGGTGGGGGGCTGGAGACCCCTGCATGGGTCCCTTCTCATCCCTGAGTTAGCCCCCAAGGCCTCTTGTGGAATATTGGGGTTTCAAAGAACACAGCTGGAAAACCATGTGGCCCCAGCCTCCGACTCCACAAGGAAGGCCTGGCTCTGGAAGCCCTGGGGAAGCGTAAAGGTGACTGATAAAAGAGGGGAGATGTGGAAAATGCTAGAAGCAGCCATCTCCTACCTGGGAACGTAAGGGTGGAGAGCTGCTGTTGCCCTGGATTTGCCAGGATATGTTAGGGTGTTCCCAGCCACAGCAAAATTCCTGGGCCCATGATTCCGTCCACTGTGGCCACCTCCTCCAGTTTGGGAACATATCTCTGATTTCTAGATGAACGTTGCAAGAAAAATAGGAGTCACTTTGAAACAGGAGGGAAAGGGACAACGCACGGTCTTTAAAAGAATGACGTAGCCCTTGAGGATACGACATAAACTGGTTAGAACAAACTAGGTCCAAGATGGTGGAAGATTCAACTTCCAGGGGACCTTGAGCCTCATTGTATGCTCGTTGTAATACATTAGCATATGCAAATGACACAACCACCGGCATCATGATAGTTCTGGGGCCAACCATAAAAGGCCCCAAAGTGGACGGTGGCCCAATTCCTGGAAATCTCCACCCCTTCTCCAAAACAGTTGGAACAATCCTCCCACGTATTAGCCTATGAAATTACCCAGCCCATAAAAACTAACCACCCTGTAGTTCAGGGTCACTATCGCCTTTTGAGATGGACGGCATTCTGTCCATGGAATGTGTATCTCTCTAAATAAATACACTTCTTACCTACCACTTTGTCTCTCACTAACTTTTCTGTGACAAGACATAAAGAACCCGAGCTTCAGTAAGTCCTGACACCAGGTGAGCGATTTTAATTAAAAAACAGTGGGTTCAAATCCCATCTGAGTTGTGCGGTTTCAACTTTATCACCCAGAAAAATTTTGAGGTGTATCATTGTTTAAAAGAATGTATTGACAAATTGTTTCCTAACAACTTCACTATCACCAGCTGTAATTATCTTGCTTGATCTGTCTCCCCAGCCAGACTGTGGGCCACGAGGGATCAGGAACCTTGTCTGTCACGTTCAGTGTGGACTCACATTGGTGAGTGACTGACGGAAACAAAAGGGAACATTATTCCCATTTTACAGATAAAGAAACCAAAGCTCAGAGAGGTGAATGGGCTGCCCGTGATTAAGCAGCTGGTAGACGGCCAAGCCAATTTGGATCCAACTTCGGCTTTATTGTTAGCTGTGGAGCAGCAATGAATTGGATGAATTTATTCATCCACCCCCGTCCTGCTGAGTAGAGATGGAGGTTCACTCTTGCCCAGTGAGCCCTGAAGCCACCCTCCAGCCTCCTGGTCCAGGTCCCATCAGCCTGTCTGCCGAATGGGGACATACAGACAGAATCTCTCTGGGGCCTGGGGAGGATTAATCAGCAATTAGCGTGCAGAACATTTTCCAGACAAATGTTAAGTATTATTAGTATTTAAATTTAGTTTCATCTTCCCCTGCATCCCGACAAAAGGGAACAGATGGCCCTGCCTCCAGGTGGAGAGGGGGAGGGCGGGGCTGCTCTGCGCCAAGCGGGAAGTTTGCAGCGCTCTGCCTTCCAATTAGCCCCTACCTGATGTGGGAGCCCAGGGTATCGTGCTGTGGGTAGCAGGGAGGTCTTTCTTCTAAAAGCCGAGTGAAGGTCATGGGAAAGCAGGGCTTGGGGTCTTAATTCCCCTTCCTAGCTGCCTGGCCTTGGCTAGGTCAAAGCTCCTCTCCACGCCTCAGAACAATGCTACCTGCTTTGCAGGTTTGGAGTGGGGAGTGAATGAGACCCAAGGTGGAAAAGCGCTAGCTCTGGAACCTGGGCCCTGTAGGCACACAATGAACCATGGTCCCCTTCCCCTCGACTCCTTTAGGACCCCAAGCTTGGGTCTGGTTTCCTCCGGAGAGGTTTTCTGAGAATTGAAAAACCCTGGGACATGATATCTTGGAGATCTGAACACAAGCTATGGCTCCACAACGTTTGGGCTCTCCTCCAGCCTGGACCATGTTATCTGTAAAATGGGCATGACACTGGCATCTGCTCTTCCGCCTTGCAGGCTGGAGATCAGCTCAGACAGTGGCTTCGTAACTTCTAAAGGGCGGTCCATATGGGAATGACTGCTACTCTTTGCTTCCTGTCTTCTGCCCCAGGTCTCTGTCTTTCGGGCTGTGGAGGACAGTAGGAGGAGGCAGGAGGCTTGGACAAAATCCACATGTAACTCACCCTGGCTGAGTCCCACTTCTGGGCTCCATCTCTCCACCTGCCCTATTCATTTAGGAGAACAGAGCCCAGAACACAAGTGTTCACAAGCGGGTCTGGATTCCAAGTTGCAGGGGAATGACCTGAGCAGGAAAACCAGTGCAGCCAAGAAGGCTGTACCATTCAAGTTTTCCTCGGGGCTAGAAAATGTGCCAGAAATACCTGGTGAGCAGAGGGACCAACAGGGCAGCCTGGTGACGTGCAGTGAGGATGGGCTTTGGAGACACCAGGGCTCAAATCCAGAATCTTCCCCTTCTAATATCTGGGCCCCTAGGTACGGGCTTTTACCTCTCTAAGCCTCCATTTCGTGATCTGTAAAATGGGAATGATAATACCCTCCTAGAAGGGCCACAGCAAGGATCCAATTAAATGAGAGAAAATACGGAACCCGAAGCTGGAATGCCTGCTGGGATGACTCTGAGCTTTCTCAAAAAAGAATAGAAAGGGAAAGAACTTCTAATTTCGTACATTGTCTTTACCTACCATTATCTTTACCTCCCTCTCTCCTGTGCCCCTTCTGATAACAGCCCCTTGCTATATTGTCTAGGGAACTACCATAGCCCTGCTGTCCACCAAAGTCTAGCCCATCAGATCACCGCATCCCTCTAGTTTAGGGAGGCCATGTGACCTAAAGCAAGCCAATCTGAATGAAACCTAGGACTTTTGTGGACACTACAAGGAAAGAGGTCCTGCCTTTCCAGCTGACTTGGAGCTGACAGACAAACACTTGGTATTAATGGCAATATTTTGCGACCTGAATTCTTGTTTTGGGCGGCACCAGGCTCTGACAATTGTTATATGATCTAAACTTATGTGTCGTGGTTTTGTGTTTTTACTTTTTAAAAAAATCAACAAGTTATTTGCAATCCGCTTAAAAGACATCAACATAATATAGTTAACTTCGATCTTATCTCCAAGTGGATATGCACTGCTTAATTTTCAACTTCTTCTTTCACTCTGTGGTGTCCCAAATTGACCCCTTGGTCCTGCCTCCTGCCCTTTGCCTATGTTGTCGCCTCTATCTGGAGCTCTCTTCCCAGACCCTGCCCTAGCTTATTCACTGGGATGTCACCTCTGCAAAACTTTTCTTGATTTCCCAGGCTGAGCTAGCTGACTGTCCTGGCTACCCTCAACCCCTGTGCCTTCCCCCACCCAAGCACAAATCATATTATTTTGAACTTGTCTGTGTCTATCTCTGTCACAGATGGTGAAGTCCTTGAGGGCCGACCCCGCATCTACTCAGTTCATTGTTAGATTCCAGCTCTGAGCACAGAGGCTGGCACATGGGCCCTTGATAAATGCTTGTTGAATGAATGAACATTTATCGCTATTCACGACCACAATCACGGCAATAATAACACCTACATGTGCATATACCTCTGAACAGTTTACAAGCAGTTTTCACATGCATTGTCTCATCTGACTCTTCATAGAATTCTGTGTAGTTGATGTTATTGCCTGATTTTATATTTGTGTGGACACTGGGGCCTAGAGAGGTGTAATGACTTGCCGAGCTATGTAAGTAGCAAAACTGCCTTTCAAAGGCGGGTCTTCCTGACTCCAGACCCAGCCATTCCCCCTCCATCTCAGTGACATGCCAAGATGCTGTTGGTCTGGAAAATGTTTTAGGATTTACCCCTGAGCGAAATCTTGTGCCGAAACTGTGGCCAGTGAGGGTGTTCCAGGGAGGAGTGCTGATCTGTGATGGGGGCTGGAGCCAGGTACACTGCCGAAGCCTGGGCTTCTAGGTTTGATGAGTCCACAGCTCACCAGGAAAGGAGACGTGATACAGGAAAACTGGAGCAGGCACCCGAAGGCAGGCAGCAGCCCAGCCCAGGGTCTGAGTAGGGTTTCCAAAGAAGGGGACGGCTATGACAGGGCGGGGTAGAGAGAGTCCCCTACAGTATGGGGACCAACTGACTTTGGAGGTGGAATCAGCTATCCCCTCTTTGGTCTCCCATCCCCACCCCAGATTCTTGTTGCCAAACCTTTTCAGACCACACTCATCTAAGGAATGTTAAACCAAGGCTTCTAAGAGACCACGGGGTTGAACTTGGGCTTTTGGGCTAGAAGCTTTGTTCTATCGCTTACCATTCCTTCCTATTCCCATTTGCCTGCCTCACTTTGACTCATCCTCAGGTCTCAGTTTAGATGTCCCCTCCTCCAGGAAGCCTTCCCTAATTCTTCATGTTGGAAAAGGAGTCCCTCATGTGCTCCTGTGCTTCCCCCTCCATGCTTATTTTTATTGCAGGCTTGAGCACCCTGGAGTCTCACTGTGTGTTCATGTTTCTTGACTGTGATTCTCTGAGGGTGAGGGCTGTGTTTTGTTCACCTCCACACAGGCAGAGCTTCTCATCTGTGAAATGGAGGCGGCAAATCCTAATCACAGGGCAGATTGTGAAGTTTCAGTCATAAAACAGATTTTGAAAACCTGCAAAACGTTATGGCTGACATTCAGTCTAGCCATTTTTTTCTCAGCTAATGTTATGGAGAACTTACTCCAAGCAAGCAGAATGCTGAGAGTTTCTTGTGCGTGGCCTTACTGGGTCCTCTCAGTGCACACTTCCTTTCTTGGTCTGAGAAGTGAAGAGCTCTGGGCAGAGATGCTTTCTTAGAAGGCACAGAGGACTAGGAGGTCCAGCCATGTCCCCTGAGTCCTCCCCCTGTACTCTGACTTCAGCACTGCTGGGCCCACATTGGCTCCTTGGAGGGGGGATGTTCAATCCCACTTTCTTTGAGCCCAAGGGCAAGCAAGCCACCTACTGCCTGGGGCCCTACTGCTGACTTTGCTGGTACTTCCAAAAGTGAAACAGGAGGGAAGGGGGAAGGGCACAGCCTTTAAAAGAATGACATTGCTATAGGACATGACAAAAACTGGTTAGAGGGCTTCCCTGGTGGCGCAGTGGTTGAGAGTCCGCCTGCCGATGCAGGGGACACGGGTTCGTGCCCCAGTCCCAGAGGATCCCACATGCTGTGGAGCGGCTGGACCTGTGAGCCATGGCCGCTGAGCCTGCGTGTCCAGAGCCTGTGCTCCGCAACGGGAGAGGCCACAACAGTGAGAGGCCCGCGTACCGCAAAAAAAAAAGAAACAAAACAAAACAAAACAGGTTAGAACTAACTAGGTCCAAGATGGCAGAAGATGTGACTTCAAGTGGGCCTTGAGCCTCATTTTATGCTCATTGTAATACGTTATCATAAGCTAAGTGACACACTCACCATGTGTGTCGCTGCCATGACAGTTTTGAGGTCGACCATTAAAGATCAAAAAGTGGGTGGGGGCCCAATTCCTAGAAATCTCTGCCCCATCCCCCAAATAGCTGGAATACCCCTCCCAATCATTAGTTTATGAAATTATCCACCCCCATAAAAACTGACAACCCCATACCCTGGTGCCACTCTCGCCTTCTGAGACGGCCCACACTCCATCTGTGGAGTGTGTGTCTCTCTAAATAAATCCACTTCTTACCTATCACTTTGTCTCTCACTGAATTCTTTCTGTGACGAGACGTCAAGAACCTGAGCTTCATTAAGTCCTGAGACCAGGTGCATGATGTCAATTAAAAGACCGTGGGTTCAAGTCCCAGTCTGGGTTGCATAGTTTCAAAAGGAACATAGCTGAAAGCTTACGGGACCCAGTAAAGAGATGGCTACAAATGAAAGAACAGCAGAAACAGCAGTTTCCAAAGCCCATGTTCCTTGTTATGCAGGCAGTCAGCTGGGCCTGGCAGAAAGAACCCAGACTCCAGAGTCCCACAGACCTGGCTTGACTTTGCACACTGTGTGCAACGTCAAATAAGTCATTTCATCTCTCTGAGCCTCAACTTGCTTTTCCAGAAATGGGGCCATCAGGACCTAGGTTTCTGTGCTGTTGCGGGGACTCAACAACACAGCACAGCAATGCCCTCAGTGAGCTTCCTTCCTTTTCCCCGTGGTCTTCTCATCCCTTACTGCACTGAGCACAGGACCAAGCACATAGAAAACAAGGAGCTGTGGTTGGTTGACTGTTAACTACTCCCATCTCCTGCTCTTAGAGACTGGGACTGTGCTCAATTCCCATCTGTATCTCCCATACTACTTTCAGGGCCAGGTGCTTTTTGGTGACCCGGACACATTTGCTGAAAGAATGAGTAAGTTCCAGATGGTGGAGATGACAGGAGCAGAGACAAGAGACATGGAGGACAGACTAATCAGATGGTTAGCATAGTCCAGGAAGGAGCTGGATCCCGCTAGAATAAAGTGTCAGGAAGTTGATAAGATACCTGTGCGTAAGCTGTGCCCCAAGCTTGGAGTGCCTGTTCTCTTCAATGTCTGACATACTTGCTGACATACCACATTGTCTCTCTCAAATGTCACCAAACTCAAATGTCACCTCCTCACTAGCTTTGTTCAACCCTCTGGGCCCAATCACTTGCCCCTGTCTCTGTGCAGAATCCTTCAGGAATCTGTTCATGCCTCAGGTAAGCACTTTTAACTCCAGGTCATAGTTTTTGGTTTACCTGCCTGACCTCCTGCAGACTCCTTGAGGGCAGGGACCACCCAGCCTCTCTTGGGATCTCTCAGGCTTCAGTAGCCAGTCGTTCATCTCATACTCTTTCCCCACAGCAAAGGTGTATTATACTAGTGAATGTTCTACGCAGAGCCCGGAATAGATGTACTTGTGTCTAGGTACCTCTTCCTTCTCAGCAGCCAATTCAAAGCCCAGTGGAGATGATGGCCTCAGTTGGCCCTTACGTGCATGGAGGCAGGGAGGGAGCAGCTGTTGACCTTGGAAATGAAGCTTGTATGGAGTGTCTGGGTAGATGGGTTTTGACAGCCAAGAAGGGACCCGGGTTGCAGTCCTCTCTGCTGCTGCCTGACCTCAGGAAAACCCCTTCCTTTCTCTGAGCTTTGATTTCTCCTTTTGTAACTTGAAGAGTGGGGAAGAAGGGACTGAGCTCTAGAGATAGCTTATGCTCCTCCAGCATCTAAAGTTATATCTATTTACCTCCTGGGCTTCCTGGAGACTGACAGACACACATACGCACTCATGTGTATACACACCTACACACTGAAACAAACAGACACAGCCCTACTCAGACACACATACACACAGTGACATCAACATGCTGATATCCAAGCACAGAGACACCCATGCGCCTAAATGTCACACGTGCACAGGACACAGAGACACCACCCCCAGATACACAAGACTCGACTTTACAATACTCAACAGACACAAAACCTCATTGACACCTATGGGTGTGTGAGCACAAGCACATACACATTCCCTTTGGGGAAATCTAAGACCCCTTCCAGGTGGTAGGGTGGGGATGATTTGAAGTTGACGCTCATCTCTTCCCCTGGCAGGTGACATGTCCCCCTGCCCTGTCTCCCAGGCCTGGGCCAGGGGGAGGAGCTGCTGGCCTCTTAGCTGATCAGTGAGCAGGATAAATGTCGCTCCTGGGCAACAGGGGTGACGATTGGGTTGGGGACCCCTCTCCCAGGTTACCGCCTGTGGATGGTGCTTTTACCAATAGCTTCCTGCTCTTTCCAGGAAAGCTCCGGGGAATAAGGACTCCAGAGATTGGATTTTATTTGTTCCTCGCCTGCCTGTGGCGCTGTGTGCAAAGGTACGCCCAAGAGACCTCCCGCGTGTCTCCCAGTCTCCCTGGTCACGCCCTGTGACCAAGAGGCAAAGGCTGAGGGTGTTTGGATGGCTGGGGGTAGGTTGTGCTTCACTGCTAAACTTCCCCTTCCTGGACGAAGGCCACTGGCTCAGCAGCCCTGGGTGGGCGCATCATGCATCTCCTGGCGGCATGAGGTAGTGGTTTATACCTGGGTTCTGCTGCTCCCTGGCTTCGTGACCTGGGGCAAATCGCTTCGTGTCTCTGAGCATCAGTGTTTTCAACTGAAAAATGGGACAAATCACCTCTCTCTCTCATGAGTTGTGAAAATTAAGCCACAGAATATAGGTCCAGTCCTCTCTCCCCTGCTTGGTTGCCTCCCTCCCCACTTTACTCCCCGCTGAGGCCCTGAATTGTCTCTGCGTATTCTGGGAGGTCAACATCAGAGCGTTAAGGGTCTGGGCCTCATTCGCAGCACTGTGCCTTCCTGACTGTGTGCCCTTGGGCATGAGACGCAGCCTCTCATTTCTTCATCTGTACAGAGGGACCTCTATTGTCCACGTCTCAGGGTCATCTCAGGGTGGACAGGCCGTGGAAAATACTCTGTCAGCCTGTATATGGCCAGAAGACATCATCCCCACCCAGATGGAGACCTGGGAGTGAGGAGACATTGGACCATGGAATCCTAGAATGTTAGTGTTGGAGGGACTAAGTCGGCTCAGAGAAGGCAAGTGACTTCTCCAAAAGGCCCAGCAGAATTCAGAGGGCAGGTGTTGCTCCAGGCCCAACTAATGCTCACCATCCTTTGGCAAACACTGACAGTGGGATTTGAGGCTCTGATCTGCCTCTTACCAACTCTCCTGGCAAAGGGGCACTTTCCGAGGAGGAGCTGATGCCTCCTTCTGGAAGGTGAGCTTATGAGCATCCTTGGGGAGGAAACATGGTCACGGGGACAGGTAGGCCTCGTCCGGTGCCCTCTTCACTGCTTATTTGCTGGCTGGACTCTGACAGTTGTCAGCTTCTCTGAGCTTCAGATCCCCAACAAACTGGGGAGAGTAATGCCTCCCTTGCAGGGCTGCTGTAAAAATCAAATGAGAGAAGACGTAAGACCGCTCATGAAAAGATAGAATGAACGTTCCACCTCCATGATGTTGATTTCTGCATCAGCCTCTGCTGTCCTTTACCTGACCGGGTGGGGCAAGGCCAGTGCCCAAGACTGTCTGTGGATTGAGGGTCAATCCTGGGACAGAGAGATGATGCAGTGCTAGAGGCCAAGTCAGGTGTATTGGGGATGCATCCTGCCCCAGTGGCTGGTTTCCTTCCCCAGACCTGCCTGTCCCCATGGCTATGAATCACAGCATTTCTAGGAACAGAAGCTGCCTCACACCAACAGGTTTGCAGGCCTGCTTTTCTCAGGCAATAGGAGCCTTGGAATATACATGGAACAGAAATTGCCTGAGTGTGCAGAGGCAGGTGTGAACATAGGGGTTATCTAGGTCACTGAGGCTCAGAGAGGGGCAGGGCCTCACCCAAGGCCACACAGCAAGACAATGACTGAGCTAGAACTCAACCCGTGGTTCAGGAATCTCCCGGTTGGAAGAGGTTGAGATCATTTGGTTCAACTTCCCATCCAAAAGTCCCTGCTTACAGGACTCCAGGGATAAGGAGCTCACTACCTTATACGGCAGCTTATTCATTTCGTGATGGCTCTGGTCCTTAGATATTTCTCATTCACATTGAGCTAAAATTTTTTTCCCAGCCACTTGAACCTCTGCCCTCAGGATCAACATGCATTACTTCCACAGGTAGCTACTTGACAATAGAGATCACATACCACCAGTATTATGTTGTCTGGGTTCCAGTTTTGCCCCTGTTCTAACAGGACAGACTTTTACCCTCAGTCCATGAAGGGACCACACGGCTTCTCAGGGCTCATATTCAGATTTCCAAAGAAAAAAGCCATGAAAACACCAGAGGCTGCCTCAAGGAGGATGTTCAATAAATGTAATAATAATTAGATTTTTTTTTTATGAGTGAAGACAAAATTTACTCAGAAGTAAAAGGGGAATTTTAAAGGCCTTTTCAACTTGTGATTTTCATGTGAGGCAGTTAATCTAAAAGCAAATAAAAGCATCCAAGTGCCAGAAAAAATTATGCAGTGAAATGTAATTTTTGGAGTGTAAGTCAGACTCTACTGAATTATCAGAGAACTATACCTAAAATAGACTATGAGCTCCTTGGGGAAGAGTCTGAGTCTTTCCATCACTCAGAGCTGCCCAGGACACACAGGAGGCCAACGGCTACATGAATGAATAGTTTCAGTTGGTTGTTATTTTGAATGTGCAAAAGGTCAAGTGCATCTCCTTGCTCATTCATCTTCTAGACCTTAGAGATGTGTTGAGCAGGCCTGGGTACGAGACCATAATATGGCTGCCAAACTCTGGAAAGCATTGTGGCCCTTCTGGATAGCTCCAGGCTGCTATGGAAAGGAGATCAAGAGGATAGCTGGTGGTTTTGTATTCTAAGCATCCATTTCCCTTTTTTTTCGGTAAGGAACCTCCATTTCCTTTCCTTCCCCAATCTCCTTCCACGTGGTTTAGGTGGGCTGAGCCCCCAGCCTGAGACTCCAGTAGAGGGCACATGACCAGGGTTTGGCCAATCAGTGCAGCCCATTCCTCTGGGCTACAGTGATTGGTTCAAGGATGGGCATGTGACTCATAAGAGGCCAATGAGACTCAGCTCTGGAACTTTTGTTGGAGTTGTTGGGAAGCCTCCTTCTATGGTGGGTTGCTAAGCTAGTGGGATCTAAGTCTGGAGCTGCAGGGGAGCTGAACACAGAGGAAAGAAGAGCCAAGATGTGGAGAGAAATTGAGCTCTGCTCTCATCATCTGAGCTGCCTGATTCAGTTGTGGTGGAAACCAATCATCCCTTGAACTTCTCATCTCATATGCCAATAAATTTCCCTTTTTGCTAAAGTCACTTTTTTTTCTTTTGTCTTTTTTTTCTTTTTTTTTCATGTGGACCATTTTTAAAGTTTTTATTGAATTTGTTACCATATTGCTTCTGTTTTATGTATTGGTTTTTTTGGCCCTGAGGCATGTGGGATCTTAGCTCCCTGACGAGGGATCAAACCCACAACCCCTGCATTGGAAGGTGAAGTCTTAACCACTGGACCTCCAGGGAAGTCTCCTTATTTTCCTTTTTAAGTTAATAAACTTTATTTTTTAGAGCACTTTTAGGTTCACAACAAAATTGAGCAGAGAGTATTGAGTTCCCATATACTCCCTGCCCCACACATACACAGCCTCCCTCATTATCAGCATTCCCCACCACAGTGGTACATTTGTTACAATAGATGATCGTACATTGACACATCATTGTCACTCAACGTCCATAGTTTACATTAGGGTTCACTCACGGTGTTGTACATTCTATAGGTTTTGACAAATGTATAAAGACATGTATCCACTATTATAATATCAAAAAGAATAAATACGCTGTCCTGTATATCCTTCATGCTTTGCCTATTCATCCCCCCTCCCCCTAACCCCCGGAAACCACTAATCTTTTTACTGTCTCCATAGTTTCGTTTCTTCCAGAATGTCATATGGTAGGAATCATATAGTAGCTAAAGTCTCACTGAATTGAGTTTCTTTCACGTGAAACTGGAAGTGTGTTGACAAGTAGGAGAGTACAAGTGGTAAACTTCCTTTTCAGTTTTGGAAGACAGCTGACAGAAAGCCATCCTTCTCCAAGCTTCCCTGGGAACCTGGGTTGGCCTGGACAATGGTTGGCGAAGCAGAGTAGAAGGGCAGGTAGAGTCCAAAAAGCAGGCTGTCTTCCTGAGAGATTCCTTCTTGTCTCTCATCCCCACATCCAAATGGTCATCAAATTCAATCCATTCATCCACCACAAAACCTCTCCAGCCCAGTTCAAGCCCCTCTGATTTTTGCATGAACTGTCACTCGTGTTTTGGTACATCTGCCTCTGGTTTTGTCCTTGTGGATCTTTTTTCTACAAACAGATCTTTCTTAGATGCTAGTCTGACCACAGACACTCTTGTGCCATGGCTTTCCACGACCAAAGCCTGGAGTCCACTGGCAATGACATTCAAGACCTTTCACTGTCTGACCCAACCTAGCCTTTCCTTTTGTCCATCCCCTTCCATTTATTCAACCTAGAATCCTCCTTAAAATGCTTTCACATGGTCCTATCTTTCCATCTGTCCCACTGTCTGAAGTTGCCTTTTATACCAGGTTCAGCATAAAGGTCGATCTTCACGCTGAGCTTCAGAAGCTTCCCCACGCTTCTCTCCCTACTCAAGTCAGCCACACACATTCCTGGGCTCCCACACCCTGCACATCCTTCTATCACAATCCCTAAATTGCCTGGTGGTCCTAGCTTGTCTTTGTGTCTATCTCTCCATCTAGGCTGGGAGCTCCTTCAGGGCAGAGCCAGGTCCCATTCATCCCTGAGCCCTCAACACCCAGCTCACTCCTGGCACAGGGAGGAGCCTCGTAATCCTCTGATACATTGTGTAATGCCCAAGGAATTCTTAGTGCTCCATCCTACTTATCATGTTTGTTGAACTTCATCATTTAAAACCATTTCAGGGTGGGAGGGACCAGGGAGTCAATTACTCAACCTCTACCTTGTCCAGGGGAACAATTATGACAGGTCCGGGAGGTTACCCTCTCCAGCTCCTGGGGGCTGAGATTTCCACTTCACCTTCATTAGGCTGCCTTGGGGAATAAATGGGCTTTCCAGGAGGGTGGGGGGAGTTTTTAAGACGTCTCGACCTGATGCCCCCAAACCAGACGTGGAAACAGATGGCGATGACCAGGGGAGCGTTCACACGGAAGGCAGAGAGCCTGGTCCTACCCTTGGCTCTTGTCTTAGAACTATTGAACCAGAAGAGGACAGTACATTTAATTGATAACAGGGAGAGAACAGGGCAATGCTTTCCTAATCCCCAGCCCAGAAGATCTCCAAAGACATAAGCAATCAGATCTCTCACCCTGGCTTCTGCCAACTCAGAGGATTTTTAACAAAAAAAGGGGGGGGAGGAAAGGAGAGGAGGCCATTTCCAAATGCTGTACCCCAAACTCTGTGCTGGAATCTTGAACCCTTGTCATCTCTTCTTACTTTCCACCATCACCCAAGGAATAAGATGCTATCCTAGTTCCCCAGGTAAGGAAATGGAGGCTCAGAGAGGTAGATCTTTAGCCAAATACACATGGTTGGTGAGTGGTGAGCAGAACTTCAGATCCAGTCTGAATGACTGCCTCTTTTCCCCCTAGCCAGGCCAGTGAGGTAGAAAGAGTGTGAGTTTCACAGTCAGTGGACGAACCTACTGGAATACTGATCTTTCACTTTCCAGCCAAGTGGATTATGTAACCCACAGAGCCTCTTTGATGCTCAGTTTCATCATATGCACAAAGGGGCATGGTAATCCCACCTCTCAGGACCATTGTGTGAGAACACAGTAGGAGAATATATCTACTGGGTTAGGTGCATAGTAGGGGTGCAGTGAAGGTGCTGGCTGTGAGGCTTCCTCCCCCTGCCATCTTTACTTTCAGATCCCTGTCTCATTGCCAAGTCCTAAGCCAGCTGAAACTGGAGAGGTCAGGCCTCAGCCTTCGGTTCCCACTGATCCTGTGACCTCAGGCAAGTCCATTCACCTTTCTGGGTCTCAGTTTTCTCTTCTGTGAAATGAGAGTGCTGGGCAGAATCCCTGTTCTCCAGTCTGGGGTTTTCCAAAGACAGTAATGAATGGGGGATGGGGAGAGAAGGCATTTTTCCAGCAGCAAGGTGGGCCTGGCTAACACTGTTGTCCTATTTCTCAGCTTTGGGTTGGAATGATACCACCTCATGACTTACCTCTTGCTGAACAAAACGCTGAGTGGCAATTAGGTGTGTTTGATTAATAAAAAATGGGGGAAATGAATTAATCATGACTTAAATGCAGTGTGTTTGGGAAACAGAATCTTTAAAAGCTCAAATCTACTGGGACCAGGAGGGGTAAAAAACGTGTCCTTGATGGTGAAAGGTTGAGGACCCCTGGGGTAGATGTCTGGGGTAGAGGACTGTGTGGTTGGGGTCTGTGGGTGCTGCCGCGAGGGACCAGAGGCTTTGTCCCTTTAAGGCTCTTCTCCCCTCCACCGAGCCCCAGGCCTTGTGGAGGAGGACATGCATTATTGAAAGCGCATTTCAATACCTATTCACTCTCTTCCTCCTCCTGTGGGTGGCAATCACAGTTTACATAATCTGTCTCTCTGTCCTCCCAGGCAGCTGCTCCCTTCTGGCTGAGCGGTTTGAGGAGGGGGAGGGAGGGGAGAAAGGAGAGATGGTAATTCTGTGCTGCCACTTCAAGTAGTGGCCAGCTTGCCTTGGAACGAAGGAATGAGAGCAGACATTGACACCACACAGCCCTGAGTCCAAGTGTCACTTATGTGATGTGTGACCTTGGATGCACCGTTTGCCTCCTCTCTGGTGATCTTCATCCACTTCCATGGCCTCCATGACAGTCTCCATGCTAATAGCTCTCAAAACTCTATCTCCAGCCCAGACCTCTCTCCTGAACTCCAAGTTCATCTGTCAACAGCTTGAGGGACATCTCTTTCTGCTCACAGGCAACCTAGGCCTAGCACATCCCAAAATGGTCTTACCAGTTTTCTCCTAAACCATTGATCCATCTAACCAATCATCTATCCATCCATCATCTCATCCATCCATCCATCCTCTCATCCAACCACTCGTTCATTTATTCACTTCAACCATCCATCCATTATTCATTCATCTGACCATCTAATCATCTATCCATCATCCTTACATTCAACCACTCATCCATCCATCGATCCACCATTTACTAAGTGTCTAACATTTGTCAACATGAGGGCTAGAGCAAGACAGGCACCGTGTTTTTCTTCCCAATACTTAGAGTACTGTGAAGGAGACAGATAAGTAAATAGAAAGTTCTAATAAATGTGATGAGTATGATGATAAGGGAAGTGTAAGGTGCTGCAGGAGCACAAGGATGGTGGTGGTGGTGGTGGTGGTGGTACCCAATACAGCCTTGGGGGATCAGAGAAGACTTTTTGGAGGAGATGACAACTAAGCTGAGACCTGAGAGATAAGAAGGAGTAAATCTTCTTTCCCTCTGTGTTCTTTGTCTCTATTACCTAAGTGAATTGACACCCTGTACCCATTACCCCTCCTACTTGTAACAGTATAACAGCATCTCTTGGGAGGACCTATTCCCTTCCCACTTGTGGTCCTTATGGATTGGGTGGGAGGATCACGTCATCACCAGCTCCAGGGGTCAGCACGTGACCCAGCCCTGGCTATAGGTATGGGTTAGGAATCAGTTCACTTAGATTCAATCCCAGAACTTTGCTGGAACCATTGGGAATGGGGTATCCTATTTCCATTGGAGTCACTCAGCTGGTGGAAGGGTTGTTGCTGTGTTGCCACTCTGAGGGGGAATGCCTGCCTGAGAGTGACGCCAAGGTACAGGAGAGCAGAGTCGAGAGATGTAGAAAGAGTCTTGAGGTCACCATTTGAAACCTAGATCCAGGTGTGCCTGATGTAAGCCATGTCAGACTTTTCCTTTTTTTTACTTTAAGCCATTTTGAGTTGGCTTTCTGTAGCTTGCAGTCAGAAGAGCCCTCATTAGTAGTAAAGAGCCTCATTAACAATAGGAAAGCATTTTCACATCCTTTGTCTTATTTGATTTTCACAACAACCCCAGGAGGCTGTTTACAAATGATGAAATGAAAGCTCAGAATGTTAAGTCAGTGAGACTCAGACCCAGGTCTTTCAGACACAAAGTCCATACTATATTCAGGATTCCTTGGAGATTAAATAATAAGGATGCTGGAGAGTAGGATTTTGATTTGAGAGGAGAGGGAACTGAGTAACTAGTCTGTGGGAGATAACCTTCCTCCCCATGGTCAGCCTACTTTCCATGGCATGACCATGTTTTAAGGTCTGACTAAAAAGTCACCTCCTCCATGAAGTCCCCAGGAACCCCTCTCCTTGATGCTCTTCAGCTCCCATCAGTGTCTCCTTTATAACATCGGTCACTTTCAGCCTCCCCATTTCACTTATTTAAGCACATGACTCATCTCCCTTCCAGGGAAGTCTGTGCTTTACTCATCTTTGATTAGACCCAAGCTCCTTGCTCCATGCCTGGCACCCAGCAGGGGCTCAATGCATTTTTTAAAAATCAGTATTTGAAGTAAATTAATGCCCAGATAACAAGTACATTTAGGATGTGAATTAGAGTGACAGGGAGATAGAGGGGAAAACTGAAATGAGACAGAGACAAACACACAGATAAAGAATGAGTCAGTGAAAGGGTAAAAGACAGAGGGAAGGGACAGCCTGAGAAGGAGAGATGGAGAGAGAGTCCTGGGTGTGGAGATCTGGGAGGGTCTGCTGGCCTTGACTGGGGCTCAGTTGGCCTTACCTCTGTTGCTTTGTTGGGGGATCCTCCTGAAAGGACACAGTTTGCTCTGAATCCAGTCGAGTTGGCAGGATAAATCTATGGGATGGGTGGGGAAAAGCTGGTGGATTAAGAACGAGGTCCTGTGACCCCTCTCCCTGCCGCTGGGGGACAGGAGAGGCAGACAGTTGTGAGGAGCAGGCAGGCTCAGTAATGAGGGAGGGAAGGGGGCAAAGTAGTTGGGGGTCAGCAGCAGCTAGGACCTCCCGGTGCTACATGTTGGCGGTGGCTGCGGTGTGACCCTTCCCTCCAGGAGTTGAGTTTGGAGCCGAAACCAGAGAAGGACATACCCTTGCAGGCAGCAGACCTGTGACTTTCCCCACTCTGCTCTGGGACTGAGTGGTTACCCAGCTGCCCTTCTCCATCAAAGCTTCCCCCTTCCCATCTCCAAGGCCCTGGGCACCATCTTATTTACTGTATCCATCTGCTTTTTATTATCCATCTCTCCTCCTGCAGGGGAAACTGCATGAGGACAGAGACCTTGTGCATGTCCCAGTGCCTAGCACAGTGCCTGGAATGCTCACTATGAACGGAAGGACAGGCAGGATGGCACTGCGTGGCATGTGTGTGGTGGGGTGGGAGGGTTGCTTGGAGGTGGCATTGACAAAGCACTTTACCAAGCAAAGCTCCCCAAATAAAGGCGTCTGGGCTCTGAGATGAGAGCCCTTGGGAAGAGAAAGGCCCTTCTAGGGCTAACTGTGTGGCTGTCAGCCTGAGTGTGGGCAGCTGTGGGGAGATGGAGCTCCTGGAGGGAGGGACACTCTTCCTGCCCCTGATACACCTGTTCTCCAGCAGTGAGGAAACTCTCCAGGGGCCAGCTGTGGCTGCATGAGACAAAAGGATGCTCCCCCTCCTACTGAGGGAGGCAGGAGCCCAAAGGACTGGGCCCTGGGCAGGATGGGGTGCTCCACCCCCAGTCCTGGAAGGGTCAAGGGAAGGAACAAGCATATGTCACCTTAACCAGGGGCCACCTTGAGCCAGGCAGGGAGCTGGCTCTCTGACTCCTCTCCACAAGGCTCTGAGGAAGGGATTACTGAAACAGACAAAAGCCTCAGGCCAAGGGAGGTAAAATGACTGGTCTTGGGCCACACAGTGAGCAGTGGCTGGCCGGGATCTGACGCAGGTTGGCCTGATTCCTCCCTTCACATTCCTGGGCATCCAACACAATATTGGGGTTGGCGGACACCAGGCTTCTGATGACCGCTCATCTCTGCTGGACTTTTGGGGAGATGCGAGGAGGAAGGAAGAGGGGAAAGGGAGGGAGAATTTTCTCTTGTGGAACATGAGTGAGATAGATGTCTTTGTAATTGTTTCTTTACCTTTTTTTCTGTTTCTTTCTATTCTATTTTTTTTCCCCACAGCTTCCTGTTCTGGTCTGAGACTGATGAGGAAATGAACTGAGGGTCTGAGGCCACCACTGTGAGATCTTGGGCAAGTCATGTAAGCCCAGTCACCTCATCTGTGAGATGTTGATAACAATTTTGACCTCTCAAGGAGGCTATGAGCATCTACAGAGGCAGAGGAAGTAGAGGAAGCCCAGCATCTAAGTGAGATGCCATTGGTATTAGCCAGAGGTCCCAGAGAACCTACTTCTACAATCCCAGTTGCCCCACTTGGCCACCCAAGATGACTTTCTGAAATGAAATGTAGATGTTGTCTCTCCCCTCCCAGGAACTTGAACAAATACTTCAGGAAAGATGATGTCCAAATGGCCAGCAAGCATACAAAAAGGTATTCAACCTCACTAGTCATCAGAGAAATGCAAATCACATCTACCATTTTAACCATGTACGATCACCAGAATGGTTAAAATGGAAAAGCCAGAAAACGTCAAATGTTGGTGAGGATATAGAGAGCTACTGGAACTTTCATACAGTAGAGTAGGGAGTGTAAATTGGGACTACCATTTTGGAAAAAAACATTTGTTCTCCCCTGGCAACCTGCAACCCCTATGATGCATTGATTCTACTCCTTGGCATAAACCCAACAGAAACGTATATAAATGTTCATCCAAAGACATGTACAAGAATCCTCATGGTAGCGCTTTTCATGAGAGTCCCAAGCTGAACACAACCCCAGTGTCCATCAGCACTAGAATAATGAATGGATTTTGGCACAGACGCACAATGGAATAAAATTTAGCAATGAGAATGAACACCATGAAAGAATGCAACATGATGCAACAATAGGAAAGAATCTCAACCATAATGTTGATTGAAAGAAGTCAGACAAAAACACTGCATGACTTCATTTACATGAAGTTCAAAAACAAGTCAACTAAGCAATGCCGTTAGAAGTGGAGATGGTGGTTCCTTTGGGAGGATGGTGACTGCGAAGGGGAGCAAAAAAGGCTTTGTGTAATGCTGGTAAGTGTCTGTTTCTTGGTTGGTTACAGGGGTATGTTCACTTTGTGAAAATTTACTGAGCTGTAAATATATGATACGACCACTTTTATGAACGTAAATTGTATTTCAATAACAATTTTCTGCAAAGCCTCCCACTTTTCCATGGCTCCCTCCTGGTTGGGGGCAGGGTCCCAGCTCTGTGGCTGTCATTCAAGGAGGTCTGCTGCCGGCTCTGATCACCCCATCATCACTCTTTGCCTTAAGTAGTAAAGGACAGTGGGTAGGTCTTTCCACAGGCCAGGTTGTTCCTCATCTTTTTTTTTTTTTTGCGGTACATGGGCCTCTCACTGTTGTGGCCTCTCCCGTTGCGGAGCACAGGCTCCGGACGTGCAGGCTCAGCAGCCACGGCTCACGGGCCCAGCCGCTCCACGGCATGTGGGATCTTCCCGGACCAGGGCACGAACCCGTGTCCCCTGCATCAGCAGGTGGACTCTCAACCACTGCGCCACCAGGGAAGCCCTGTTTCTCATCTTTGTGTCTTTGCCCATGCTGCCCCTCTGCCTGGCATCCTTTCTCCCCATTTTTGTCCACCTCGACATCCTTTCCTAAACACCCCATCCCCAGGTGGGCTAGGTACCCTTCTTCTAAGCTCTCACAGTCCCCACTCCACACTTCCCTTTATCTCAGCAACCCCCCTATGGTTTTAACATTATCATCACATGCCTGCCCCACTCCCCCAAGATCAGGGCCGATGGCTGATTCTTGTCTCTGACCCCGGTGCTCACATGGGGCCTAGCACTGTGGACAAACAGTGAATGTTTGCAGAATAAATTATTTTGGAGCCCTTATTTTGAGCTCCTATTTGCTCCCCTGTAGCTTCCCTCATTTCATCTCAGGCTGGATCCCCATCATTGTCCTGTGACAGTCTTCCAGAGATTTTCTTCTCTGGGATCCTGTCTCCCATGTGATGGGTTTCTGTGTCCTCTCTCTCTGTAAACAGGAAAGGGACACATATTCCCCTACTCTGAACCCCTCACTGCCTTCATTCTCACCACACTCAATTTCCCCAGATAGCTCCTGGGGGCCGAGGCAGTGATAAGTTATCCAGAGAGGGGAGTTAGGCCAGGTACCTTCCCCTCAAACTCTAGTCCCCGGGGACATCATATCCTCTCATGACAAACACCATTGGAGTGGTTCAGAAATGGAGCAGGATGCTTGGGGGTGGTGGGCAGGGGGCTGGTGTATAGTGAGCTTCTTGTCACCAGAGGCGTGCAAATGGGAACAGGCTGACTGCACTCAGGAGTGCTATTGGTGGGAGGTTAGATTCAGTCCCTCCAACCCAGTGGGGAAAAAGAAATGATGTCAGCTGAGGTACTACTGAGCAACAGGCCCCTTACACGTGTAACCTCATAGACTGTGCACAGCTGTTCTGGGAGGAAGGTGCTATTGTCCCCATTTTAGAGATGATGAAACTGAGGTTCAGAGAAGTGAAGAGTCTTGCTAGGAGTTTGACTTATTAGGAAAGAGCTGGAATTTGAACCCAGGTCTTTCTGGTTCTCAAGCTTGCCCTCTTTCTAGAGCATGTCTACCGTCTTGTGATTCCATTCCAAGGAAACATCTGCGGTTGTACTGTGCCCAGCCTGTAGAAGGCATGATGTGTGTCTCTGAGCCTCTGGGGGTGCCCACTGACTCACCTTGGCTGAGTTTCTGGCCAAGGGTGACAGCGAGGGTCACGATTCTTGAATGCATTGGCATTTAATCACAGAAGAGAGACCCTTTGAGCAGCTGCAATTATTCCCAGGCCCTCACGGATCTCAAATGAGATACCAAAGAGCCAGTGTGATTTCACTATAAATGGGTTGCTCATTAGCATTTGACCCCTATTTTCCATCAGTTTGATTTTCTTTTCCGGGTGTTTACTGATTGGAAAAAATGAGAAAAGGTAGAAAGCTCAATTAATGAAATTCTCTCCCTACTTCTTTCCTACTTTTCTGGATGTCACAAATTAAAAGGTTCTTCCATGCGCTGACTGTAAGAGTTCCACAGTTTCCTGTGAATGATGGGCCCTGGCTGTGTTCCACCCATATTTCCAGGCCCTTATAGTGAGACAGGTCATGGGACTAGTTCTGGCCAATGGCTGTGAAGAGAGCCAATGAGTGTCACTTCTAGGCTGAGGTATACAAGAGTGGATGTGAGTTCTCCCTGGCTCTCTTCTCCTGCTCCTTAATGATGGAGCTAGCCTGGATCTCTGAGTCACCGCTTGGAAGGAAGCTGCCTGGAGAGCTGCTGCTCCCACAGCAGCCTTCACATGAGAGAGAAACAAGCCTTTGCTGTATTAAGCCACAGAGATTTCAGGAGTGATTTGTTACCATTGAAAAACCTAGCCACCTTGACAAATGCAGTCCCCATAGCTCCCCTTTCAGCAATGCCACAGCACCTTGTATGTGTCAGGCGCTGTGCTGGGAAGAGACATAAGACGTGGTGGGTGTCCTCATCCTTGAGGAGACAGCAGATGAAAACAAATGAATTTTTATAATGCAGAGTGTCAGTACTGTGACAGGAAAAAATAAAGGGTCTAGAGGAGGCTCAAGAAAGGGTAGCAAGGTAGAGGGAGGGGCAAGTCACAGAAGGCTTCCCAGCTGAGAAGTGACTTCTTAGTTGGGTTGTAGTGGATGAATAGGAGTTAGTCCAATGGCCGCAAACTGGTGGTTTCTACTGTTCGGTCAGCACAATATTTAAAATGTTTTTCTGGTAGTTAGCAATATTTAGAAAGGAGGAATCTCATGAAATTCTGGATTTGGGGCTTCACTTAAAAAAAATCAGGCTATTAATCAACACTGGGTGGGTCCATGTGCTTGTATGGCAACGATTGGCTGGAGCTGGCAGTTGCATCCCCTTTAGACAGGCATGCATATTCCAGGTCACCTCAGTTACTCTCATGCATTTGCTCTCTGCCAGCCAGCAGACAGTTGGGTTTGCAAGCCCTGAGCGAGCAATTCTCATTAGACTTTCTCAGCCCAGCAGATCCTTTTTGGCTACAAAAAGGCTGAAGAGCCACGGACCAGGCTTGTCCAGCCACTTCCCTTTAGCAGACCATGAGAGGATCCAGGAGCCCCTCGCGGGAAGCATGAGAGGCCCGTGCCTCAGCTGACTCCTGGCCCCAGAGTGGGATGGACCCTGGTCCAGCCAAGGGTGGGAGAAAGGAAGCCCCAGTCATGATCCCAGAGAGTCAGGCCCAGGGGACCACATAGCCTGCACCTCCCTGCCCCTTCCCAGATCCTTGTAGTAGACATTTGCTGGTTTCGGCTACTCAGAATCCATTCCTCTTCCTCTTAGTAACAGCCCCTTGATTTTCTTTCTGGGAACCACCCGTTCCTCAGTGCTCAAACTTGGAGGGAGTCTAATTAAGCCTCCATGCTCTCTGTTGGCCAAGAGGAGGACAAAGGACATGTGCCAGGCTACCTGGTGCTCCTCCTGGGGCTGTGAATCATGAGAAGACTGAGGCAAAGAGGAAAAAACAGTTGTGGCTGATGTATCCCAAAGAGGAACTTTGAAAAAAAAAAAAAGTCCTCAGTTCCTGCTCCCAAACTCCTGGTCTGCTCTGGTTTCTCTCCTTTTCTGAGCCTGACCACCAGCCCGCCTTTTGATTCTGGGTGCTCTCTGATAATCTTTTAAAAACCCCTGCTTCTGCTTGAGTGGGGCAGATTTGGTTTCTGTTGCTTGCTACCAACACACCCTAACTCATACACAGCCCCTCTCAAAGGCTGGTGTGACTAGTTTGTGCTCACACCAGATTCTGTGGGGTCAGACCTTGCCTGTTCCTCATCCTCAGCCCCTTCCTCCCTCTCTGCTGGAGCCACTGGGTCATCCTCTGCAGGCCCAACCTCACTGGAAACCAGAGGCCTGGGATCCCTTCCAGACCCACCCTCTGGCCTGACTATACTGACTGCTGGCCTGTCGCTGCCCTGGTCCCCGGACCTCCAGTTCATTCTGGGAGCTCAGGGTCTGGGAGCCCAGCAATCTGACTCTTTCTTAGGATGGGGCCTTGTTTGCCCTCCCCAGGACAAAACTTGCCCCAAAGCTTGTGGCTGAGTCGGGAGACATCCTGCTTGTGGGCCCAGCATGGGCTCTCTAGAGCTGTGCCTCTGCCAGGATGGATTTCCTCTTGGTCAAGGACCACCTTTATCTGTTTCTATGTACATATCCTGCTTGTACTATTATTCACTTTATACTGAACAAAAGTAACACACTCACTTTTTAATCTTTAATACATATATTTGAAAAGGGAACATGAGATCATTCTCATGAACAGGACACCTGTATCGTGTCCTATACGTGGAAGGTAATGGTAAAAATAAATACATGGAAGGCTTCCCTGCTGCCGCAGTGGTTGAGAGTCCACCTGCCGACGCAGGGGACACGGGTTCGTGCCCCGGTCCGGGAAGATCCCACATGCCGCAGAGCGGCTGGGCCCGTGAGCCATGGCCGCTGAACCTGCGCGTCCGGAGCCTGTGCTCCGCAACGGGAGAGGCCGCAACAGTGAGAGGCCCGCGTACCGCAAAAATAAATAAATAAATACATGGAAAATACAACATTGTTATTCATTTTTAGCTAGATACTCTTGCCAACTGAAGGCTGGGCTTCTGTATTGAAAAGGAAGATCAGCAAGTATTAGAGGGGCCTCAAGGAGATGCTAACCTCCAACTGAGACTTTCTCCTTGATGGAATCAACCAACAAAGGAAGTAACTCTCTCCCAGTGGTATTTGACTTGTTCCTGAATAGCTCTTCAAAGTGATCTCATGGACCACTCATGGCTGATGCCTGCGGATGCTGCTTCAGCAGCCTCTGCCTGCTTCAAGATCCTGTGGCCAGCTGGCTGCCAGGACCTGACCACTCCTGGCCTTGACCACTGCTGTCTGCCCCAAACTGACCACTGCTGCCTGCCCCACGCCCACCACACACCGTATTCCAGACTGACCAGGCCTGGGCCTCTACTTTGCCGCAGGGGATGAGCTTGATTCTAGGCTCAGCCATCCCAGCAAGTTAAGATGGAGAGAAGGGTACAAGAACGAAACTTTCTGAGCCCTTCCTAAAGGACAGACACTGTGAGACGTGTTTTACACAGGTTATCTCAGTTTTTCCCACATTTCAGTCATTCATGTACCACCTTCATGATTTCGGCTGTATTAGTACTATTCATTTACTTAGTGTTTTTCTTTAAATCAATTTGCCTTTCAAAAAGCACAGGATTTTATTTTAAAAGGAAAAGCTATATTATTTCCATAAATCATGGAGTCTAATGTGCTGCTTGTGTTTTTCTAACATGCGTCAATTGTGAGCTATTCAAATGATAAATGTTCATCCGTATACCACCTAAAACCACTGTGCACGCCATCAATCACACACATGCCAGCCTTTGGGAAATACTGTAGCATCTTAGTTAATGCTCACACATTGCTGGAAGGATGGTTTATAGACAAGAATGTGGAAGCTCAAAGGGGTCCCTTCCTGAAGTCCCATAAGTGGAAAGCCTTGGGGCTGAGATTTGAATGCAGACCGCCTAACTCCAGATGCCTAGGCTATTTCAACACTAGTGCTTTCCAGATGCATTTTTTCGATCCAAAGATTTCTTTAAAAATGAAAATGTGTGTGGAAATCCAATATATAAAAGAGATAAAATTGCAACTTTTAAATTTAAATGGGGTTGTTTTGGGGGAACTTCTCTTGCTCAAACTCATCCTACGATGGCCCCTGAGAGCCTGTCTCAGGAGTCTGGGTCTCTGGGGAACATTATTTTAAGCCTGCACTCCACCACCCTGTCTTGACTCCATTTAGTCCAATTTTCCCTGCAGCCACACTGCTGAGGGGCAGGTTTTGAATCTATGCTATCTTCTCTGGCTAGACATCCTTACTTTGGACTTTTGCCACCTTGAAATCTTGAAATTTTCCATCTTTCCCTCTTGAAATCTTCCACTGTAAGCCTTACTCTGACCTAATTATTCATTCACTGAACACTGATGTCTAACCTGTACCCAGAGTTTTTGGCACAGGGAGGACTGAGAAGAATAGATGTTGTGCCTCTGATGGGTTCCCAAACTTGTGTGGGAGAGGGATACACACAGACACAGATGAATACAATAAAGGTTTGAGCAGCCACTGCTCACCTGAATCTCATTTAAACCCTCCGTTCTTTTTTCTCTCGGATGCCTGGTTGTATCCTGTGATGGGCAGTGACTGAGCTGGAGCCAGCAAAGTGAGCCCCAGCGGTGCTGACTGACCTCAATATTGTGATGCCACAGGTCTTGTCTGATTCCCCACTATGGTTCCTGGATCACTGTTCCCTTTAGCAACCACTACCTGATGAAAATCTAGAGTTAGAATCATACCTCACTCAGACCCCCAAGCCCTCACTCCAACAGGAGGACCAGTTTATGACTGTGCTAGCACCTGCAGTATGGGGCTCTGCCTAACTCCTGGCCTCTGCCTGCCTTCTCCCCTCATGGTGGAGTTTATTTGACCCCCTCAAAGCTAGAGGCCATCTCCCACTGAAGTGTGTACCCCCAAAGGTCCTTTGTTTGCCCGGAAGAGAAGAATCTGTTGTCCTAAAAATATGGAAAGATCCCCACACAGCTCCAGTAAGTTTTAAAGATTCCTAAAGGACGTTCAGCCTTGTGGTGCCCCCTGACCAAGTCAAGACTGCTACCCTTTTCTCTCAGTCTTGGCTATGGTCCTGGTCCTCTCTGAGACGCCTTCATCTTTGGAAGGCTCTGAATGTCCCCAGAACATCACGAGGGTCTCCCCTGTGCTGTGGGACCAGGTCTAATTTAAGCTTGAGGTCTAGGAAGCTTCTCCCTTGGTAGACCCTAGAGTTGGGTCCATTAGTAAACTCAAAACAACTCAAGTTAATTCAAGTCAACAAGTCAGTTCTACTCAGCTCAACTCAACCCAACTCAATGCATACTTACTGCATATCTCTTTGTCTATTCCTTACTACCTGAGCCAGGCTCTGGTTTGGGTAAAGTTAGAATCTGACAATTAACAAGGCACAACATTTATTCTCAAGGGGTTTTCTATTTGGAACCTAGATTTAACTCTCACATTCTCCTCGAGCTGAGGGAATCCCTTCCACAAGGGACCACAGAAAGAGCATCCCTTTCTGGCCTGGAGACAGCAGCTTACTCCCTGGGGTCTGTTTCACAAGACTTCTCAAACTACTCTCCTGAACTTCTCTGACTTCAAGACTTCAGACCGCAGCATTAGTTGGTCTCTCACCCTTCAGGATATGATGAGTCACAAGGGTCCTGAGTAATTCATTCATTCACAAACGTATATTGAGCACTTATATGTGCAAGATACCTTACAGACATTGTATCATTCAATTCTCACGGCAATCACTGTGGATGAAGAACTATTAAGAGGTCAGCTAGGATGTAACCCAGTGCTAATTCCAAAGCCCAGGCCCCTTCCATCTCATCCCACTGTCTCTTAGAACAACTGAATAGGATCCATAATAATGGATAGAGATCACCATAATAATGGATAAAGATGGATAATAACATCCATATCTCTATCCATCATAATGGACAGAGATCACTTTAACAAACGCATTCTATAGGGAGGGAAAGAGTAGGTTAATGAATATTTTATGTAAGGCGAAATCCCATTTGACCAGTTTAGCAGAATTCTTTCAGAAGTGAACTATATACAGAGATAAAGGGTGACTTTCACAAAAAGCCTTTGTTAAGTTTCCATCCCAAAGCCTGTTAATAAAATTGATTCATTATAGAATTGGGCAGGGATGGGTGGTGAGTGGGAGGGAGTCTATTTTTGCATGGATAGAGAACTGGCTTAGAGAAAAGAAAGAGAGGGTGGAGATAAATGGGTGCTTTTTCAAATGGAGAACTAGGGTTCCCCAGGAATTGGTACTGTGTTTGGTTTTATATAACACCCAGTGCACAAGCTTTGAGAACCTAGTGTGTGCAGGTCCTGCATTAAGCATGGGGGGTACCCAAACAAGCCAGACTCAGCTCGGCTCCTAGAGGAGCCCAGGGAAGGTAGTGCTCAGGGACAGCTCCAAGTTTACAGAAGCTCCTGAACAAGAGCTTCTGTAAAGAACAGTAAAGAACAAGAGCGTCTCCAAGAACAGAAGCTCCTGAGGGGCTGAAATGGCATGACACTGGAGAGAAGCTAAAGAAGGTTGCTGGGGGTTGGGAGAGAGCCCCAGATAGCCATCAGAAAATTTGAGCTCTGGGACCAGATCTGCTATTGACCTGTGTGTGACACTAAGCAACTTCCTTCCCTCTCTGGATCTCAGTTTTTGCTCCTATACAATGGAGAAATTGGACTAGATGATCTTAAAGGGTGCGGTGTTCTGGATGAAGGACATCCTTGAAATAGGACCTGATTATGAGAAAGTCTTCATATACTGTGGCCAAAATATCTCCTTCTGTCCCTGCACTGTGATGGGAGACCACTCTCTCTCTCTGTCTCTCTTATTTGTGAACGGTGAGGATGAGGCAAACAGCCATGAGGTCTGTGGTGCTGGGGCTCTGAGCCCAGCCTGGAATCCCTCAGTGGCATTCTCTGCGAGTGACTCAGCATCATAAATAGCTCCCATCTGGATGAGCAACGATATCTATAGCGATCGGGCGATCTCTATATCCACACACACTCTCTCTGTGCAAATATGTGGCTCACTGTATGCTAAATACGAGGTGGCCTGGAGACGTTCCTCCTCTTAAAAGACTATTTGGTATGAAACTCAAGACTGTTTATTTAAAGAAACAAGTTTACAACTATGCACGTTGGATTACTGGTAGTGGGTGGTGGGGAAGAGGCGATGTGGATGGATGAGGGATGCTGGGTGTGATCCAAGCTTGGGGGCCACCTAGAAGAGTAACCAAGGCTGACTGGTCCACCTTTCATCTTTTTGTCTGCAGCGGGGTGGGGGGGGTAATGAACATCACACGTGAGATGCTTGAGACCCTGGGGTAGGGGTGCAGAAGGGAGTGTTGACCTCATCAACGCAGAAAGCCACAGCTCAGCAGAAAAACATAGGAACTGGGAGCGAGAGGAAAGCGAGTTTCCAGCCCTGCTCTGCCCTGCCATTGATCTCGGGCAATTCATTAATTCACTCATTCGTTCATCTAACAAATACCAACCACCTACAATGTGCATAGACCACTCGGGGATAGAGACAAGAAAAAGTGGGTTGGAATTCAGGCTTAAACACCTTCCAGCTGTATGTCTTCGGGCAAGTTGTTTCCCCTCTCTGTGCTTCAGTTTCCTCATCAGTAAACTGGGGATCCATCCCTCAGGTCTTTTGGGGAGCATCACTGGATAAGGTAGCATGCACAGGGAAGGGTTTGTTGTAACACAAGCTAATGCCGTTCTAACAAGTTGCTAGATTGACCCTTCTCATTCCCACTTAGGAGTACTCTTGGCGACTGCAAAGGGGAAGTGATATCATGGCCCCCTTCCCCAGGAGTGAGGGGCACTCTGAACACTGCCCATGGGTGTGACCGTGGGTGGTACCCTTACCTTTGCTTCCTGGCCGAGCTCTGATGGGGGAGACTTCAGTTACTGAGCAGAGCAGGTAGCATGCCAGAGATGCACAACTTCCTGGGGGAGGAGAGAGGGTGTTAAGGGCTGAGGGAAGAGAGCTGCGGGGGGAGTGGCTTCCTGAACCCCAGACCCCCTGAGGGCATGCCCGCAACTCTGTTCCCTGAGGGCATGCCCTTGACTCTGTTGAGGCCACACTGATCCTCTGGATTCCAGCAAAGGGCTGGGCAGGGTGGGGCCCTGCTTGGCATGAGACCCAACCCCTGGGCCCCCCTCACCTACTCCTGACGGCAGTTGCCAATCTTGGTCACTGGTTCAGGCAATGCTTCTATGGTACCACTGACCGCACTGTTTTCTGGCTTAACTGTGATCTCTGACTGGTGTCAATGGATGGGATTTACTGTCAGTCACATCTGGGTTTGAATTTTTGTTTTGGGGAAATCCATTACATTTCTCTGAGCCTCAATTGCCTCATGTATAAAATGGGGCTACTAACAGCACCAGCGTCGTAATTAAGCACCATCTTAGTGCGTGTTATTATTATTGGCGGTGGTGTTAAATAAGATGTTGTCTGTGAAGATTTCTATTATATGGTAGCCTCTCAAATCCTAGTTACCGTCCTCTGCTTTCTCCTAGGAGGCACCAAGCATTGCGGAAAAGGCAACGGGTACCCAGTAAATATTTGTCGACCGAGCAGCGCTCGACAAATTTGCCCCATTTGCTTTCACACAGTTAGGAAGAATGAGGTCAATGTTTCACTCGCATTTTATAGATGAGAACACAAGTGCCGAGAGGGGAAATGATCTGCTCAGTTTCCCACGGGGCTGAGTGTGGAGACAGATGAGCACCCACAGCCCCACCTTTCTACCCTGCTGCAGTCAGCTCCTCTCCTGGCTGGACGCCAAGGCCTCAGAAACTGCAGGGACCTGCAATGTTTGCTCGGGGACCTGAGCACCGCCTGTCACCTCCGCCTCGAGTATTTTCTCTTCCTTCCATAACCATGCTCACCGTGACTCACCAGGTGGAGATCCTGATC
This sequence comes from Globicephala melas, assembly GCF_963455315.2. Lineage (NCBI taxonomy): Eukaryota > Metazoa > Chordata > Mammalia > Artiodactyla > Delphinidae > Globicephala > Globicephala melas. The sequence goes on along the minus strand of NC_083316.1, from coordinate 149,874,070 downwards.
TCATCAACGGAGGTGGGGCCTGGGGCTTTGCCCCAGGTCAGGGATTCCAACAGATCAGCTGACTCAAGGCCCTTTCCATGACTGGTGGTCTTCTGCTCCGCCCCCCAATCCCTCTACTAAGATAGGAGCTCAGCGAGGCAGGGCTCCACCGCTGGTTCCCCAGAGTCTGGCACTTAGCAGGACTTGATAAATATCTGTTGAGTGAGTGAATGAATGAGTACATAAGAGGCTGAATGACTGTGCCAGGGCACGTCCTAAATGCTGGTGACACAGCAGTGAAAAGGGCAGGTGTGCTCCCTGCTCTGAGGGAGCTGACAGTATTTGAATTTAAAGCCAGCAACTGGATTGGAAACAGGGCAGAGTTACTGTTTCCAGACTGGCAACGCGGGGGAGGTGGAGAGGAAGAGGGTATGCAGGTGGAGCCTGCTGGCTACCAGGAACATCTCTGAGCAAACGGCAGCCTCCCTGGGCTCAGGCAAGGGCCTGCGCGTACCGAGTCAGGAGGCTGACCTTCACTGGCAGTTTGGGGTTAGTAGATGCAAACTCTTTCATTTAGAATGGATGAACAACAAGGTCCTACTGTAGAGCACAGGGAACTCTATCCAGTCTCCTGGGATAAATCATGATGGAAAAGAATATAAAAAGGAATGTATATGTGTGTATAACTGAGTCACTTTGCTGTACAGCAGAAATTAACACAACATTGTAAATCAACTATACTTCAAAAAAAAAAAAGGCAAGGAAAGAAAGGTAGATGTTGCAATTAAGTATTTCGTGTCTACCTACTGCTGAGTCCCAAAGAGCTAGCATGTTGCCTGGCACATAGTAGGTACTTAATAAATTTTGTTCAGCGAATGAGCACGTCGGAATGACACAGGTCTAGGGGCTTGTGGGAATCAAGAGTGTTAACTATCAGAATTATTATGCTGACACTTGAAAGGGGCTTTGCTCTTTCTAGAGCCCTTTCAAGCCGTGGTGATTATTCTCACTGAGCAGGTGAGGGACCCATGTGGCAGACGTTTACAAGTGAGCCCTTTGTGCTGGCGCTAGTGGTATTGACGTAAACAACAGCACAGTGACAGCAGTTTCAGTGTACTTGTGTTGTGTTAAGCTCTTCACATCCAAAATCTCTAATACTCCATTAGCCTGGCAAGGCCAGGGTCATAATCCCCATCACACAGAGGAGGGCACGGAGGCTCCGAGAAGTCTTGATTTTGCACATTTGTAACGTGGGTTAAGTCTAGGAGTGAGATGTAAAAACCTCTTAGCCTAATGGGGACGCAAACAGGAAAGTGGATAGTTAAAATCTGATGTGACACCCACCTTCAGGTGGGTTGGCCAGAGGTGCCTCACTGCCAGGAGGCAGCAGGGTGGGCTTCTCTGAGAGGGTGAGTCTGGAGCTGAGGCTTAGAGGACAGCGGAACAGGACGGGTCTCCCAGGCAGAGGGAACAGCATCTGCAAAGGCATGGAGTGAGCATGGTGTACCCAGGCATTCGGAGGATTAGGTTTGGCCAGAGCCTTGGGGAAAGAGATGAGGCTGGGTGTTTGTTGGGACCCGTTTCAGGGTCTAAATTTAGCAGGGTGTGGGCTTCACCCCAAGGGTGATGGAGGGCACTGCAGCGCTTGGCATTGTGCTCTAGAGAGCTCCTTCTGGAGCCAGAGCTGACGGGGTTAAGGGGCATGGGAGGAGGAAGCAGCAGGACTTGTGTTTGATGAGCTACAGGATACAGGGAGAAACGACCTGGTCTCCTGGCTTAGGTGGTGTGTCGAGGGCAGAGATGAGGGGCTGTCTGTTGAGAGTCAACCTCGCCTTTGACTGACCCACCCTGTAGAGTTAGGGGTCCTCCCTCAGCTCCAAGAAGAGCACTGTCAGGTCTTGGTCTCTGGCCCAGCCCCGGCCCCAGCTGAGCCCTCCTCTGCCACCTGACTGCTCCCAAACTCTGTCCTAGCAACTTGCAGGCTTCACCCTGGCAACTGCAGCCTCTGCACTCTCGTCCTCTGATTGGGCTGGAGTGGAAGGAGGAGGTGGGACACCTCCTGTCCACTAGACCTGCCCAGGGAACAAGCCCTGCACCCCTGGCCGCCGGCACACTTGGTTGATCAGGTGGAGACAGGCCTATCAGATGAGGGACGTGGGTCTGGATACTGGACAGGACCCTGGACTGGGAACCTTGTGAGCTGGGTTCTGACCCCAGGGCTGGTGCTCTGTCGTTGTGACCTTGGTCAAGGCTCTTCCCTTCCCCGGGCCTTAGTTTTCCCTTTGGTAAAATAAAGAGATTGGACAGCACCATCTCTAGAGTCTAATATTGTCTTATTCCAGTTATTCTAGTTTTTAATCTTTTCCATGGTTATTGGTTGGATGCTCTGTTGCTGGCATGGATTTTAGTGTTAGACTCCAGGAATTTAAATCCTGGCTTACTTGGACAAGTCACTGCACATTTCTGAGCCTAGATTATTTTCCTCTGTAAAGTAAGTAAATCTCATGCTATCTCAGCCAAAGGGTTGAGAGTCAGGTGAAATGGTATGACTGAAAGTGCTTTGTAAATGGCAAAGAGCTATACAAATGTTACCTATTTCATCACGTGAGCTGTGTGCAGTAATGACATATGGAACCCCACTTTCCTCCCCCTCCCACCACCAGCAACAAGCATTTAGTGAACACCTACTGTGTGCCAAGCACTGTGCTGATCTTCAGCACGACAATGCTCTTCACAACAATCATTAGGATACTTGCTATTATTATTATTCCCATTTTCCAGATAAATGGAGGGCCCACATGGTTATGTATGGAAGGAGCTCAGCCAGACTCCCTGGCTTCAAAACTTGACCGTTTAAAATTTAACGAGGTGACCACATCAGGATCTCTTCTCTCCATCTTGGGATTTTCCTCTTGGCCGGCCCTGTATCTTCTCCCTCCCTCTCCTGCCTCATGGCATTAGGATGCTGCCTGCTAGGCACTGTGGTGCCCACCCGACAGCCAGCCAGCTGATGGATTTATTTCCCAGCGGGGGAATCCATCACTTTGCTTGCCCGTTGGCTGACCTGCTCTGGAGGTGGCAGCAGGGACTGCGGGCCTGAAGGGGTCCAGGAGATCACTCTGATGTGCGCTTTGCCACATCAGGTCCCTTACTGGTGTGGTGATGGAGGGAAGTGAGTCAGAATTTAGATTCCGTCACCCCTCTGTTTCAATGAGTCTTCAAGGCCCTGTCTGCTCTGGCCCTGGTCAACCTCTCTGTCCTCTTCTCTACCACCCTCCCCCTCACTGACTAGGTTTCTGTTCTGTGACCTCGTCAGGCTTATTCCTACTCCAGGACCTTTGCACTTTCTGCCTGGACATGTGTTTCATGGCCAGCTGCTTCTCCCCATCCAGATGTCAGCTTCAATGCCCCTTCCTTCAAGTCTCCCCTGCCTGCCTTATGTAAGTATCCCCGACCCTCCTTAGCACACTTTCTCTTTTATTTCCTTCCTAGCACTTATATAACTTGGTGGAATTATATTGGTTTACTCGCTTGTTTCCTGTCTCCCCACTAGAATGTGAGCTCTGCAAGAGATGGGACTGTATCTTGTCTATCTTTTTCTTCATTGTCTCTCCAGCTCCTGCAATAGTTACTGGCCCATCATAGGTGCTCCGTGAGTATTGAGGGATCAGTGAGCCATACCCTGAGCTTCAGTTTCCACATTTGTGAAACGAGGTAACAACCCGAACCCCACAGTGTCAGAATCAAAAGAAAATGACCCAGGCGGGCCGGCTGTATTATCCCCATTTTATATCTGATGAACTTGAAGCTCAGAAAATGCAGGGATTTGCCCAAAATCACCCAGCTTGGAAGTGCTGGGGCTATAGGATTCTCTCCAATTTGGAGAAGCGCCTGGTCCCAGGCCTGGCTCGGAGTAGGCGGTCAGCAACGTGAGAGCTGGATCTGAGCGCCTCTGAGTCTCTTGTCATCTGCTGCTTGAACAGCAAGACCCTACTTGCCCGCCCGGCCGTCCCAGCAATCTGACAAGTCAGAGACAGGAATTCTAATGGCTGGTTTTTGTGGAACACAAAGTCCTGCCTCTTGCCCATGGAGACATACATTTTCTTCTCACCGGCAATTACCACGCTGAATGTCTGGGGAACAGTTCTCATCTTCCAGGCACTTTACCAAGATTAACTTCTGAACCCTACACAGCAATGCTCGCTGCTGCTTGAGGGGGCACCTGGAGGAGCGTGGGCGGCAGTGTCTCTGTCACAGGAGGGAGAAGCTAGGGTTTGGAAGGTCCCCAGTCAACAGCTCCAGGAATTTGATCTATTTTCCTGAGAGCAGTTTCTCCGCTATCCAAAATGCACTGACCTTCTTGAGTATATTCAAGGATTCTGACTTTCCCTGACTTATTCGGTCCTTGATTCAGCAATGCCTCCATAAATATTTACTGAGAATATCCTAGGCATTCTTCTAACCCCGAGGCTGCAACGGGGGAACAAAATACGTACTGCCCTTGCCCTCCTACCATAATGGATCTGTAGGGGAGACAGATGACGGTGTCCAGTAACTGGCTGTGTGACTCTGAGTAGGTCCTTATTCTCTCTGGGCCTTTGGGGTTTAGCTTATTCACTACCCCTAATCCCCATGCTTAAGAGCCTTTGATGGCCCCTCGTTGCAAAAAAAAAAAGCAAGATGGGTATCTCTGTCCTGATCTTCAAGGCGCCTCAGCGCTGGCCTCTAGTCTACCTTCCTCAGCACATGCTCCCTGCTCCCCCACCCCCATTCTGCTCCATGTTTATTTAAACAACACTCATTTGTCACTTTCTAAGTGCCAGGCGCTGTCTAAATGCTTCACAGATTTTCAGTTGTTGAATCCTCACAGAAACACCTTGAAATGTGTTGTGATTCTCAACATCTCCATTTTAAAGATGAGGACATTGAGACAGAGAGGTAGGTAACTTGCTTAAGTGCTCGCAGCTGCTAAATGGTCCGGCTGGGATTTGGACACAGGCAGCCCGGCTCTCACTCCATGCACTCCACTGCTGCTATGTTACCTCTCTGTCTGTGTTGGACACCAGCCCCACTACTCTCCTTTTCTAGATACAATTCAACAGCCATTGGTCATTTCCAGGAAGCCTTCCCTCATGCCTCCCAGGCTGAATGAATTCTTCTTGTTTCTTGGTTCCCAGAATGCCTTGCACATGTCTCCCCACAGCAGCCCTTCCCTTGGAATACTGTTGTTCTGGTTTGTGTATTGTCTTCTCTGCTGGATGATGAACACCTCAGTGGGGGAGGCTGCAACTCACACTTCCTACCCGCTCTTGCCCAGCCCAGCATCCCCATATCATCCACTCTCCATTCAGCAACCAGAGGCAGTTGTAAAATCAAACCTGCTTAATTAACCCATCCAGTGACAATCCATTGCATTTAAAAGGCTTTGCATGGTCTGGTCCCTGCCTCCTCCTCGCCCTCGTCTGCTGCCACTCTCCTCACTCACTCTGCTCCAGTCACACTGGCCTCCTCTCTGTCCCCAAACTGTCCAGGCTCTCAATAGCCAATAGCGCCTCTGCCAAAGCTATTTCCTCTGCCTGGAATGTTTCACCCCACATCCACATGTGACTGACTTTTTGTAATTTGGACCTCAGTTCCATGTCACCATTGCAGACAGACTTCCCCTATTGTTTGTTTGTTTACTTAAATGTTTTCATATTTACCTTTTAATTGTTGTTAAGGACAGTGTCTACTGCAAGTCTGTAAACCCCATGAGAGCAGGGGTCTGGAGTGTCTCGTTCAGCACCTGGAACAGTACCTGACATCATAGCCACTCAATGAGTACGTGTTGAAGGAAGATTACATTGCTCTCCAAGGTCCCTTTGGGATCCTACAATTCGACTAAGCCCAGATAATATAATATAATTTATCTAAATTGGTCTCATCTCAGGCTAAAAGCTGAGAGAATTTCACAAGCTGAAATTCACTACCTTTATCACCTTCCTATGTCTTACCTGCAATCATACTCTCAGAAATTAAGCAATTTTATTGACTATTCTCTACTGACTTCTCTTTATCAGGGATGCTTAGAACTTCTTACACACGTTTGAATTTGTCCCCCTAAGACTCAATGAAACTTGTTAGATATTGTCCTCACCACTTTGCAGGCAGGGATATCCCTGAAAAGCAAAAATGCTGACTTGAGAAGTGCCCAGAGCCCAATGGGAGCACACACACCCATCACGGCCATCACATTTCATTAGTAACAGAAGATACATCACGCTCCAGGATGGTACAAGAGCTCCGAGTCCTGCCAGGGCCTGGGCCTCATTTAACACCTCAAAGGAGTGGCAGTCTGTAGCCTAGAAGGACGTGTAGCCAAATCCAGGGCAAATGGGAAAAGAAAGGCTTCACGTGCTTCTGGTTAAAGCAAGCAGGATGGACAGAAATGCACAGAAATAAGGTCTGGGTGTCTGACTGCAGATCCATTGCTAATGTGAAGCAGCCAGAAGAGAGGTACCACCGTCCTCAACTTTCTGCAAAAGGATATAGAAGGGAAATTTGTCAGGGTACCTCAGAGACCTACTTCCACACATCGTCATCCTCTTGAGAACCACTTTTGTCTCTTCCTTCCAGCTTCTTTGAGATGGGGAAGGAAATGGCATCCCAAGTGCAGGGGCTGAGAAAGTCTAACATTTAATCTTCCAGGCAAAATGGTGACCTGAATAGAACAGTTGATTATAAGTTCAAAGTCTTGACTCTGTCTTGGTCCTGTGGACATTTGGATACGTTCCTCCCCATCTCTGACCCTTGTCTCCCTCATCTGTAAAAGGTAGCTGTTGGGTTGGACGATTTCCAAATCATTGATTTCCATGACTTCACACTTTCTATATTCCTGAGCTTATGATTCAGATTACTTTTCTTTTTCTGTATGGGGCTCAATCTGTCTTTTGATCAGCCTTGCCACTAGTCACTGGCCTCTAACCCCAGTGTAGGTAGTGGAGATCATTCTGGCTTGGTAAAATCTGTTGAGGATTGACGTACCCTTTGCTTTTTCTGAAATAGTTTCTCTAATGCATGTGGCTTATCGCCGTAGTGTGGCCTCTCTCAAAACTTTCTGCTAAGGACAGGAATGTTCAGAACATATTGAAGAGAGAAGGTCATGATTTGAGTTAGTGACTTCCAAGGTGGAATGGCATTCGAATGGCAGAGGTCGTTATTGATGTTAAAAATCCTTTTGCATGAAATGATACGATGTCTTGGGTTTGCTTCAAAATAAGTCTCTCTGTGTGTGTGTACGTGTATGTGTGACGAGAGTGAGTATAGATGAAACAAAATTGGCCAACTGTTGAAGCTGAATGATGGGTACGTAGGGTTTTATTATACTATTCTTTCTATTTTAAAAAATGTGTTTGAAATATTTAATCACAAAAGGCCCTTTGGAGACTGACTCCAGCTTTCTCTCCACTCTCATTTCATAGTCCCCACCCTGAGGACCCTCTGGCACAGTGATATCACCCTGGTGGCTGTGATTTCACACTTCTAGGCCTTTACACACAGTTCCATCTGTCCAAGGTAGTATTCCTCCTTCCCTCACTGTTCATCACTCCTGCCTCTGTGATCTCAGAGCCTTGTGTACTCACCTTGAGTATAGCACGTATCACATCATATTGCAGTTGTTTTCCTTTCTGCTTCCTGTGCTGGTCTGTGTCCTTTTCAGGACACTTCTCTATCTCCCCAGTTCACAGCCAGTGCACATAAGAGTCCTCAGAACATGTTTACAGAGAGAATAATAACAGGAACGGTAGCTATTACTTTTGAGCACTTATTATTTGCCAGGTACTACCCTAATTACATTACATAGGTATTTCGTTAAATCCTCACTGCAAGTGGATACTATTAACCTGTCTTCTCAGAAGGTCGCTCTCCCAAGGTCACATGCCAGTAAGTGACAGAGCTGAGATTTGGACTCAGAACTGAAACTACTCTGCACTCCTCTGCGCATCTGGGATTTTTAAGACTTATCTATGAATCTTACATAACAGGTCCAGGGTTTTGGGAGCCTGAACTTTAGGCTCAATTCTGCTACTAAATTGCTGAGTGACCTTGGGCACATTACCTCTGCCCCCTAAGCTCAATCTTCCCATCTCCCGGCGAGACCATCAGTGAGCGAGAGGATCACGTGATCCAAGGGCCCTCCCAGCTTCAGCTAGCAGAGAAAACGTTTCCTCTTTCCACGTTTGGTCTCCTACCTCTGAACTGGCCTCCCTGTTTGGGAACCTCCCAGCTTCTCAACCTCTTCGCTTGCTACTTGCAACCTCCCAGAGCCCAGCCGTGTTCACAACCTGTTGTCCAGGTCCCCTCCTTCTCCCTTCCTTCCCTGCGGGTTTCACTCTGGAGGTGGGGGCGGAACCCTAGGCAGGAGGGAGGGGGAGTATGTAGCTGCCGGCTTCGTGAGGCTTCCCCGCGGTTTCTCGGCCCCCTCCCCCCACGGAAACTCAGGCTCACACTTTCTAGGGATGTTCCGGGGACAGCCAGAGTCAGTGACTGCAGCTGCCAGCCTCAGGCATCTGTGTTAGGTTCTCCGAAGGAAGTCCGTGGTCCTGAGCTAGGGGTGGGGGCTTGGAGGAAAAAGGGGGCGGCGCACTCCTTCCTCCTAGCCTAGGCCTAGCCTGCCCAGCTGCAGCCCGGGACCCCTCCGTGCCTGTCTCCCCTCCCACCCTCTTTCCGACTTCCAGCTGGGACCCGCCATTGCACGGCCAGGCCTTGGTGAACTGCAGACCTAAGCCAGAGACGCGCGAATGTGACTAGGCCCCTCCTCCCCAGCTCGCCCCTGACACTGCTCTGGGGGAAGTCGAAATCCCCCCATCGAGTCAACCACCCACTCCCAAGGAGCGCGGGAGGCTCCAGCCCCTTGTCTTTGTTCGCGGCTCGCTGGGAAGCCGGAGCCCGGAAAGACCTGTCCGCCGCCGCGGTGCTGCCGCGGGGAGCGGAGCCAGAGGGGGCCAGGGACTGTCCTCCGCTGCCATGGTACTGAACCAGAACCGAAAGAGGAGAGGAGCTGCCCGGGCGGCCGCTGTCCGCCTGTGCAAGTGCTGACCCGGGGAGGGTGCCACGCTGGGAGCGGGAGCTGTCCCTGAGGCGGTGCTGAAGCGATACGGAGCCTGGGGTTCCCTCCTCCTCGCCCCGGAAGAGCCGGCGGCAGCTGAGAGCTACTGGGAGAAGGAAGGAGGGCGGAGGAAGCCGCCCTCAGGGAGCTCCGCAGCGCGGGGCCTATGGCTAGGGTGCCTCCGGCGAACCTGCTCCAGCGGAGGCGGTGGCGGCTCAGCGACAGAGAGCGAGCGCGCGTTCTACGAACCTGTTGGAGGCTGCAGCTCCTCCGCGGCCGACCAGGGCGCCCGGGACCGAGATTCTGGCACGTCTCTCCCTCCCCCACTTCCTGGGCTTCTCCGCAGAGGCGCTCCCTCCTGCCCGGGCTAGCACAAGTGCACGCAGGGGCCGCCGAGCCCCTCTTCGATCCGACCCGAATGTCAGTCGGGCTGCAGGGCACAGACCCGAGAGGCCTTCCCCAAGGGCAGACCCGCTCCCAGGGAGACCCAAGCTTCCTGAAAAAGGAGGCGGGGGCTGGCGACGGGGACGAGAGAGGGCGCCAGCAGAGGTGTATGAAACCAAGAGGGAGGCATGGGGGAATTCCCCATACAGTCATTTCTGCCCTGAAGTTTGGGGACTAACAGGGTCCTGTTACTTAAGGGACAAAGGGCATCCTGCCTTGGAAATATCTCTCCCTCCCTCTCCATTTCTGTGACCAGTGACCAAATGCATATCTTGTACCTGCTCTGTTGCAAACTCCACTCAGTGGTCAAACTGCCTCTAGTACCTAACTCCAGTCCATCATCTATCATTCCCTAGAGAGAGCTTTCTAAACCTTCCATATATATCGTGTATCTATAATAAAATGCAAGCTCTTTGGTGTGCCATTTAAAGACCCTTTACCAGGAAGACCCAGGGCCTCCTCTCCAGCTGTGTTCCCATCAGGACAGATGACCACTCCTTCTGAACAGGCGCGCCCCAGTGCCTTAGCACCTGCTGCTCCTTTGGGCTGGAACATTCTTCCCCCTTACTACTTATGCTTTATTTGCAAGTAAAAGTGTCTTCATTTTCAATGAAAATTTCCCTAATCCCTTAAGGCACAATCACTCTCTTTTCTAAGCTCCCTCAGCCTCTAAATTCCTTTACTAGACTACTTGTCACATTGTTTTGTAATTACTTACGTATCTATATCCTCTGTCGCCAGGCTCATAAAAGCTGCTTCCATGTTTTATCTTTGTATCTCCATCTCCTAGCACAATAGAACTGTTGAATCATTGAATTATATATGCTGAGTGAATGTACATGTGAGAAACAGAAGTCACAGTAGCTTCCTTTCCTTCATGTGATTGCTCATTTGAATATATATGCATATATTCAATATATATTCAACATATAATTCATTCAACGTATGAATGTATATTCAAATGAGCAAGGAAAGGAAGATATTTATTTATTTATTTATTTTTAAAAAATCACAGCCTACAAAGCCCCACATGGCGGCCTTCCATCAACTCTCCCTTGACTCAGTAATTCCACCTACAGTAACTTCCATTTTGTACCAAGCTGCTTTTTTTTTTTTTTTTTTTAATTTACTTATTTATTTTTGGCTGCGTTGGGTCTTGGTTGCTGTGCGTGGGCTTTCTCTAGTTGCGGCGAGCGGGGGTTACTCTGCATTGTGGTGCACGGGCTTCTCATTGCGTTGGCTTCTCTTGTTGCAGAGCACGGGCTCTAGGCACTGGGGCTTCAGTAGTTGTGGCTCGCAGGCTTCAGTAGTTGTGGCTCGCAGGTTCTAGAGCACAGACTCAGTAGTTGTGGTGCACGGGCTTAGTTGCTCCGCGGCATGTGGGATCTTCCTGGACCAGGGCTTGAACCCGTGTCCCCTGCGTTGGCAGATGGATTCTTAACCACTGAGCTACCAGGGAAGTCCCTCAAGCTGCTTTAAAAAAAATTTTTTTTTTCCTGTTTTCTCTGTTTGGGACCCTCATAACCTTGATCTTCACCTGGATGAATCTTCCTTGTCATTTGGGTTTCAGCTCAAACGTCACCTCCTAAGGAGGCCTTTTCTGGCCATCTAATGTTTGCTTTCTGAATTACTCTTTAACATTGTGTATTTCATTTTTCTTAGTATGTTTTCTTGCTGATCATTGACTTTCCCTCAGCTGGGATTGAAACTCTAATAGGGCAAAGATCGTGGATGTCTTACTCCATGCAGTATTCTCAGCGGTTAGCATTCTGAGGGGCACTTACCTCACCCCAATGCATCTATAGTCCCATTCCCCTTGGAAAGGTTTGAGCTATTGTGCAGGTCATTGTGCAAACTTCTATTAGGTGTAAATTAACTGAGAATGTTTAAGGAAAGAAGGTCACACTGACATTCCATAGGATGGGGAAGAAGAGGAAGTGGAGAGCCATAGACATGTGGCTGTGAGATGACAGGCCTGAATCACAGCCCCCTTTCACAACAACTCCCTTCTCCATACCATAGAAAGCACTTTCACATCCAAAGTCTCATTTGATATTCATAACAGTCTTATCTGGCAGGTATTATTCTCCCCAACATCAAAAATATCTGAAGCCGAAAAAGTAAGACTCATTTGACCAAGATGACACAGCTTGTAAGTGGTGATGCTATTCCTGGTACTGTGCTATGTACTGGGGCTCTAGAACTAAGACATGGCTTCTGCCCTCCGGGATTTCACATTAGTAAGACATGGCACAGAAACAATGGATCATAATACAGTTTTATGAATATTCAGCAGTGGTTCTCAACCTGGAGATGGATGGGTTGGAAAAGAAATGGATATGCTGCTAGGGTCAGAATAAACTGACCTTCTTTTCAATAGCAGCTTCAATTTGTCCAGCCTTTCCCAGGTATCAGGCACTATACTAAGTGTTTTACACATGTTGTCTCAACTTATCATTCCTGCCTATTTCTCTCCCCATTTTTCAGAGCTAACAGAACCTTAGGGAGGTTAAGTAACTTGGCCAAGGTCATGAGGCTGGTAAACAGCTGAGCTGGGACTTAACCTGAGTTTGTCTGACTCAAAGCCCGAGTTCTTAAACGATTATGCACCCCAGACCTACTGAACCTGAATGTCTGGTGAGCAGGGATGGGCCTGGGATTTGAAGATGATTCTTAGGTCATTCTGTAATATCTTAACCCCTTTAAGAAACATTCATGTAGAGAGTGCTGCAGAAAGAGAGGAAGGAGGGATGAAAACTATCTGTGGGGAGGAGTTACAGGAGGTGGAAACTGGATCTTGAAGGATTAAGTGGGAGTTTCGAGGCAGACAGAACATAGAGTATTTCAGGCAGAGGGAATGGAATATTCAAGGTCCTTGAGGCATGGAAATTAAGGGACGGCTAGTGGTTTGGTGTGAATGGAGAGTAAGGCTGGTGTAAGGGATGAGAGATGGGAAATGAGTCTGGAATTCAGTTTGGACTTCGCTGTATGCCTTTATCCTACAGGCAGTGGAGAACAATTGAAAGGCAAGAGCTCTGATTTAACAACTGCCATTATCACCTTGATCATCTCACAAGAGCAACACTGGATAAGTCCTTTACAATCTGCAAAGTGCTTTCTCCTAACAGAAATATGGCTCTAGAGTGACGCTCCGTGAGGGCACTATATTTTGGGGCTTTTCTTAATGTTCCCTAGCACCTAGCAGAGAAGCTGGTACAATGTAGGAGCTCAGTAAGTATGTGTTGAAGAGGAAGAAATTGGAGGAATCTAGTTTAGAGGTTGCTGCAATAATTCAAGTAAAAGAGAAGTGTTGGGAAGCATCACTTAATCCAAGAGTGCAGAATTCTTTGAACTACTGACTCTGGAAGGTAAAAACCTATGGCCCCCTACCCCTGAGCACCGTCAAAAGGCTGGAATTTACTTATCCAGAATGGTTGCTGAAATAATTGCAACAATTTCCCTCTCCAACATACAGAAAAGCACACTGGCACCTAGGCAACCAGCGCACAGCGAAGCCAGGATCTCCTCTGTTGTATGCACTTTATGTCTTTTGGCTCCTGAAATTCGGTCCTGATGGTCTCTATTATGTGGCAATAACATTACGTGCCATCATTTGTTTCAGTGTTTTAAAGGGCAATCACCATGCTAATGAAACTCAGTCTTGGCTCAAGAACTAAAATCTATTTACCTTCTGTTTCTCCACCCCTCTGGGAAGTCCACATGGACCCTGATAATGGCTAACTTACAGACCACTGACTTATATTAGGTCCCTTTATAGCCCTTGACATATATTAACCCTGAGAGGTAGGTATGACTCATCCCCACTTTACAGATGGAGCATAAAGAAGTTAAGAGATTTGCCTGACAGAGGCAGGCTTCAAACCCTGGCTGTTTGGCTTGGGTCTGCAGGCTCCAACGTTATACCTGACTGCCTCCCATTCTGTTTCCTCCCAGACCTGTGTAAGCCTGGCAAATAATTTAATCTCTGAGACCCCCAGTTTCCTCCTCTGTAAATTGGGGATAAAAATAGCTACTAAGGAAGGTTGGTGGGGAAATAAATGAGGTAATATATGAAGACATCTAAATGGTGCTGTTTTCTTTCCTGGTCTTCCTCATCTGGACCAGGTGTTCCACATCTGCGCAGCTGCTTGGGTCACTGGCCACTGTTGAATTCTTCCTTTTCCTCAGCATCCAATCCATCAGCAAATGATTTAAGCTCTTCCACCAAAATACATCCTAAATTAGTCTACTTCTTTCCCTCTCCACCACATCGCATCTCACCCACACACCATCATCCTCTTCTGCCTGGGCTACTACAACAGCCTCTTAACTGATCTCCCTGGTTCCACTCTTGTTCCCCAAAGTGATTTTTAAAGCATATATCCCATACAGAAAAGAACACAAATCATGGAAACAGTTTGATTAATTACCACAAAGTGATCACAACTGTGCAACCAGCACCCAGATAGTGAAATGCAACATTATAGGTCCCCTTCATGGCGTCCCAGTTATTCCGCCCTTACTCTGCCTCATAGGTAACCACACTTCTGACTTCTGACACTACAGATGGGTGTTGCTGACATATAAAAAATCATACGCCATGTGTTTTGTATCTTTTGCTCAATATCATGTTTGTGGAATTCATTCGCGTCGTTGCCTTTGTCAGCAACGTGCTGCTTTTCATCACTGTGTAGTATTCCACTGTATGACTATATCTCAATTTGTCGATGGATTTTTGAGTGGTTTTCAAATTTTGTATAGATCTTTTGATACATCTAAGTTTTTTTTATAGTCCCATGAATGAAATAAATGGGTGAGGTGTGTATATATTCAACTTTAGTAGATACTTCCATACAATTCTCCAAAGTTAGGATACAAATTTATGCCTTATAAGCTGTGTATGAGAGTTCTGGTTGCCCCACATCTTCACCAACCCTTGGCATTGTCAGTCTACTTTGACTTTTTTCCATTCTATGTATGTAATGAGTATGTAGTGGTTTTAATTTGAACTTATCTGATGGCTAATGAAGTACTTATCCACATGTTTAATGACTATTTAGAAAATTTCTTTTGTGAAGTGCTTGTTCATATCTTTTATCAATTTTTCTATGGTGATATCTGTTTTTTCCTTATTGATTTGTAGGAATTCTTTCTATATTCTGGGTAAGAATCCTTTAAGGCTAGATATATTGCAAATATCTTCTCCCAGCCTGTGGCTTGCCCTTTTCCTCTCTTGATGGTACCTTTCGGCAAACAAAAGTTGCTAACTTTACTGTAGTTCAATTTATCAATTTTTCCTTTACAGCTAGTGCTTTTTGTGTTCTGTTTAAGAAATTTTTGTCTATACAAGTTCATGAAAACATTCTCCTTGTTATCTTTTAGCATCTTTATTGCTTTGGCTTTTATATTTAGATTTACAATCCCTATAGGACTGATTTTAGTGCATGGTAGGAAGTAGGGTTTAAGATTAATTTTTTTTGACTGTATGCCTACCCAATTGACACAGCACCATATGTTAAAAGAAAGATCATTTTCCCCTGCACTGCTCTGCATGCTGTCTTTGTCATAAATCAAGTGTTCATATTTGTTTGGGTCCAATGTGGCTTTTAAAAGTATGAAACAGATCAAGTTATTAGCCTCCTACACGTCTAATACATCTTTCCTATTGAACTCAGAATAAAACCCAGACTTCCTATCATAGGTTTTAAGGTTTCACATTGTCTGGTCCCACTTATCTTTCAAATCCTGTTATTCCACCACTTATCCTCTTGCTCTTGAGTATTCCTCAATATTCAGGCATTTGTACAAATGTTTTCTCCGGGAAGTTTTAGCTGCCTACATTCTCTAAAATAGCCCCTCTTATCCCAAGTTACACTCTATATGATTATCTTGTTTTGATTTTGATAACACTTATTGCTCTTAGAAACATTAATTTTTTTTCTGTTTCTCTCACCAGAATGTAATCTCCATGAGAGCAAGTCAATTACTTTTACCTCTGAGCCCACAGTGCTGGAGAAACTGGCACAATGGATGTCTGTTGATTCAGTGAGAATGACACCTTCTCCACTCTATTTTTCATGTCATCCAACTCTTGTGTCAGTGCAGTGCACAGCATCTCAAAAGTTGTAGCATTGAGTGACACACTGAATAGATAGGCTGAAAATTTCCAACATTATCAATTTTATACCTTACTTATTTTCCTATTTTTATTGATGTTCTTAAAATCCCAGGCGTCATTATTTCATCAAATCAATTTATATTAATTTTTGAGGGGAAAAGAAGGAACATTGATATTTCTTGAACACTTTTTTTTTTTTCTTTCTTTCTTTTTTTGCGGTACGCGGGCCTCTCACTGTTGTGGCCTCTCCCGTTGCGGACCACAGGCTCCGGACGCGCAGGCTCAGCGGCCATGGCTCACGGGCCCAGCCGCTCCGCGGCATGTGGGATCCTGCTGGACCGGGGCACGAACCCGTGTCCCCTGTATCGGCAGGCGGACTCTCAACCACTGCGCCACCAGGAAAGCCCTCTTGAACACTTATTATATCTCATTCAATTCACTTATTATATCTCATTCAATCCAAAACAGCCATTTGAAGTGTTATCACCCCCAGTTTACAGATGAAGAAACAGGGACTCAGAGAGACAAGTATAGTAAGTGCTCAAAAAAATAGTTTAATCAGATTGCATAAAAGTTACTCTAATGAAGCCACTTCTAGCCCATATCAGAATATTCCACAGACTTCATGGCACATGCAAATTAGGCATTTAGCAGAGGATTTAAATTTGGTTTTGGGGAATAGAACTTGGGTTCTAGGCCTGGTCTTACCCCTCACCAAATTTGTGACATTGGGCAAGCCACATAAACCAAATTTCCTCATATGTAAAGAGACAATAAAATAGAATCTATGCTTTAGGATTATTGGGAGGATTAAATGGTAATCTGCCTGTAAAGTGCTTGTATATAAAAGAGCTCAGTAAATGTTGGCTGCTATTATTATTGTTGTTGTTTTGAATAGTAATTCAGTTTGCTCTTTCAAGATGTTGCTGAGGGGTTGCAACAGGAGATAAGATGCTTAGAAGTAATTCATGTAGAATTAAAATGTATGTAACGGGGGCTTCCCTGGTGGCGCAGTGGTTGAGAGTCCGTCTGCCGATACAGGGGATGTGGGTTCGTGCCCCGGTCCGTGAAGATCCCACATGCCGCGGAGCAACTGGTCCCGTGAGCCATGGCCGCTGAGCCTACGCGTCCGGAGCCTGTGCTCCGCAACGGGAGAGGCCACAACAGTGAGAGGCCCGCGTACCGCAAAAAAAAAAAAAAAAAAAAAAAAAGTATGTAAAATCCTTCAAACCAGAACTTTGAGAGTAATCTTCTTCTAGTGGGGAAGAACATTCTGAGCGTGTCTCTGCTTGCTCGTACAGAGAAATGTAATAGGCTCAGAGAGGTGAATTAACTTGTCCAAGGTCACAGAGCTTGGATGCAAACCCAAACCCATTTAACTCTCAAGCTTTGGTACAATTCAAGTCACAAAGGTACTTGGTCCCCTCCTCTGGCTTCTGAAATCACAGCCCCTCCCCTCTCCAGTGTGTCTGCCATAAGGATAGAGAAAATCCAGAGATAACCCCAAGCCTCATTTGAGCTAATAAATCCATTTATTTCCCCACCAAGCTACTTATTGCAGTGGTGGACAACGGTCCAGGTGGTCAGGGTCAGCAACTTCTCTGGCACTGCCTGGTTGGGGGTAGAGAATGTTCTAATGACTGGGTGGGAGTCAGAGTCTTACAGAGAAAACAGCAGATAATCAGACCCTGACTCACTGGATAGGGGTGGCATCCAGGGGCTGAGGACAGCATTATCCATAGCTCTCTGGGGCAACTGAGAGACTACTTCACGAGTGTTTCCTCAGTCTCAGAGACCAGAGAGGAAGGACTCTCTGAACTTCATTTCCCCTATCTGCAACATGGAGATAAAGTCATCTATGTTGCAGGGTCCTTGTGAAAATTCAACGATCTATTGTATGTGTTAAAATGGCCTGTTTCTAGCTCAACGTCAGCTGAGGCTACAAAGTCCAGAAATAAAATATAGGTGACAAGCACCCCCAGGCAACATGAGATGCCAGTCCACCCAAGAAAGATATACTAACCGATTCTGAAGCAAGTTTGGCCATACTTACGGGCATAAAAAGGTTGAAGTTAAAAGGGAGGATGAGAGAGGGTTTCTTCAGAGCTAGTGGTGTTCTGGGTACTACCCCATCCTCCCACTGCCATGGGGGAGAAAAAGGAGCACCTGAAGAGTAAGAAGGGCTCTGCAGAGATGCCCCTGGAGAGTCTCATCTGGGTCTTCTGACATCAGAAGACACTTAGACTGGCATCGTCCACGTCTGGAAAACCCTAAAGGCAAAAGAGTATGGCTAGATGGATGTATTGATAGCATTCATTATTTCAACAAATATTTACTGAGCACCGACCATGTGCCAAGAATAGTTCCAGCTTCTTAAAATTCATCAGTGAACAGAACAGATATGATCCCTGCCTTTGAAATGCTCACCTTCTCAAGGGCAGGGAGATACACAATAAACACATAAATGAGTAAGACATTTGTTGTGAACATTTTTATGGAAAAATTTTAAGCAGAGATGGAACTGGGGGGAGCTGGGGATGTTGATATTTTCTCTGGTGGGTCAGAGAAGGCCTCACTGATAAGGTGCTATTTAAGCAGCAGCTTGAAGAAAGCAAGGGAACAAGCCATGTGGGCATAGAACAGGGACTGCAAAGGCCCTGGGGTGTCAGTGTGCTTGGCATATCTGAGGAATGGGAATCCAGTTGGAGATCCAGTTGGCTAGATTGGGGTGAGCAAGGGGAAAGTGGTTGGAGGGGAGGTGAGAGTAATAGAGGTGGGGGAGCTTGACTGTTATGGTGAGGACTTTGGGTTTAAGTAGACATTCAATAAACATTGGATGAAGAAAGGCAAGAACAGAAGAAAGGCCTTGGAGTCCAATGGAGTACCCAAACAAGTAGGGAAACTGAAAGAGTAATGCTGTCAGGGAGCCTTAGGGCGGGACACATCATCCCCTAGACTCACCGATGGTGGAATTCAGAGTTTTCAGAATCATCAACATAAAACTTGCTGTCCTAGTGGATATATTTGTGTACTGAGTGGGGGACCAAAAACTTAGGCCTGGACCATGTTTTGCCATTTGGGGGCAGGTTTGAATTTGGTTTTCTAGAAACTTATCTTGCAAGAAGTCAGTGGCATTATCATGAAAAAATATAGAATTTAGGAGTTCAAGTCACATCTCCACTGCTGACCTGTCATATGTTCTTGGCCTGAATGTCAGTTTGCTCATATGGACAACAGGGTTACTAGTATTTACCTTTCAGAGGAAGAGGAAGTGTGAGACTCCAGGGAGGTAATGGATGAAATGTGAAAAGGTGTGCAGACACAAATTGTTATCACCGCCTTGGGGGCAATTAAGTACCTTTAACACACCCTCTATCCAGGAGGTATGTGGAACTTGTGGTCTGGAGTCAATTTTTAGCCTTCCAACAACCATTTTCCCCTTCATAAGAGTAGCTTTCATTTCTCATCTTGTCTCTCAACAGTGTCTTTCATCTCCCTGGTTACAGAAGTTACACAAGGGTCAGCCAGTGAAATAATTGAAGTCAGCCAACCGGGACCAATAAGACTCAATATTTTTTCTCTTGTTCAGCAACCTCTAACCCCCTGCCCACTCCACCTCCCCCCACCCTGCCTTTTATTTATTCCTGGAATATTTTAAAGCAAGTCCTAGAATCTTATCATTTGACTTAGTATGTACCTCTTACCAATAAAAAGGTTTTCTTCCTTTTAAGTCTAACCATAATGCCATTATCAAGACTAATAAAATTAACAATAATTTTCTAAAGTTTTTTGACAATAGCAGACTGAGGCATTGGTTAGGGCTTCCAAATAAAAACACTGGTGGTTAGGAAGCCTGTAAGAAGTGCTGATACAAGGGACAGAATTAAATGGTACCATTGGAAATTATATTGTAAATGAATATTAATTAATATGAGGAAAAGTAAACATTTTACTATATGTTTAAAAGTAAACATATAGTAAACATTTTGTTAAGTATAAACTATGTATAACATTTTTGTTGTGTACAAACATATATATATATATATATATATAATCTATATCTCTTTCTACCTAGCTTGTATATATATATATATTTTTTTAAAGGTGGAAAAGCATATACTAATATGTCCAGGATTCTCTGAGAGGTGGGACAAGTGTTTATTTTTTGCTTTACATCCCTTTATGCTTTTCAGTGTGTGTGTGTGTGTGTGTGTGTGTGTGTGTGTGTGTGTGTGTGTGTACATGTATGTATTGGGGACCAGGGGGCAGGAAGAATGTTGGGGGAAGGATTATGGTCTCTCTGATGGGGCTGAATTAATATAATAATAAAGACTCATTTCTGAGACTTGTATGGAGCTGTTGGTGAGTGAATTTAGTAATTCTGGGAGATACTGACAGATATCCTCTGACAAGAGAGGAGTCAGCTTTAGGATGAAGATACCTTTGCAGAAGGCAGAGAGGAGAGATGGAATGAAATTGGATTCTTTGTGGCATCACTTGAGAGGCTGAACCAAGCCTTATCTGAAGCTAGGCCAACCTCTGCCCTCTTTGGTTATGTGAGACAAAAGAAATTCTTTATAGTTTAAACCAGTTTGAGTTGGAGGTTCTGATACTTTCAACATAAGGAATTCTAACCACTATATAGTGGGTTATGAGCCCCCAATGTCTGATGAAAAAAGGTTGGATTTGGAATTTCCTAATGTGAAGTCCCGTTCACAAGATTCCTGTCCCAAGATCTTGCCCCAAGGCAAGTTGTTTGTCAATCTCAATTTTCCTTGAGAACCCATGGTTAACTGCTACCTCTTTCTCTTGGTGATAAGTGGGGCCAATCTGGCAGAAATGTCAGCATTGTGAACTGGCGTTGGGGACTGGATGGAATTGGTCTGGGTTATTCCCTGGAAGAGGCTGGTATAATCCAAGTAGACACCTGGAATGAAGAGGAGAGCTTAGGACAGCACAGAGAAGAGAGTGAAGAAAGACAAAGAACTGAAGAGGTGGAGACAAATGGAAAAGCAGAGTGGGAGGCAGGGTATGAGGTAGTTCAGGGCATGGTGGGGTTGTGGAAAGAGACAGCTGTCCCTGATGTCCTTTCTCAGTGGGTACAAGGAGGTGGGCATATACTGAAGGATGGGCAGGCTGGAAGTGGCAGGATATCCTGGAAGATTGGGGTCTTCTGGTGCTAAGGAAAACGCAAGTCTGGTAGCCAAGGGACACAACAATAACATGGTATGGGCAAGGCAGTTGAAGAGGATCTTGGTTTCCCAAGAATAATTGGGGACCAGAAAAAAATATCCCATTCAATATGAACCACTTCGAGTAGGGACTACCATTTTGCAGTAAATACAGGATAATAGATTTGATTTGGACTTTGTCAAGAGTTTAAAAATGAAATAAAATTAACAAGAGCTTATATTTAGAAAAACACAGGTCATAATGGAAGCTATGTGTTGATTTTAAGGACAAACAAGAATTGAATCAAGTGTTGAATTTAAGGGTTTTTGTTTTTTTCAGTACAACTGGACAGCTCATTACAACCTTCTTTATTTTTCACTTGACTTTTGCAGTACATTTATCAAGAGGCTTAGTTTTGAACAAATATTCATGGATTAAAAAAATATTCCCAAGGGTGTCTCTTAATACTTTGATACCAAAATTATTCTCTTTTGAAGTGCCTTTGCATCCATTTGCATGGTGTTCCAGTTACTTTTGCTACATAATAAACCACTTCAAAACCTAGTGATTTGATAAGAAGCAATCATCTATTTAGGTCACTAATCTGCAATTTGGGCAGGGTTTGTGGGGAAGGCTGGTCTCTGCTCCATGTGGCATTAGCTGGGGATACTTGACTGGGGCTGGTGACTTCACCCCCAAGATCGCTCACTCACATGGCTGGCAAGTTGGTGCTGATGGTCAGTTGGGAGCTCAGCTGGGATTGAGAACTGTTGGTGCCCCAATATCTCTCTACTTGACCGTGCCACAGGCTGATCAGCCTTCCTCTTGTCTAGATTCCAAAAGTGAGTATCTCAAGAGAACCAGGCAGAAGCTGCGTGCCTTTTCTCATCTAGCTTCAAATGTCAAATAGTGCCACTTTTGCCGTCCTCCCTTGTTCAACCAATTACCAAGTTTGGCCTTGATTCAAGGAGAATGGACATAGATCCAACTCTCGATGGGAGGAATGTCAGAGAATTTGGGGGCCATGTTTTAAAACCACCATGGTCTGCTCCCTAATCAGAAACTATTTATGTTTTCCCCATATGTAAATTACCTTCATTCCTACTAGTACTTTCCCTAAATCTCATCAATTACGTTGTCAGGTACAGGCTCAAGGTTTAGAAGCATGTCATCTAAATCAGGTTCAGGTGTGGATGAGGCGCCTCAGCTGCAGTGTCTTCGTACAGTTCCTCGAGTGCCATTCTTCTTGATCTAAAAACTGGTGAACTAAACAGACAAGTTTTATGCCTCCTCCCCCAACCCAAATGATGAGGCAAGCACAGTACAATTGCTATAAACGCTTCCACTGGGAAAGGGAGAAAACAAGCCAGCCCCTTTTCATCAACCCACATCCCATATGAAGCAATGGGGTAACCGAGACAGGAGATGCGACCCTGCTAAAGTAACTTTTGACTCCACTTTGGAGGTGTTTATTTTGAGGTCCCATGCCTTAATCTTTGTTTGGAAGGCTTTGATTTTTTGTTACTTTATACACATCCAACCAACCAAAGCTTGGAAGTTTCTTCCCAGACCAGTGCGCCCAACATTCTGAACAACTTTGTCGAATACCCACCCCCCTTTTCTATCATCCCCTCAGCAAAGGTAAAGCAAATATCAAGATTACACGAATCTTATCTATGGGGGCAAAACATGGGTCATGCACTATAGATTTTTTTAAAAAAATGTTACTTGGAAATGATTTCAAGCTTACAGAAAAATAACAAGAGTACAAAGAAACTCAATATATGCTTTACCCAGACTCAAGATAAAGAATTTCAACTAATTGTCTCCCAACTCTGAAGGAGAGTTTAAGTGAAAGGAGACGGCAGGATGTCTCTGAGAATATAGGCAAAGCTTGGGCTCACCTCCAGGTACAATTTGAGCACAACTCTTTAAAATATCCAATAATGGACATAATCGGAGGGCTGGCCAGCAATATTCCCCCTTCCTTAATGGTAATAAGATCCCAAATTTCCAGACATGTGGTTTGCTTGGGATTGACCCCACCATGGTTCTCTTAAGCCAACCAAGCATGGGCTTTGGACCTAAGCTGACACAATCAGAATTAATCTGTTAGAATTATGTTAGGAATTCTGTGACAAAGAGCTGTTCTTTCCTGTTGGCCGTAAAAGTGGAACATACAGCCCAGGAAGCTACTTGAATCTACCTTGGGAATACTAGGGTAACAGCTTTGGGATGAAGTCAACACTGCAGAAGATAGAGCTAACAGAGGGAAAGAAACCAGATCCTTGGTAATGTCACTGAGCTGCTGGATCTAGCTTTGCCTGAAGCCTGAAATACTTCTGAATTTTTTTAACACCCATCAGTCAATAAATTCCTTTTATTTTTAAAAGTCAATTTGAATGAGGTTTTCTGGTATTTGTAACCAAAAGTTTGCTGATATACTCATCCAACGCAGATTGTCAGTTAGGGACTCAGGATATAGGACCAAGGATAAATTCCAGTGATGAAAACAAGTCCTAATGTTGTGGTACTGTGTGTGATGTGATTTAGAGAATGGGGCTGGGGTTCTTTCAAACGTCCTGATTTGTCCAGAATTGGAACAGAACTGGGTCCGTAGAGTGGTGGTCAGTGGGCCTCAGCTATGAGGATATGAGGAGAGTAAAAGCTGGTATCTGATGCTGGGTGAGAGCAGAGACCACATGCGGAGCGGATCCTTCTCAGGACATGGAGAAAGATGAAAGCAGGGGCTGGACAGTTTCAGGGGACAGGCAAGCAGGGGAGTCTTTCGTTCTCAGAAACCCTGTCTGAGTGCCAAGAGCCTTCTTCTAGGTACAGAATAGTTGTAGAAGAGGCTACATGGGGAGCGATGGCTCACAGGTATGATTTATTATGCACCTGTGAGGATGCCAGTGATGACAAAAATGTTAATAATGACAGTGATAATAATAATGATGATGATGCTGATGAGGATGAAAATTAACCCCATTTGGTGAAAATTAACAAAGCCTACACATGTCTATTGGTCTGTTGTTTTGACATGTCCAGTATCGTTCCACCTTTTATCTATAGTAGCATCTTGATTTTCCTTTGGGTACTTTTTTTCTCCATGATCAGTCCTTGTTAACTGGGTGGAGTTGAGCCAACCCATAATCCAGGGTTTCAAACCTGGACACACTACTTAAACTTGGCTGATGGGAATATGGTATTTCCCTGGCTACAGTGATTGGTTGAAGAGTAGACATTTAATCTAAAATGTGCCAAGCAAGCCCCAAAAAGGCCAATCTTAAGACTACTGGTAAATAAACACTCTCTTTCTGCGGGTAGAATATAAGTCTAGAGCTGCTTCAAGAGAAAGTTTACCTGAAAATAAAGCAATTTTGGAGGACAGTAGAAGAGAGAGACAGAGACAGAGGGACAGAGAGGGATAGAAACATGAGAGAGACGGAGACACAGACAGAGAGAGATTTCTGATGATGTCATTTGAGAACCTGGCTTCTGAAGTTAGTTGTACTCAAACTTTTCAGTTACACCTTGAACCAATAATGCCTCCTTGTTTTTTCCCCTTAAGTTGGAATTCAATGAATGTCTGTCATTTCCAATCAAGCGTTCTAATAGTGTATCTCTTACACAGTCCGTACAATAACCCTGTGAGGTAGATATTTTAATATATGTGAGACATAATATTGTCCCTTTTACAGATAAGGAAGCAAGCTCAAAGTGAAAAGTGCCTGCCTCTACCTGCAGAGCTTGCAGAGGGCCAAGTTCACTGAAAATCAAACGTTTTTCTGGCTCCAGGTTCAGTGAGATGCACATTCCATGCCCTGGATGATTTCCACGTTCCTTCCCAGCTCTCAGATTCTATTTCTCTGTCCTCACTGCCTCAGAGTTGGACAGGTGCCTGGTCAGGGGCAGCAGGTAGTGGACCAGCTGCTGCCTGGGTCAGGAGCCCAGCATGTTCTCAGGGACACAGATGGTCTAGAAGCCTTGTGCATGGGCAGGGAGCCTGAGGCGGGGGTGGACACTGGTTCCTGGAGAAAAAGCTCATTCCAGACTCACTGATGCCCAGCACTGGGCTCTAAGCCCACAGGGTACTGGCTTGGTATGACTATTCTCTATGTGCCCAGTGCCCAGCGTGCAATGTCTGTTTAACTCAGCCCTTGAGAACTCTTACGCAACTGGGAGGAACCCCCTTGGTGATCGTGACTGTCTCCTTGGATGTGTGTGTGTAGCAGGGAGAAACATGGCAAACTCTGGAAGCTCATCCTAAATTTTTAGCACCCAGGGGAGCCCTGGAAAATCTTGTTGAACTGAGATGAATAAATATCTTAAACCCCTTGGAGTCACTAGACCCACCACTCTAGAATTACAACTCTTTGATTTCTATAGGGTTAATAAAATAATAGATGCCATTTTCTAGATTACAATTAAAATACCACTACTAATTACTAGTTAGCACCATTTATTGAACAGCTACTATGTGCTAGGTACTAGCTTGGGGCTTTACATTCGTGATCTCATTTGATTCTCAATATAGTCCATGAAGATGTATTTTTATTTATTTCCACTTGATAGAGGAAGAAATAGAGGCTCAGAGACACGAAATTGCACATACGCAGAGCCTCATGGAATGCATATCAACAGAGCTAGGAATTTCTACCCAGATCAGGATGATCTCACAACCATGGCTTTTCCCACTGTACCTGTTCTGCTGCCAATTATTGAATTGAGTAAGAACAATCAAATACCCTCAAGGCAGAGTGTGACTTTCACTTGATTTAAGCAGCTAGAACCGATCCGTTTCTAAGATGTCATCTCTTCCGTAGGTCTGAATGTCTCTGGAAAACTTCTGGCTGCCTCTCAAGCTTATTAAATGGTCTACACAGAAACGTTCATCTTTCTGACTGCAAACCTGATCCTCCTCCTGTCTTCCTCATCTTACTGGGGACAGGGTGGTGACAGTTGGTCAAGACAGAAACCTGGATATCATCAGAGATTTTTCTGTTTCATTCCTCATGTCTAATCCGTTGTTAGGTATGGTATGGTCCCCCCCATCCCCACCTTCCTCCCCATGTTAGTTTAAGCCTCATCATCTCTTGCCCTGGTGACTGCAGCAGCCTCCTCTGTGGTCTCCCTGCCTCCTTTCTTCTCCAGTTCTCCATTCTCCATGTCAACCGCTCAAGTGACCATTCTTTAGCACAGATTCAACCTCAATCAATCCTCATTGCCTGGAAGATAAAGTCCAAATGCCTTAGCCTGGTATCCAAGACCTTCACAGACTGATGCCTGCCCACTTCCCAGACACCTCTTCTACCAGATCCTCTTCTCTCTCCATCCTCTCACAACATATGCTCTTACGACTTCCTCTCACCAGTGTGAGACAGGAGACAAGAGAGGAGAGCTCTGAAAGTGAGAGAAGAAGAGATGGCTGTGACAATGAGCTGTCCATTTCCGGCACAGTGGCCCTACCCAGTAGTAAAACTAGGCTGTTCAGTGTTTGCGGGGTCTTGCTAGTTCTTTCCTTCCTTTTGGGAGGAGAAGGAGGGCAAGGACCAGGCCAGAACATGGGCAGGTCCCCACCCTACATGGACGCCGTGGGAAGGGGCTCAGAAGTACAAAATGGTCTCCATCTGGCTTCCACTTAACCATCTGCCTCGATAAATGACTCTTCCCTATTCCCTGAAGCTGGTGGCGGGCGAAAGTCAAGGCCAATAGCTTACTCTCCAGTTGAGTTGACACAAGTCTTTATGCTCTGCCAGTTGAGCTGCAGTGTAGCAGGAATCATTTGTATTTGTTACCTTGAAATCACTCATTTTTATGGAGCGTTTCCAAAGCATTCAACTTAGCTTTCATAGGAGTGACCACTTTCTCTTTTGTGCACTCATACTTTATCAGTCCACATCATATTTAACTAAATAACACAGTTACAATAAGGAGTTCAATACAAGTAAAATATAGGGAAGAAAGTTCCATTTCTATGAGAAGTAAGTTGAATGAAGTTGAATGACTCCATAAAGGTCAGTTGCTAAAAAAATTTTTTTTACAGTTATGTGTGGGTGAGAGACCTGTAAAGTGTCAGGAAAATAAGCAGAAAATTCCAGAAGGTGTCGGCACTCAGGTTGCTTTTTCTTCTTTCATTTTGAGGGTGCCTGAAGTATAAATGTGAGACATATTATGGCTATAGTTTATGGAGAAAGAGATGCAGAATTCTATCAACAGACTATTCTCAAAGGCCTCAGGCTTCCGTCTAAATATGTTCAGATACATGTACATTTACATGCTTTAAGTTAGAACAAGATGTTTAGGCAGTAGTATGGGTCTGAGTATTTGAGTCCTGAGGCCCCCCCCATTCATATGTTGAAATTCTAATGCCCAGTGTGATGGTATTAGAAAGTGGGGCCTTGCGACAGTGATTAGGTCATGAGGGTGGAGCCCTCATGAATGGAATTAGTGTTCTTATAAAAGAGACCCCAGAGAGCTCCCAGCCCCTTCTACCATGTAAGGACACAGCCGGAAGGTGCTGCTATGACCCAGGAAAGGAACCTTCACCAGAACATGACTATGCTGACACCATGATCTCGGACTTCCCAGCCTCCAGAACTGTGAGAAATAAACTTCTGTTGTTTATAAGCTATCCCATGAGGTATTTTGTTATACCAACCTGAACAGACTAAGCCAGGCAGCAGATATTCTGTTGTTTAAATTATTTCCTGCTCTAATGGACTTTTTTGATTAACCAGTCAACTCCCAGCCCCAGCTGTGTGAATTCAATTATAATCACCATACACAGTGCAGGGAGCTTAGATGTTGGGAGACCAGATAATAGATAGACATAGATACAGAGATAGAAAAGTAGAAATATAGACACAGATACAGAGCAATACATACACAATCACCACTCTTCCATACCCAGCTTGTGAGAATGCTCTGTGTAGGGCTTCCTGCCCCCTCCCCAGGCGAAGTCATTCACTGTGTCATTTGTGCTCTGTTTCACTTTCCACATTGCATGGCAACTATTTCTTTTGTGTTTTGGATAGTCAGAGATAAACTTGATGAAGTAGAAGGAGCCCAAGTTTTGAGACCAGACAGACTTGGGTTTGAATTTCCATTCTATCCCTTCCTGGCTGTGTGACCTGGGGCAATACTCACAACCCCTCTGAACCTGAACTGTGACCTTCAACAGGGGCACATATAAAGAGCCGAATAAATAAATGGCCATTGTTATAAATCTTATTTGTTACGGGACATCCTCCTGTTTTGTACACTTCTGTTGATACATCATTTTTCTCTGGAGCTCCCCAAGTGCATGACCGTGTCCTATTCAACTTGGTATTCTTAGTGTCCCTCGATCAGAGCAAGAATCCACTGAGTTTGTAGAATTAAATCATCTTGTACTTCCTGGATGTTAATAATTTTTGAATCATCATCAGAGGCCTTAGGGTGATTCCTTGAAAGTTTCAAGGGGGATGAGGGGAATGAAAGAAGAGTCAGAGTTGGGAGGAAGACAGAGGGAGAGAAAGAGAGATGCAGGACCTGGGGCATCTGGACTGGCCTCTCCCACCCCCCCTTGTGGCCTCGTTAGCCGCCAGTGACCAGGTGGAAGGACACTGCTGTGGCAGGTTCCTGGGATGCTGGAGCAGGCTGATGGAGACGAAGCTGCTCTGTTACCCAGAATATCACGTTCTGTCAGTCGCTCAGGTCCCTCTGGCTGGGAATGAAGCTGGTGCCAGGAGCCTCAGGGGAGGCAATAACAGATGCACTGGTGGGGGCAGGAGGGAATGATGGCATTTTCTGAGGCCTCGCTGTGTCTTTGGCACGGTGCTGGGCACTTTTACACCCATCCTCATTTCCTGTTCGTGTCGACCCCAAGGAGTGAAGCAGTAATTATATTGCCAAGTTAAAAAAGAAAAAATGAAGCCCAGAGAAGCTAAGTGTGCCAGCCACGGTCACACAGCTATGAAGAGGGTTTGAAACCAGCTCAGCCCAAAGCTGTGTACTAAGCTTTTTTTTTTCTTTTTTTTAAACAAGGTGACTTCCAGTCCATTCTGCTTGGGCAGAGCTGACCAAGAACACAGGATCCTGTGGAATAAACAACCTTAGGGTTCTTGTCAGGATCTTCACTGATGTAGAGTCAGGACCCCAGTGCAGAGGTCCCAGCTCTGCCATTTCCTGGCTTTTTGACCTGGTCAAGCTTTTTCACCTCCCTGAGCCGTACTTCCATCACCTGCAAAAAGGGGCAATAATACATATCCCGACTACCAAGTGGACACGTTGGGAAGATGGAAAATATGAATAACAGTTGTGGTGTACTTGTCCTGTGTCAGGCACTGTGACAAGCCCCTGCATGTGGTATCACATTTAAACTTCTCGCAGGTCTAGGGGTAGAGGTTATTGTTAGCCGCATCTAAAGAACGTGGAAAACGAGACTTTGAAATGTTATATAACCTTCTCCCCCATCACACAGTTAGAGTTGGAGCCAGGCTGCATTGCAGACCGCCTGCTGCAGAGCCTGAATGCTTGCCCTTCCCTAAAATGTGTGTAAAATAGCTTTTTAGAATGTAAAAGAAGAACAGAAATCTATTACTTATTAAAGTTATAATGTAGCAGGTCTTCTGCTTATAGCTTCACCTACATCTTTTCACATACTTCCCGACTGCCCTGGAAATCAAGGCCCAGCACACTATGGCTCAGAGAGGCTAATTCACCTGTCCAAGGTCACACAGCCAAAATGGATGAAAACCAGGCTCCTTGAGCGCCTGGGATGAGGTCATGTCCTCAGCGGCACTCCTGTGCTTCTGCCTGGAGACATCCTTGTTGATGCTGCTGTTTTGTTTTTCTTTTAATAGTTTCACTCGTGTTTCAGCTCGGCTTTTCTGTCCCGAGGCGCTTTAATCACCAAGGGCCCTGCTCCAAACGTGCCATGCATAACTAATGAAGGAAATAAAGAACGCCTGCTGCTTCCACCACAGAGCTGAGCCAGGGGCCAGGTGCAGTGGGGGATGCAGGGTGCAGGGAAGTTGCAGACATCTCTGGGGTTAGAGCCTGGCTCTGCCTCTGTCCAGCTGCGTGACCTCTGACAGGCCTATTAAGCTCTCTGTATTTCAATTTCCTAATTTGCCGAATGAGGAGGAAGGCTTCTTGGCAATCCTCACAGAGATGGCCAAATCAAACGGTTCTGCAGAAATGTTTGGGGAAATGTGAGCAGGTGGACAAGGCAGGCTGAGGGAGTGATGATGATGACTCTTTATTACCTGTGCAGTTTAGCTGGATGACCTTCTATCTGTTCCTCACCATAGTCCAGCCAGAAAGCACCAGGAGTCCTGGTTTACCGAGGCTTAGAGGGGAAGGGTCCAGCGCAACACTCCAGAGCTAGGATCACCGAGCATACCTCGTGTCTCCTAAGCCGGTGCTTTTTACCTCTAGGATGAAACTCACCTCTAGGACGAGCAAGTGCCCCAGGCTGTTCTTCATAAGCCCAGCAGTTCCCCGGGGAGGAGGTTTTTCCTTTGAGCAGAAACTCAAAGACCTGTAAAGCTCCTGCCTGCTCAAGAGATAAACAAGGGCTTGCCAGCTGGAGTGGAAGGGGCCTGGTGCCTCTCTGGGCCCCACACGTGCAAACCAGACATCCTCAGAGACACTCAGGGTGGACGGAGGTAGGGAGTGGTCCCGGAAGGAAGCGTGCTGAAGCTAGGCCCACTGTGAAAAGAGCAGGGGCCACCCAGGGCCTGGAGGTGGGGGGACAGGCGTGGGACAGGAGAGCATCCCTGCGACAGTGGTAGATGTTGGGGTCCTTCAGTCACCCAGCAACATCCCCATGTTGTCAGGATTGCAGGCCCTGGTGGCTGGTGGGATCGAATCCTAGTCTTGTCACCTCCCAGCTGTGACCTTGAGCAAGTGACCTAACCTTTCCTAGCTTCTCTTTCCTCATGATGATACTGTTGCCTCATAGGCTGGTCCTAGAAGTAGAGTGAACATATATAAAAGGCTTGGTGCCATGCCTGACAAGCTGTGAGCACTCAAGGAATTTCAGCTGATACTAATGTTTGCAAAAGTAGAGTCTGAATGTCCTCCCATCCATATACTGGTCCATCTGTCCATCTGCCCATTTGTCCTTCCATCCATCGGTAAGTCGATCCATCCATCTATTCTTCCATCCATTTATTCAGTGAGCTTTCACTGAGCCCTGCCCATGTTCTAGGTCTTATCACTGCCAACCACTGGGGTTCTGAGATTAAAAACAAAATCAAACAGAATGAAATCACACAGCTCTCGTGCCCCGGGAGCTCATAGTTGAGTTTCGGGGATGCATGTGTGTGTCAGATCAGGGCCTCGTCAGGAACATTTCGAGAACTGTTGAGGGCTCAGTGAAGGGAGGATTCACAGGGTGGGGGACCAGGTTAAGGTGCTAACAAGAGATGGTGTAGAACCAGGGGAGTCGTTACCACCCTCAGGGGACAGAGGATGAGAGGAAGGAGTGGTTACTGGAGCCCTGCCAGAGCTGTGTCCCTAGGAAAAGGAACTCAGGCACTACCAAAGGGGGGGCCCAGCAGGGAGGAAGCCGGAGACGCAACACCCACCTCACTCTCCTCCCCACTCCATCCTTAGCTGTTGCCTCATATTTGCTTAACCAACCAGATTCAGAGGGCGAAGGAACCCAGCTGAGAACAAGGTGGCAAGGGGTGGATGGGAAGGGGCAGTCAATTTGGAATATCCACCATGCTCTGTAAACAGCCAGGCATGGTGTGTGTGTCTTGCATGGAGGGATGGTTCTGTGGCGTCACAGCAGAAAGCCCTTTAAATGCTGGTGGGAGGTGATGAGCGCTTCCCGGAGGACAGGACACTGGAGTTTAGGGATAAGTAAGAGTTTTCCAGGCAGAGGAGAGGCAGACAGCATCCTGATAGAGAGCTGCCTGAGCATGGAGGTTTGGACGCAAAGCATGGAGAATGGAGGGCATGGTGAAAAGTGTCAGCATGGGGGTGTGTGTGCAAGAGGAGCTGGGGAAAACAGAGGCTCTCTGGGGACAGGGGGTGCTTGCTGGTGGTCCCAGAGCAGGGAGGGGAAGGGCTGAGATTAGATCCAAATCCCAAGGGCTGCCCAGGTCTCTTCTCCTCTCTAGGACTGCATTTCCCAGCTAGAGCAATTTTTGAAAAATTAATTTTTAATGACACAAGTAAGCTCTGAATATATTCTCTGGTCAAAAATGAAAGCACTACGGATCCATCACTACTGCTGCACTGCGTGCCCCACGGCCGGGGTTTGATCTGTGACTTCCAGTCCTTTGTCTAATAGGTCTCAACCGGAGGCAATTTTGCCTTCCAGGGACATTTGGCAACGTCTGGAGACATTTTTGATTGTCACAACTGGGTGTTGGTGCTACTGGCATCTAGTGGGTAGAGGCCAGGGATGCCACTAAATATCCTACAATGACAGGACAGCCTTACACAATGAAGAATTATCTAGCACAAAATGTCAGTAGTGCTGAGGTTGAGAGATGCTGGTCTAGGCTAGTTCTTAACTTGTTCTTTCACTATTGTCCCCCTAAAGAATTTCTCTCTCTCTTTTTTTTTTTCCTAAACATTAAAAAAAATACTAAACACATCTCCCCTCCCCCATGAAGTATCTTAATACTGTAGATATACTGTTTATCTGCTATGTATATCTGTGCTTTATATATATACATCTCCCCAAAAATTAATTTTCAACCCCTTCTTGGTAATATTACCATCATTGAGAATGCAGGGTGTGTGTATTTACACAGCAGTCACACTCTGTGTGTGTGTGCATTTTATTTTATCTTATTTTATTTTATTTGTGTGTGTGTGCATTTTAATATAAATGGTACCATGCTATATAAAGAGTTCTGCAACATAGCTTTTCAGGTCAGAGAGAATTTTTTTTCTTTTTCCTTTAGGTTCTGCATAATATTCCATTTTATGGAGCTGACATTATAGACAACCATTCTCCTTCTTAAGAACATGAAGGCTGTTTCCAGTTTTTCCCTGAGAATACAAGCAATGCTGCAAACAATTATTTTTAAATTAAACTGTTTATTTTGAGATAATTGTGGATTGACATACACTTGTAAGAAATGATACAGAGAGATCCCATGTACCCTTTGCCCAGTTTCCCCCATGGAAACATCTTGCAAAATTATAGTACAATATCAAAACCAGTATATTAATGATGATACAACTGAGATACAGAACATTCCATTACCATATGGTGATGTGTATATATATTATATTATATTAAATGGTATATATAATGGTGTTATATATAATTTATATACTCTCAGAACTTCTCAAATATATATATATAATATATGTGTGTATATATATAATACGTATATACTTTTCCTCACTAGATACTAGTCCTTATTGGATACATAGTTTACAATATTTTATCCTAGTGTATAGCTTGTCTTTCATCCTATTGACAGGGTCTTTCACAGAGAAACATTTTTTTTTTTAATTTTAATAAGATCCATCCAATATATCGATCTTTTCTTTTATGGATTAGATTTTCGGCATCAAATCTAAGAACCCTTTGCCAGGCTCTAGACCCTGAAGATTTTCTTCTATTTTTTTTTTCAAAAAGTTTTATAGTCTTACATTTAATATTTAAATCCATGATCTGTTTTGAGCTAATTTTTATATAAGTTGTGAGGTTTAGGCTGAGATTTTTTTCCCTATGGATGTCCAATTGCTTTAGTATCATTTGTTGAAATCAACTGAATTGCTTTTGCACCTCTGTCAAGAATCAATTGACTGTATTTGTGAGTCTATTTCTGGGTTTTCTATTCTGCTCCATTGATCTATGTGTCTATACCTCCACCAATACCATATGGTCTTGATTACTGTAGTTATATAATAAGTCTTCAAATCAGGTAGAATGATTTCTCCCACTTTACTCTCCTTTTAAAAAATTGCATTAGCTAATTCAATTCCTTTACCT
The DNA here is from genome assembly GCF_963455315.2 of Globicephala melas. Lineage (NCBI taxonomy): Eukaryota > Metazoa > Chordata > Mammalia > Artiodactyla > Delphinidae > Globicephala > Globicephala melas. Next base: position 149,840,314 of record NC_083316.1, on the reverse strand, counting down.
TTACACATAAATTTAAAATAATCTAATCTATAGCCAGAAGAAACATTACTTGGCTTTTTATAGTAATTTTGTTAAACCTGTATATTAATTTTGGGGAAAATTGACCTATTATGTTAAGTCTTCCAATCCATGAACAGAGTATGTCTTTCCATTTATTTAGATCTTTGATTTATTTCATCAACATTTTATAGTTTTCAGCATACATTTTATAGTTTTCCCATACATGTTTTGCTATATTTATACTTAAATATTTCTCTGTTTTGAGTCTTTCTAAATGACACTGTTTTTAACTTTTGCTTCCACGTGTGCATCGCTAGCATATAAAAATACAACTGATTTTTGTATGTTTATCTTGTATCCTGTGATCTTGCCGAATTCACCTATACTTACTAAGGTTTAGGTTTGTTTTTTGGAATTTTTTTGTTTGTTTGTATGTTTTAGATTCCTTGGAATTTATTAAAGTATAAAATCATAATCATGTCATCTGCAAATGCTGACAGTATTTTATATTACTTCCTGGACTGTATGTCTTTTATTTCCTTATCTTGCCTTATTGCACTGGCTAAAACTTCTAGCACAGTGCTGAATAAGAAGGAAAAGATCAGACATCCTTGTCTTGTTTTTAATCTTAGGGGAAAAACATACACTGGGCTTTCACCTTTAAGTATAGTGTTAGCTGTTGATTACGTGTAGATACTTTTATCAAATTGAGGGTGTTTCCCCCTTTCCTATTTTTCTGGGAGTTCTCAACATGAATGGGTGTTGAATTTTGTCAAACACCTTTTTTGCATCAATTGGTATATCCTGTGATTTTTCTTCTTTAGGCCGTTAAAATAGGTTTCAGTAATTGTTTTTCAAATATTGACCAATAGTTGGTTATGGTGAATAATTCTTTTCATATACTGCAAATTCTATTTGCTAATATTTTGTTAAGCTTTTTGTGTCTATATTTAAAAAATTTTTTGGTACTATCTTTACCTGATTTTGGTATAAGGGTAATAGCAGATTCATAAAATGAGTTCAGGACTTTTTCCTCTTTTTCTATTTTCCGGAAGAGATTGCGGAGAATTGATGTTAATTCTTTAAACGTTTGGTAGAATTCTCCAGTGATCCAAACCTGGAGAGTCCATTTTTGGACATTCTAAAATTAAATTATGAATTTAATATCCTTAATAGTTTTAAGATTATTCAAATGATCTATTTAATATTTGGTGAGTTGGGGGTAGTGTGTTCTTTTCAAAGAATTAATCCATTTTATCGGAGTTGTCAATTTATGTGTGTAGAGTTGTTGTGGTATTCTCTTATTATCCTTTTGATGTCTGCAGGGTCTGTAGTGATATCCGTGGCTTCATTCCTCATTCTCTCTTCTTCCCTTTGTTAGTTGTGCCAGAAGTTTGTCAGTTTTATTGATCTTTTCAAGGAGCCAGCTCTTTCTTTCATTGATTTTTCTCCACTGTTTTACTGTTTTCAATTATAGTTATTTCTCCTCTTCTCTTTATTATTTCCTTCTATCTACTTGCTTTGGACTTATTTTGCTCTCCTTTTTCTAAGTTCTTGAGGTGGGAGCTTTGATTATTGATCTGAGACTTTTCTTCTTTTCCAATGTATGCACTTAGTGCTATAAATTCCTGTCTTAGCACTGCCTTAGTTTTGCCACAAATTTTGATATGCCCTATTTCCATTTTCACTTAGCTCAATGTACTTTTTGATACCTCTTGAGACTATCTCTTTGACTCATGAATTATTTGGAAGCATGTTTTTTAGTTTCCAAATATTTAGAGATTTTTCTGTTATCTTTCTGTTATTGATTTCTAGTTTTACTTCATTGTGTTTGACGAGCATACTCTTTGTGATTTCAGTTGTTTTAAATCTGTTGAAGTTGTTTGTTTTGTCTGTTTGCTTTTTTTTTTTTTTTTTTTGGTTTTTAATGGTTTATCTGTGTATATCCTGTGGGCACTTGAAAAGAATGTGTATTCTGCTGTTGTTGAGTAGAGTGTTCTATAAATGTCAATTAGATCCAGTTTGTTGTTTTTGTTAAGCTCTTTAATATTCTTGCTGATTTTCTGTCTAATTGTTATGTCTAATAGCTTTCTCAATTATTGAGAGAGGGTGTTAAAGTCTCCAAATATATATTTGGATTTGTCTTTTTTTTTTCCTTTCAGTTCTATCAGGTTTTGCTTCATCTATTTTGCAGCTGTGTTTTTTGGTGCATACACATTTAAAATTGCTATCTTCTTGGTGGACTGACTTTTTTATCACTATATAATGTCCTTCTCTGTTTCTGGTAATTTTCTTTGTTCTGAAGCCACTTTATCTGATATTACTATCATCACTCCCAATTAATTTAGAAAACTTTTTTCTGGGACCCCAGTGATATAAATGTTAGATATTTGTTATAGTCCCATATGTCCCCAAGTTTCCTTTAATTATATTTTCAATCTATTTTCTCTCCATTGTTCAGATTGGGTAATTTCTATTGCCCTATACTCTTATTGTATTTTTCAGTTCTGAAATTTCCATTTGATTCTTTTTTCGTGCTTGTTTACCCTTTGCTGAGCCTCTCTATATTTCTTCTCAACTTTCTATTTTTTAATTTGCTTCAAGCATATTCATGATTCCTTGTTGAAGCATATTTAGGATGGCTGTTTTAAGATCCTTGTCATACATCTCTAACGTCTTTGTCACGTCAGTGTTAGCATCTGTTGACACCTTTTCTTGTTCAGTTTGAGATCTTCCTAGTTCTTGGTATGAAAAATGATTTGATTGAAACCTAGACATTTTGGGTATTATGTTACGAGACTCTGCATCTTATTTAAGCCTTCTATTTTAGCTGGCTTTTTTTGAAACTTCTCTGGCAAGGGAAGGTGGGTGCTATTCTGTTGTTGCCAGATGGGGATGGAAGTCCAGATTTCCCATCTGGCCCCCTTTGATACCCAAGGTGGTGGGAACTCCTCATTACTGCTGGCTGGGTGTAGGAGTTCCAGCTCCCCATGTGGCCTCCACTGACACCTCCCTGGTTGGGTGGGGTAGGAGTGCCTTATTACTGCTCCCAGTGTGGCCTCCATGACACCATGGGTGGAGGATGGGCTCATTTCTGCTCTCTGCTTGGGTTTTTTAGACATCAACTGGGGTTGATGGGGTGGGGGATTGGGGCACATTCTTAGAGCCTGATGAGGAAGTAGTTCTAGGCTCCCTGACTGGTCTTTGCTGGTACGGGTGAGGGTGGGACGATGGTTTTTCTGGAATAGAGTGGTTATTGTCTAAAAGTTTTGTGTCTTTCTTGGTTGTCCCTTTCCCAGTCCACTGGCTAGTGAAAGCAGGCTTTTGTTGAGAGTTTTTGTCTATGCCTGTTGGCATTTCTTGGTTGCTGGCTTCTTCGGCTCTAATTCTGGGATGAATGAGGCAAACAACAGCAACAACAAAACCCAAAACCAAAACAAAACAAAGCAAAAAACCCCAGGGAACTCATCATTGTGTTGTTCCTTGGATTCTGAGATCCCCAGCCATTTGCCTTCTCTCATCTTTCGGAGTCTTTTAATATTTGTTTTATATATTCCATCCAGGGTTTTTAGATGTACTTAGCAGGAGGAATAGGGAAAGCACATCTACTCCATCTTCCTGGAAGCAGGAGTCCTCTTTTGTTGATTTATTTCTTAACATTCCTCTTTATACAGACATAAGGATTTTGTGTGTGTGTGTGTGTGTGTGTGGGTGGGTGGGTAGCTACTAAGGAGTGAAATTTCTTGGTCAGGGGTTGTATGTGTTTTAAGTTTAGAATTATCCTCTAAGATGCTGTGTTCATTCACATTCCCACTAGCAGGGTATGCGGGTACCCCTTTCCTCCCATACTCTTGCAATATTCACCATTGTCAAACTTTAGAAATTTTACCAACTTGGGTGAAAAAATAACATCTCACTACTTTACTCTGCAATTTCTTTGATTACTAGGGAGGGTAAATATCCTTTTCCTAGACTTATTGACTGATTACATGGATTTTACATTCTAAGAAGGGAGAGAGACAAAAAGCAAGCAAGCAGAGTAGCCAGGTAATTTCAGAGAGTGATAAGTATTACAAAGAAAATAAAACAGGGTAGTGGATAAGCGTATAGGAGGTTCAAGAAATTTGGGCCTCTCAAGGAGAAAGTTGTGACCATGAGAGGTAGTAACATGGTGCTTAGACGGGACTGCATACTGGAGGGAGTCTCTCATAGCAGGAGTCTATCCAGAGGCTTATGGCAAGGAGGCCACATCCAGAAGGGGACTCCTGGGGGCGCCAGAGATGAGGTTTTATGTCTAGGTGGTGTCACTCAGCATCATGGTGGGGAACCCCTGGGTCAGAGGCCTCTGAAGAGCTATAGTAGCTTAGGGTATTTTGTTTGCGTTTTGTTTTTGGCCGCACCATGCTGACATGCGGGATCTCAGTTCCCCAACCAGGGATGGAACCAGCGCCCCCTTCAGTGGAAGCGCGGAGTTTTAACCACTGGACCGCCAGGGAAGTCCCAGCAGCTTATGTCTTAATAAACACAAGCTCTGCCTTATCAATGGCCAGCAGATGTTGGGTGTAGTTTTGTGGATTATGCAAAGCAGGAAGCCTCTAAATGACTAAAAATCTGCTTGTTGGTATTTAAAAATAAGTAGATGTATAAAAATTTGAATTTGGTGGCCTTTCAAGCTGACAGGGGTCTCGAAGAAATAACGTAGGGGCCAGTATACAGTAGCCATCTTTGGCTCATTTAAATAGCACAGAGTTATGGGGGTCAGAGGACTACTTTAGACGGGGCAGTCAGGGGAAGCTTTTCTGAAGAGGGGACATTTGAGCTGACACCTGAGGAATGAGAAGGAGGCAGCTGTAAGAAGATACAAAGGCCTTGGAAGTAGGAAAACGCTTAGCATCTGTGTTCAGAAGACAGGACAAAGCCAGAGGGGCCGGAGCTGCGTGAACAAAGATGGGCCCATGATCAATGAGTTGAGGTGGGAGGACAGAACAGGGGATAGGAGACGCTGGTATGAGTGGATAAGGATAAGTAGTGGATTTCTATTTTAAGCCTAGTACAAAGCCTTTGGAGGACTTTGATTAATATTTTAAACATTCTGGTTTATATTTGGAAAAAAATTCAGGCCGTCATGTGGAGGGAGGAAGGTTGGGGGGTGGGGGGCAAGGGCAGCAGGGAGACCAACGAGGAAGCTCTAGACAATAGAAGGTGACAGCTTGAATTGGGAGGTGGTGTGGAAATGGAGCGAAGTGAGTGGATGTCGGGGGGCAGGATGAAGCCAGAAGCCTTGGTGATAGGTGGATAGGGAGATGTGAGGAATGGAGATAACCAAGGATGATTGGGGGTGGGGGGATAGGGTTCCATTCCCTGAGATGGAGTAGTCCAGGAGAGGAGCGAGTTTGGAGGAAATCAAGAGTTGTCGGTATGACTTTCATCCTCCTTGCTGTGTAGTTGCTGGAGGGCAAGATGATTCTTAACTGGGCTGTCGGCTCTATAGATGACCTATTTTTGTGTGTGGATTTAACTGGGGCCTCCTCCCTGTGTGCAGAAAACTCCAGAGGACTCTGTGTAGCCAACCAAGAAAATGAGATACCAGACTGTAAACTGTTATTTAATCAAGGAGCAAAAAAGAAATTCTGAATTAGCCTCTGGTGACTGCCTATGAATTACAGTTCCATTTAAATGGCTTCTTCCTAAATGCAGGGTGGTGGAGGGGCAGGTGGGATGGGGGAGAGAGAAGGCAGTGGCAAGTGTCTCGCACCATGCAGGGCATCCCCTCATCTGCCTCCTCCCAGCAAGCCCATCATGTTTGTTCTGTCGTCCCCATCTTACAGGTGGAAAATCTGAGTCTCGGATGGGGAAGTGACTTGTCCAGGGTCTCATAGCCTATAAGCAGCAGAACCAGATCAGAATCCTGCTGTCTGGTCTCCAGAGTCTCTTGCTTTATTTTGCTGTCCCTATCATGTACCCACCATTCTATATTCCTCATTTTCTTTAAATTGTCTTAAATTAGAATCCAAACCCCCAACCCATTTGACAGACCAGAGGGTCCGTGTCAGCCATTAGGGGAGCAGCCTGCCCCTGGTTTAAGGCAAAGGCCATACATTCTTAGACCTTGCCAAAGCTTCCAAGTGGTATCCTCTGTCACTGGGCATCAGCAGTGCCCATCAGTCACCATGGCGGTGTTCCCAGTCCCGGCTCCAGTAGAACTGGTGGTTCTGTGGTTTCTATGCTGCCCTTGGGACTCAAGGACCTTTGTCAAGGTGGGACCCTGTCCAGGCTGGGGAAGCGTCTCCCACTCCTCTCTTGCCAACTTCAATAAAATTCTCCCTTCTCTTCACTGAAGACCTAAGCAGCCTTGCCTTCCTGCCCTGCCTTGGCCTCCCTGTGTGTCAAGGAGCACAAAATCACCAACTTGTTTGAGATGCAGGAAGAGAAAAACCACAGTAAGCGAAAAGCTCAAATGATTGTCTCCGTCAATTATCCTGGAACACTTCTTTTCACCTCCCTTGGGCTGGGTCCTGGGTGGAGCACGTTGAAACATGTCAGAACAGCCCAGAGTGATAGCAGACTAGGAGGCATATTTTTATTTTTTAACATTTTATCATGGACATTTCAAACTTATACAGGAGTAAAGAAATAGTGTAATGAACACTTATGTATCCATCACACCAGTTTCAACAGCTCCTGGCCATTCTTGTTTAGATTAAATAAGAGGTATAGATTATACCTCTACCCATGCTCTCTCTTCCATGTGATCTTGAAGCAAATCCCAGACATTGTATCATTTCACCTAATATTTTATTTCATGTCTTTAAGAGGTAATTGTATATATTTATAATTTTTATACTAAAGTATAATTGATTTACAATATTATATTAGTTTTAGGTGTATAAAATAAGTAAGCAACAAGACCAGATTGTTTTAAGGAAGAAAAACTTTCCAGCTGAAAACTTGTGCTTATATGAAAATGGAAGACCATGATCCCCAGTGAGGGATGAGAGATTCTAAGATCTTCCTGATCCTTCCTCTGTGCAGGTCAATCAAGTCCTGTCCCCTCACTGTTTCCCTTTCCTCATCAGCAAAATGCAAATGAGAGTCCCCACTTTACAGATGAGAAAACTGAGGCCCAGAGAGGAAATAGGATTTTTCCAAAGTTATCAGATTTTAGAGAACTTGGACTAGCTAGAGACAAGGGGTCGCTTAAGCAGGCTAATACTTTCGGTTCCTTCAAATTAGTATTTTCTAAATACTTGGTCAACATTTATTTAGAGGTGAGGCTGGGAGCTGCACAGAGAAGGATGAAGACAGGGGACCCTGATGGTTGCCTCAGCCTGTCCTTCACTCTAGCAATTCCATTCTGGTCCCAACTTGCATAACCCACCCAGCAGAACCAAAATCCTGCAGTTACCCTGCCCACTCTCCTTTGAAGGCAGTTTAGCAACCATCTGTTATCCAGTTTGCCCTGGGGTCTCACTCCTGCCCCAGCTTCTTCAACGATTCCTTCCAATCCCACAGGGTTTTCTCACTGAGATGAGTAGGGGTGACACAAATGATAGAAAACCCAACTCAATTGTCTCAGCAAAAGGGGAAATGTATTGGTCGATATAAGTCCAATAGAGTCTCCTTCAGGATTGGTTGGATCCAGGGGAAATCTGTCATCCTCTCCTTTCTGGCTTGTTTTCCCTGATGTTGGCTCCCTTCTCAGGCAGGATCTGCCCTCTGGTGCAGCACAGTGGCCTACTTCTGGCTTATGTCATGTCCTTTCATCAGCCCAGCAGAAGGGAGAGATTCTCTTTCCTGACTCTCATTGGCTCATTTTGGGTCATGTGCCTATGCCTGAGTCAATCACCATAGCCTGGAGTTGAGATATCCTTGTTGGATTAGATCCAGATCATCTGGCAGTGGATCAGCCTCTCCCAAACCCCAGTGGAGTGAGACTAGAGGAGTTTTGGTTCCCAGGGGAATCAGTAGTTGACTAGGAAGAAGGATGGATGCCAAGCAGCAAGTAATGGATTTCCACTCTCCAGTTATATTTCTAGGGATATTAAATGTCTCTTCGTTGAGCCGTGGGCAACCACCAGCTGCTCTGTCCTTTACTGCAACATCAGTTGTGTCAGAGCTGTAATTAGAGGCCGGGACTCCCAGCTCTCAGACCATGCTCTTCATGTCATTTCCCTCCCACTTTCTGCAGGTGTGTTCAGCAGGCAAATCCCCCCTGGGCATCCCTGGACAGTGCCACCTGCGGCAGGCCTGCCTCTCATCTTGGCCAAAAGCAAGTCTCAGCCTCTTAGTCTGAGAATCAGGGAGTTGTTTCCTATTGGCCTTGCCATCTGATTTGCTATGACCTTGAGAACACTTTTCACATCTTTGAGCCTCAGTGGTATATTTAAAAACACCTGTAAAATGGAGCTAATGGTGACACTCACCTCCCAGGGCTGTGAGAGGCCAAAATGGACTTGTGATTTGTAAATGAGTGTAAAAATGGAAAGAATAATACTAACCATTACTATTGCTACCTGCTTCTTCCTCTGGGGAAATATTTTTTTCTTCAGCCTACCCCTTTTTCCTCTGTTCCCCCCAGGGAAGCAGCAATTTGCTCATGGCTTTGATTGAGATGAGTTTTGATGGCTTGGAAGCTTTCAGAGCCGCCCACTCTTCCTCCTCCCATCCTGCTGAGCTGACAATTTCATATGACATCAATTCCTCTGACAGCCGTGTAAACAGATGGTGGTCCCCGCTGCCCGGGGTGCTGGGGAGCGATACCATGGTAACCTGCTAAACTGTGACAGGTGCCAGGACGGTGGGAAATCCAGGACCTTCAGACACACATGCACGTGGCTCCAGCAGCAGGCCCCAGGTTGTGGGTATATCTCAGACACAGGGAGTCAGGGCTGGCCCATGTGGCAGCAAGGTCATGGGCTCAAGTGCGGACCTTGCCCCTTCCTAGCCATATGATCATGGCTGAATTGCTTCCTCTCTCCTGGCCCATGTGGGACAATTAGCCTCATCTCAGAGTAGCAAGTGTATGGATCTGAATGTGCCTAACTCTGGGATGGGTACATTGCTGGTGCCCAATAAACGTTTGTTGAATGAATAAACAAATGGGTGAAAGAGTCCCAGAGGATCAACTCCCTAGAAGCTGGTTGGAAAATGGCACCCCTTGCAGGTCCTGGTTGGAAGAGGGCAAAGTGTGTGACTCTCTGGGATCTGGCCACCCCAGCTCCTTCTGTGAATGGTTGGGACCCAGTGCTTTGCAAGTGGTGGGAGCTCCATTCCCAAGTGCCCCCAGGGCAGGGAGGGTAAGTTAGTGCTCCCAGCTGGCACACTGGCGAGTGGGCCTGAGAGGGTCTGAGTTTATGGATTCCTAGCTTCTCGTAACTCTGCCTAATTGCCTCAGTTTCCCAAATTGTCCTCTCATTCCTGCTGGGCTTGGAGCTCTGCTTTAAACTGTGGGCTATTCCAAGCTCAGAGAGGGGCAGTGACTTGACTAAGGCTGCACAGCTAGCCATACAAATCAGCAGAGCCGGGGGAGCCTCTCTCATTCTGCAGCCAGGCTTTGTGTGGAAAGGTCCTCCCCAGCCTCCCATCAGCCCTATGAGCCCTGTTCTTTCACATGGCTCCCCAGACCATCCCCACCCCCTCGTCTTTCTCATTGTCCTCCTCTTGTTCCACATGCCTCGTGGCTGGGGTTGCCCCCTGTCTGAAAGGTAGGTATCAAAATGAAGCAGAGCTCAAGCTCCCAGTCAGGCTCACTCTGCCACTGACCAGCTAGATGTGGCCTTGGGTAAGTGACTTCACCTTTGGAAGTCAGTTCCTTCATATGTCAATGGAGAAAGATGATTTACTAGATGGATTAAATTAGGTAATATCTGCAAAATGCATGGAAGAGTGCCTGGCATGTAGCAAATTTTCAATAAATAGTAGTGATTTTCGATATTATGAAGACAAGATCTCTCTTCCCTGTGGAAAGGTTGCTTTCCACCAATGGGACTGACTTCAAGCAGGATGAAGAGTGGCAGAAGCACAGGTGTGGGAGACAGCAGGATGTGGGTCAAGCTGTGTAACCGTGGACAAGCATTTACCTTCTCTGAGCTTCTCTAAAATGGGGCCAATGATCCCTACCTACAGAGTTGTTGGGATTGGCTGGGTACCTGGAGCAGAGCCTGGCAGAGCAGGTGCTCAGTACATGCTAACACAATGCTGATTGTGATACATTCTCCTGGAACAAGGGTTATTTTGATGTCACTGAGTGCCGAGATCATCCAAGGCCGGGATTCTTCATACTGCCTTCCTGGAAGGTGGCAGCATGACCTCTGCTTGCCTACCTCTAGTGACAGGCAACTCATTCCCGTCTAGTTGGACAGTTCTGCTAGAAGCTGAACTTCTATGGAGTTCAAATCTGCCTTTGTGTGGACTTCCTCTCTGCCGTCTCTAGTTCTCCCTTTGGGGCCACCAAGACCAGCTTTCCCTCCACTCTTGGGGCTCAGCAGCCTGCTCCTCTGAGCCAACAAGAACCAGAACGGAGGAGATGCCCAAGAAGATGCCCCACGGCATCCCCTTCTCTTCCCTTCCCCACCCCCCGAAAAGCTTTCTGACCTTGTTGGCCAGGCTGGAAAGTTTGAGAGCTGGCAGGCAAGTATGGGAGATTGTCCTTGGGCACGCTAAATGGGCTGAATCCCGGGGTGGCCCCGTGGTGGAGAACCAAACACGGCAGGGCCCAGGATGGAGGCCAGAGTGTGTGCTGCCATCTCACGGGCCCAGGTTTGAGTCCAGCTCCCTTAGTTACGACTGGGTTGGCGGGTGTGTGACAACAATTCCTGCCTCATAGGGTTTTCCTAAGAATTAAATGGTTAGAGATATCTTAATGTCTAACATGGTTTTCGGAATCTGCTAATAATCATTTTTTTGGACCCCTAATCAGTGAATGGGTTAATCTGCTCCAAAGAAAAGCTTCAAATGAGCCAAGCTTTTAAACATTCATTACTCTTTCAGCTTCAAAGTATTTAAAAAAAAATTATTTTATGCTTCTTTTAAAATTCATCAGCTTGGGGCAAGCTGGCTGCCTTAATAACAGCACTAAGGAAATGTTGATAAAGTTGTGTCAGTAACAGTCCTCCAGGAGGGAGTTTGCATCCAAACAGTCTCTGGAGCCTTCCAGTTTTCCCTGTAGGTCTTCAAGTGAGGCTGGACACCTCTAGACCCTCTTGCATGGCTGTGTTAGCCACCCTGATGTCATATCGCTGCCATCTTCCCTACAGGAGACAGGGCAATTAAAAGGAAAGCAAGCTAAGACCGCAAAGAAAGGAGGAAGTATGTCATAACCCACCCTACTTGTGTTCCAGGCTTTGGTAAAATTCAAGGCTTGACTATTTACTTTTCCCAGTTTTGTTCTCATTTCCATCACACGTTATTATACTCACTCACAGGCATAATGGAAACAGACACAGGGGAGCACACAGGTGGGAGAGGAAAGGACTTTCAATCCTTCCTTTTCATTCTGGTCCTGAATGAGTTATGGAATCCTGAACTTGCAAGAAAGCTAAAAGATTCTTCAACTGAGCTGGCTGCCTGGGAGAGAGATGCGATGGTTTGAGTGTTTGTTTCCCCCGCCCCAAATTTGTATGTTTAATTCCTGATCCCCAAGGCGATAGAATTGGGAGGGGGAAGTGATTAGATCATGAGGATGGAGTCCTCGTGATTGGGATCAATGCCCTTATAAAAGAAGCCCCAGAGCGCTCCCTAGCCCTGTCTGCCATGTGAAGACACAATGAGAAGTCTGTGACCTGGAAGAGGGCCCTCCCTTGACCATGCCAGCACCCTGATCTCAGACTTTCAGCCTCAAGAACTGTGAGAAATACATTTCTGCTGTTTATAAGCCACTCAGTCTGTGGTATTTTGTTATAGCGATTTTAATGGACTAAGAAAACTGCAAGAAGGATCCCTGGAAGGATGTGGGCATCCAAGGCCCCTTGCACACTTCCTTCGTGGTGGAGCTCATTACCTTGCAGAAAGGCTCAGGAGAGGGGAAAGACCTCTGAAGCAAGAGTGAAGAAATATGAATTCTCGTCTTGCCTGCACTGCTGAGTGGCTACATTATTTGGACAAGGTGCTTCCTCTCTCTGGGTCTCCATTTCCTCACATGTCAAATCAGAGGTTTGGACTAGCTGACAACAATAATAATCTAGGAGTCATCACTGTTTGGGTGCTTTGTCTGCACTAGATTCTGAGTTAAGTGTATGACATAAATGATCCATTTTCACTCTCCCAACAACTCGAAGTTTCTTTGGAGAATCTGAGTGTCAATAAAGATCATATTAAATCTTAGGTCTTTTGTGTATCTGAAAATTATTCCAACAGTGCTTTTATATATCTGCAGACATCAGCCTCTTGATAAAGAACAAGGAATTTCCAATTAGATATGTATCAGGATTAGGTGTTACCGCATGTAACAGAAATCCCAAAAGTAACAGGGGCTTAAACACACAAGGGTTTACTTTACTGCAAGTAAAGTTAGAGTGCAGGGTTGGTATGGAAGCTCCAGAAATTCACCAAGCACCCAGCTTCCTTCTATCTTTGTGCTCTGTGGTACAAAACTTCCATCCTCAAGGATATCAGGTGATCCAAGAAGACTCCTGGAGCTTCAACCATCGCAGTTCCCCTGGAGGCAGCAGGAAGAGGAAGAGAGAAAGGCAGAAAAGAGTGCACTTTGGCTGAATCAGCTCCCTTGGGACAGCCTTCCTGGAATGCTCAAAATTCACTTTCACTTTCACATCGTCGGCCAGAACTTAGTCATGTGGTCCCACCTACCCGCATGGGGAGGGTAGGAAATGTAGTCTTTTAACTGGTCACGTTGCCACCCTGAATAAAACCTTTGCTTGTAAGGAAGAAGAGAGGAAGGGACACCGGCTGACAAATGGAAGTCTCTGTTACAGATGCTTATGTGCAAAGGACTGTCTGAATAATCACAGACCAAGTGGACCATTTGGTAGACGTATTGATGTAGCAATTTGAACCTGGAACATAAAATACCAATGTTGGTACCAGTTAGGAATCTTTTGGTTGGGAGAGAAACCCCATCTGACTTATTAAACAAGGACATTTATAAGGCCACATATTTTACTTGCAGAGGTAGGGTTAGCTTCAGGGTTGGTTGATTCAGCAACTCAACAACCTCATCAAGCCTGGGGTCTGTCCACCCATCTCTTCTCTTGTATAGGTGCTGGCTTTATCAGAGGCAGCTGGCTACAGTGGTTCCAGAGATCACATCGAGACCCAGTAATAGCCAAGCAAAGACGAGAGAACATCATTTCCAGTGACTTTCTCTTAGGAGCTACAAAATGTTCTCAAAGGCCTTTCATGGCTCATCTAAGCAATGATGACTTCTAGATTATTATTTTTATCCGTTAGTCCAACCCTCTGGAGAAATCACTGGCAAGGGGAAGGGGCAATTAAACCCTGTCTGGAGCTGGAATCAGCTTTCTTGAAGCTCGTGGTTACTTGGGGGAGTAGTAGATACCTTAACAAAATTGGGGTTCTGTACACAGGGGCCAAAGGAGGAAGCAAGCTAGTAGGCAGCGAACAGTGTTCACTACAGTTTGGATACAGGTACTATCATCTCCATCTTGCAAAAATGGGATAGAGGCTCAGAGAGGTCAAGTAACTTGTTTGAAGTTAAACAGCCAATGAGCAGCAGAGATAGAGCCTGAATCAGGGAGGGTCGTCCCAGATTTAACATGCTTAGTATACTGCTCTGCAACCAGAGAATGGGGGGGGGGTCCTCAGAAATCAACTGTATCCGTGCTTCCCAAACTTCAGCCATTTGTCCACCACCTCTGTGATGTTTTTCTCATATTTACTTATATCTGCACAATGATTTACTCAATATTTTTATTTAAATAATACCACCTTTATAATTTTTCTTCACGTAAACTCACAATTTTTACAACAATTGCATTTAAAAAGGAAACTAACACACTGACATAAATAGAAAACTAGTACTGCTTGCTAGAAATAGAAAATAAATTAGAAAAAAGAAACACAGTTGAAAATAACACTCATATCTATTCTAGAGAGTTGTCTTACCTGATAGAGATACTGAGCTCAAGGTCTGCTCTGTTTCTGTTATGAAGAATGACCAGGAGTGAGGAGAGCATTAAAGACTTAACAGGCACCAAGTTGAGGCTTCCTCCTTGATAAAATGACTTAAAGAGAATGGAAAACAGCAGTGCTTCCCTATGATGCAATTCAATGCCATGCGAGTCTCCTCCACATACTTGGGAAATCATCCCACATACCATTCTTTGAGAAACCTCAACTTAGATTGCAGCCTGATGGGTTAGCGACTGCCACGTTACACTCGACAACAAGATCTCAGGGGGCACACAACAATAGCACTCATTCTCAGAGGTCTGTGGTTCAGCTGGTGCTCGGCCAATCCAGGCAGGAATTGATTAAGTGACTCTTCTGTCTAGCTGGGAACAGGGTTGGCAAAATTTTTCTGTTAACAAGTCAGAAAGTAAACATGTTAGACTTTGTGGACCACACAGTCTCCCTTGCAATGACTCAGCACTGCTGTAATGGTGTGAAAGCAGCACAGACACGACATAAATAAATATTCAGGAGTGTGTTTCAATAAAGTTTTATTTATGAACACAGACATTTGAATTTTACATAACTTTCACATGCCACATAATAGTATTCTTCTTTTGATTTTTTTCAACCATTGAAAAATGTAAAAACATCCTTAGCTCTAGGGCCAAATCAAAATAGGTGATGGACAGGATTTGACCTGAAGACCGTAGTTTGTTCACCCCTGGTCTAAAACAAAAGCTGTCACTGCTTCCGCCATGGCTGGCTTCCTGGGTGTATGACCTGTAAAACTGCACAGGGCCATGCACATAGAAATTATTGATCTTGAAATTATTTGCACTTTTTGAATAAGAGACCCTGCATTTTCATTTTACAGTGGGACCTGCAGAATTATGTAGCCAGTCGTGGCTCTGCTCACATGTGGGACATGGAGAACTATCCCCCAGCAGTGGCCTCACTGATGAAACTCTCCTTATGGTGATGGCAGAACTGCAAGAAGCTTAGTGGAAATGCCTGGGTCTGTTAATGTCTAAGCTTGGAACAGGCTCATTGTCACTTCTGTCCACATGTTTTGGCCAAAGCAAGTCCCGTGGTCAAGCCCAAAATCAAAGAAAGGGGAAATACACCTTGTTCTTTTAATGAGAAGGACTAATCATATGAAAAAGAACTTGGATGCAAGAAGAATTGAAGAATTGGGGCCAATAACCTACCACCAACCCTAGATGAGTATGTTAATCATTCTGGTTGTTTGCACACTTCAGTATCAAAGAACTCATTACCCAGTCCTTATGTCTATAAGTTTTATTAGTCCCCTGCTCCATCAGCCCAGGCAGAGGCAAGGACAAAAGATCTGTGTGTGTCCTGAGGTTGATTTCAGGGAGCAGCCATACACAAATAGACTTTCTTCCCTGTCTATGGGAGCAGGGAGACAAACAGCACAGACCTGATTCAATTTGTGTAGAAACAAGGGACTAGAACTAGCTGGCATTTTGAATGTATGAGCCAGCACGCCAATCTCCTCCCACAAGACTTAGCAAGCTCCCTTTCTTGGAAGGGTCCTCTTGGGGATCTCAGTACCTCGGATAGCACGCTTGTGCTGAAAAAAACTGGAGAAGAAAAATGACTGGCTCGCATTCTACTTGGGGAATTCTTTCTAGGTTTTAAACACGTTTGAATAAACCGAGTGAGTCCACAAAGATATATCTGATTATACCACTCCCCTGCTTAGAGTCCTTTCCTGGTTCCCACTGCCCACGCTTGGCTTTACATCATGGCCCTCTGTGACCTGGCCACCACCCGCCTACACAACTGCGTTTCCTTCCACAACCTACTGAGTGCGAACATCTGGACATACTGGCCATCTTCCACCTATAGGTCTTTGCACCCATTGTCACGACCCTGGAGCTCACCAGTGTGATAAACCATCTCAAATACCTTTAAAAAGGAAAGGAAAAATTATTGGCTTGTGTAATTGAATATCTCACGGTGGAGGGAGCTTCAGTCATGCAGAGGTGCTTAAATAATGCCTTTAAGAATATGCTTTCCTCTGTGTTGGCTTCCCTCAGGCAGGCACTCCCCTCGCAGTGATCAGTAGCAGCTCCAGGGGAAGAGAAAAGTCTCTTTTCTAGACATTCCAGCAAAAGTCCCAGGACTGACTCTGATTGGCTGATAGGATCTTGTGTCCATTATTAAGCCAATGACATGGGGAGCTGGAGTGTACTAATGAATTGGCCAGTTTCAGAGCCTGTGCCTGTTCACACCTTCCCTGATTTCTGCATGCCCCTGGCTTTCTTCCCACATGACCTTCAACTGCTGCACCTGTGCATGTCCCCTCAGATCAGCTACTGGTGTGCACACCTTGGTACATACTCCATCTCCATGAAAAACCCATTACACTTGTGATTTTATGAGTTTAATAGCTTGACCAAAGGCCTGAGGGTTATGGAGGAATCATATGGCTCATAGCAGAGCCTTCTGCCTTTAGACAGGCTCCCCTTCCAAGAACACCTTTCTCTCCAGTGTGGCACTCCCCTGGGCCCAGCCTTGACTCCTCCTGTCCCCCTGAAAGGCACAGCCCCGCCAGTCCAGTCTGCGCTTACCTGCCTGCCCTCCCCCCCCACCCCCCCCACCCCCCACACTGACCTCTTTTCCTAATTCTGGTAAATAATTTACATGGTGGCAGTTCTAATAGTCTGTTGAGTCTCTCTTTCTCCTCTCTGCAGGGTCTGAGCTCCCTGAGGACAGGGCTGTGTCCAGATCATCTCTTTGTCTCCACTGCTTAAGACAGGGCATGGCACTGAGTAGGTGCTCAGTGGAGGCTGAATTCAAAAAACTGCTTTCAACAAAAGGTTGCATTTTTTAAAAATCAGAAAGAATTTCTTTGGCTCTGTCGGAAGCACAGAGTGTGGGTGAGTGATGATTTCAGTGGAAATGCCACGGGACGCACTGGTTCTCAATTATTTATGAGACTAAGGAGACATGTTCCCAGAGCACCGCGGTATATTCTGAGGATATCAGGGCAGAATGTGAGTGACTTTGTTCCTTAGCGTCCCTGCAACTGTATTCTGCAGATGCCAGGGAGGGGGGGCTTTTAGCTTCTTTTCGCAGCAAAAAAGAACTATCTCTTCTGGAGCTGAGTTCTGCTCCTGCCTGGTTACTGCTTCTCAGTGTGCTGGCAAGGGTGGTGAGGTGAGAGTTGGACAGTCTCTGGAGGCAGACAGATCTGGGTTCAAGTCCTGCTCTGCCCTGGGTCACTCTGTGCTGCTGCCTCTTTAGGCTGCCATTTTCTCATCTGTGCAATGGAGACCAGCACTACTTCCCTGCTAGAGGACTGGGGCATCAGGAAAACTCACAGTCCAACACTGGGTGCCACAGTAGATGCCCCTTCGATGGTAGTCCCGTGCTCTGTGCTGGCTAAGCTGGGTCCAGCTTGACCCTGTGTGGCTCTGAGTTCTTTGAGTCTCCCATCGGTTCAGTTTCTGGATGGAATCTTTAAAGAGATTTACAGAAGGTTTGCCTTTCATTTGAACCATTGGGTAGAGGTTGTATAATGATCTGCAAGGGATTTCTCCTTGTTTATGGAAAGAAGAGTCAAAGGGTTTTCAGGCAAGACTGTGCTTTTCTCAAGAGCAGAGAGTATGTCAGTTCCAAAGACAGGAGTTGCGCTGGTCCTATAGGACATACACAGGCTCTGCAGTCAGACAGTCCTGAACCTTTACCTTGTTCTTTGGAGACTCCAGAAGTGGCTGGGTCTGGAGGCTGTCTCTGGAGCCCTGTCCCCATTGGTGCTGGCCTGGATTTTCATCATGGATTTCCACTTTTGGGTACTTTCTATGGTGTTCATATGATGAGCAACAGAGTCTGTGACCACAGAGACATCCTGGGGTCCTGTGCTCCATAGTTTCTTAATAAGTTAGTGTTGAATGCTTTACTTGATGAGGAAACAGCCTTGGACTTGGCATGAAATGGAGCTTGGTGCAAATTCCATGTGTGCTTGGCTCAGGGTCTATTTCCTCTGAACATCAGTTTCTTCATTTGTGAAAGTGGGTATATAACCACCGACCGTGCTGGGTGTTTGAAGTTGGAACGCGATCACAGTTGGAGAAGCACCTAACACACAGTTAGCACTCAATGCATGATGGCTTCTCCCTCTGAGTGCCCTGCAGCCTTCTTCAGAATTTCAGGAGTCTCCAGTTTTCCCTTTATGCTTCCCTAAATAAATAATTTTCTCCTTAAGTACTTCCTTCTAGATAAATAAAACTCTCTTATTTAATTTGATTGTTTTCCTGTTTGTTTAATTACTACCATTAAGACGTTAGTGCTCTCTTGTATTCTCTCATGGCAAATGTGATATTTTAGCTCCGCTTTGGGTTACTGTATCTGTCAAGTTTCTGCTGTTGCTAGTATCAGAAACTTGATTCAATGTGGCTTAAGGAGAAGAGGACATTTATCGGTTTCTATAATTAAATATTCTAGAGGGTTGCTTAAGCCAAAGACAAGGCTGCATTCAATCAGACAAAGGACCAGGATGCAGTGTCTGTTTCTTGGTTCTGCTCCCTGTGTCACCCTCACTCTTGGGTAGACCAGCATTTTGCTTCCGTCCTCTTCTCTCAGCAGCTCCATGGAAAGAGGTTTCCTTTCCCATTAGAGACACCAAGAGTCTTGGGTCTGGGTCCGAACGCTGCAGCTGGGGAACTGTGACATGCTGGCCAGCCCTGCTGGGTTCCGTGCCTGCAGCTGGGGGTGATGGCTCAGCCCCGCCGTTCTAACCTCATGGGCTGTGAGAGGCATGGGGTGAGTCCCAGAGGTAAATCAGGACAGGGCTCTGCTATCTGAGGCCGGAGGAATAGCAAGCAGTAGGATTCTTTTCATTTCTATTTCACAAGTGAAGAAACATCCTATGTCTGTGAGCAGCTAGTTCAACCCACTCTGATAATCTTACTTCCTCTGAAAGATGGAACCTGGGCATAAAATAATCAATTTATAAAGCCTTTTTTGGGAACCAGCTTGTCCGTGTTGACTTCTGCCTCTGTCCGGGGCTTTATTCGGGGCCTGGTGGCAGAGGTGCTCTGATGGGAGTGGGCAGGGTCACGACCTTGTCAAGGGGGGTTCTTGATGATCTCATGCAAGATCACCGTCCTGGGTCTTTGTTCCCTCATCTGTGAAATAGACGCAATCTCTTCATCCTCCCAGAGACGTTTACAGGATTTGCCAAGGTGACGAGCTCTTTGTAAGTGCTCTGTGAACACAGGGTGGACTCTGAACCCGTGTGGCCTTAGGCAAGTCGCTTCAGCTCGTTGAACATCTTTGCCTGAGAATGAGATCATAACCCTGCATCCAGGGTCAGGCATGCAGGAGGCACTCAATAAGCATCTGGAGACTGAAAGGAGATAGAACTTTGTAAATGACAAATACCCACCAGGGGCCAGATAGGTATTTTCATCGGTACAGTCTCACAGTTACTAAGCTATTTAGATGAGGAAACTGAGGCTCAGAGAGGCAAACTGACTTCTCTAAGATCACACAGCTGAGGGGCAGAGCCAGGCTTTGAGCTCATGTTCTTACCACTGCTGTAGTTTGCTTCCCATATATAGATCTCACCCTCTGGACCTGGCTAAGAGGTCACCTCTCATGCAGTCTCCCCAGGGCTCCCCAGCTGGCTTAGGACGTCTCCTTCGTTCCCCACCCCCTGCCTCCCTGCTCCCTAGGCCCTCCATCACAGCCCTTACTCCATGCAGTTGTAACTATTTATGTGTCCGTCTTCCCCCACTGGACCAGGGATCAGGCCTGATGTGTCTGATAGCCCCTGGTCCCTGATATGCTGCTGGGAGTGAAGATGGAGCTGGTAAGAAGAGAGTGTCTGGTATCACCCCCAGGTCTCCCTGTTGGACCTTGAGCAGAGTCCTGAACCTCGCTGAGCCTCAGTTTTCTATTCTGGGAAACGGGAATAACAGGACCTTCTGAGCTGTGCTGTCGTCAGGATAGACGTAGTATAACAGTAGTAACAAACATTATCTGAGGGCTTACTCATTCTGTTTATTTATTCCAACAATCTCTTAAGGCAGACAGTAGAACAATGCATATTTTATAGTTAAGAAACAGACCGAGAGTGGAGAACTGATTTGCCTGGAGTTGCACTGCTGGAACCTACAACACGCACGGTGGGAGCTCGGTAAGTGAGATCTATAATAATGATAAATGTTCATGGAGTAACTGAACGAAGGCGCTCCACACTTCCTCCCTTGCCACCGTGGGTCCCTTGGCTCTTGTTAAATACCAGAGTCACCGGGGGTAGGTTACTGGGCTGTGACTGGCTAGGGAGGAGAGCATGGCTCCTTATACCAGGGCTGCGGTGGCTTCTGGAAGGAGGGTGGTTTGGGGCAGAACAGAGATCTTGCCCAGCCAGCCCCGAGAAGCTACGCGACTCACGAAATCCGATGTTCTTATCTGGAGACATCACTGCGCTCCCTCCTCCATCCCAAATTTTCATCGCATCTTCCTCTTAGCCGCAATCTCTTCCTTCTGCGGGAAGAGGGCAGCCGCCATGCATGTTCTTTCAGGAGTAGCCTCTGACACTGCTGGAGCATTGATGGAGCCTGTGCTCCCCTTAAGGAAGGAAGGGCAGAGAGAGACATGGCGTAGGGTGGCTCGGCATTGAACAGGCTGGGTTCAAATCCCCACTCTGACATTCACTGGCTGTGTGACCTTGGCCTTGTCCCTTTTCCCCCTGGAAGGTGGGAACCGTCACCACCCTGTCTCAACGGGTAAAGTGAATGAGATGTCAGTAAAATGCCCTCAGAGCCTAGGTGCTCAGAGATGCTTTTTCCTTCTTCCTCCTCCCCCCCTTCCTTCCTGAGACATTTACTGAGATCCTGCCAGGTACCAGATGGAGCAGAGGGTGGGGACTCTTTGCTAATCTCCCTCCTGGCTTGGCTAAGGTCATGCACTTAGCTGGGTGAGGCTGGGAACTCTGGAGGTTCTGGAACCTTGTTTCCTGCCCTCAGAGATGCATGATATGTCAGGGATGCCTCAGGGAAGAGCTGGAGATATTTGGAGCAAGAGGGAGGGAACTATGGAAATATGGCGGGGGGGCGGGAGTGGTGGGGAACTTGAGAGACTGTCCCACTGCACAGCCAACGAGTGCTGAGGCTGGGACCATCACTGGGAGTGGAGGGGCAGTGGGGAGAGGTGTCCAGTCAGGTTTTCCCAGAGGACTGGGGGAAAAGTAAGTTTAGGGGGCAGACTTGGAGCCACTGTCCAGCAAGAGGATGATTTTCCAGAGAAGTGGTAAGCTCACCATCTCTGAAGGCATTCAGATAGATACCCGTGACTGTTGGGCAGAGACATGGAAGGGCTAGGACACCAGGAACCTCAAGGACCCTTCCTGATTCTCTCTCTAGGGGATGCCAGATGACCTGACTGCTACTCTGTTGGGTGACCTTGGCCTTGCCGAGAAGACCCCAGGGCAAGAAGCCTTGAGCTGGCTTTTGGGGCCCTGTCAAGGACGAGACACAGTAACCCTTGGCAAGGGGCAACAACTCTTCCCTTTCCCTGATCTCAAGGATGGCAGCTGTTGACTCTCCCCCAGCTTAGCATCTGGTTCTGGCAGATTCATGTTCCAGGAGCTGAGAGTAGCCAGAGAAGAGATGGGCAGCTCATTACCTAAGGGTGAAAGGACAGGGAAGGTCAAGGGGGCTCTGGGAAGGCCCTTGGGTGAGGTGGCCACCTGGAAGAGGTCAGGATCCTGTGGGAAGCATTCCAGCCAGGACCAGGCGAGCTGGGAGTGTGGAGAATCAGGGACAGCTTCCTTGGAAATGTGGCATGAAACAGAGTCTTGAAGGATGGGGAAGATTGAGGAGAAGGGCAGAGACATTGCCCGTAGCCCCTAGACCTGAAACCAGTGCCAGAGGCTGGCTCTGTCAACATCCATTTCGTTGCCACTGCTCGAAATAGGATAAGCCCCAATGGGATTTTGCTGGTGTTGTGATTGTTCATATAGTTGAGAACCTGGCTTCAGGCATAGCTAGATCCAGATTCTCAAACAATGTTATGGTCTCTTTCCATTACTTGTCTTCTTTCTCCATGTATTTTCTCAGACGAGTTGGCCAAAGGTGGTCCCAAGCAGCAGTATATTCCCCAGTCACTCCAGAATAACTTACCAGAAAGTTCTCATTATTCTGGCTTGGGGCTCTCCTGCCCCTGAACCAGGCATGAAAGGCTCTGGTTGGCTTCAGCTGGGTCATGGCCCAACCCCTGGGTTAAGAATGTGCAGAAGTATTTCCATAAGGAAAGTCGGGGTGCGGTTACCAGAAGAGGGAGAGTGGATGTAGGACAAAGCGAAAGCAAATGTCCACGGACAGGGCCTGGTCCTGCCAATGGGCTTCCTGCTGGGATGGCTGCCACCTTTCCTTCTGACTTCTGAATACGCTTGGCTTCCTCGGCACTGCTCTTCGGCCCCCTGCACGGATGTTCCTTTTCTTGTCTGAGCAACCTCTTGGTGACCATAATAACCCCCCAAGATGTCTACATCCTAATCCCTGGAACTTGTGACCTTATATAGCAAAAGGGACTTGCAGATATGATAAGTTAAGTATCTTGAAATGAGGAGACGGTCCTGGATTATCTGACTGGTGTGCATGTAATCCCCTAATTATGTAAGTTTGTTTATAAGTGAAAGAAGGAAGCAGGAGAGGCCGAGGAGGGGATATGAGGGCAGAAGCAGAGATGGGAGGGATGCAACTGTAGGCTGGGGGCCATGAGCCAGGGAATGCGGGCTGCCTCCAGAAGCAGGAAAGGCAGGGAACTAAATCCTGCCCTGGAGCTTCCTTGAGACCCATTTTGGACTTCTGACCCCCAGAATGGTCCAATAATACATTTGTGTTGTTTGAAGTCATTAAGCTTGTGGTAATTTGTTACAGCAGCCATAGGAAACTAATACACCCCTTAGAACCTGGT
Source organism: Globicephala melas (assembly GCF_963455315.2). NCBI lineage: Eukaryota > Metazoa > Chordata > Mammalia > Artiodactyla > Delphinidae > Globicephala > Globicephala melas. The sequence goes on along the minus strand of NC_083316.1, from coordinate 149,817,274 downwards.
ATCTCACCTTCTGAATCTCTTACTCCACTCCGGTTTCCCTCCCTCCCCCAAAGATAGAACCATTTCCCAGAGACTCACCGTGGAAGGAAAGTTAGGATTCCGGTCTGTTCTTCTCAGCCGGCCCCACCCCACCTGGCAGGCTGGGCCATGCTCTGGACTGTCATCCTCCATTGGGACAATGGCCACACATCTTGCAGGTCTCAGCTTCAATGTCATCTCCATGGAGTTTTCAGCCTCCTTCCTTGCGCACGCCCCATCAGCCTGATCATATTGGGGTATAACTACACATTTTTTTAAGTCTCTCCGTTAAGCTTTGAGCTCATTGAAGACACCGACGGTGTCTGATTCATCAGTGTATTGCTGATTTCCCTCACAGGGCCTGCACGTAGTAGGTGCACAGTAAATATCTGCTGAATGAATGAATGACAAGAGACGCACCACTAGGCAAGTGAGGTAGGTCAGAGAGAAACCTCCCAAAGATGGGGTTGGACTTGACTGCTGCTTATTTGCAGAAAAGTCCACTTTCTTCCTGGTTCTCGCCTCCCATGTAGTTAGCTGTGGCTATGGGTTAAGTTCTGAGTTCTGACCCATGAAATGCATTGGGCTCCCTTTTGGGTCTGAGGCTTTCAAGGAGCAGGTGTGTCCCTCCTCATTTTCTCCCCCTCCTAAAGGTGAAGGAGATGAGGACAAGGTTCTTGTTTTCGAGGGGACATGGCTACAAGTGGAGCCTTCTCCCTTATCACCATGAAGAAGAAACCCCTGCTGACTAGGAATACAGGCTCAGGACTGTCACGCAAATTCTGATGTGTTGAGACCTTATTTACTTGGATCTATGTTTCAGCGGCTTGTATTACTCTAATTAATATGTAAATTGGTACCTTGAAGTGAGGGTGTTGCCATAACAACAAACCTAAAGTGTGTGGCACAGCCCAGGGCTGGGCAGTGGGTAGGGAGGATGTAGAGACCACAGGCAGGAAGGCTGGGGACTCGTGGCCTGCAGTTGAGAACATCTAATGAAGCATTGCTTAAAATGGGCCATTGACATGGTCATTTTGGGAGAAGGGGTAAAGAGCCTGAAAGCTAGTGGGCACTCATTTCTTTCTGCTGCCCATAGCAAGGTATTACAAGAAAGACACAAGCTCAGATGAGAACTGTCCAGTCTGTGAGCCGAAATGAAAGGAAATAGAGTTCAGGAATGAGGGACCACTCTCGGTTGGTTGGATTTTTCTGACTTGGACATTGTGTGAACAAAAAATAAACTTCTGCTGTGTCTGAGCCTTCTTATACCCCTAGGTCTATTTTTGCTGCTAGCATTACCTAACTACACAGGTGGAATTGGTGAGTACCACCTTTGGGTATAAACGGGACCCTTGACATACACACATACACACCCATACATCCATTCATCCGTCCATCCATCCATCCATCCATACACTGGCTCAGACATCCAGCATGGCAAGGATGAGACTTCTCCCAGGATGGCTCCCCAGGAATCTGTGGCATGCATCTGCACGAAGAAGGCTGGACTCAGACGGTTGCAGGATTCCCAATAAGCCAGTTGCAAAGTCCAGAGAGAGACAAAAAGGGCTCTGTTCACCCCCAAATAAAAGGCCCCGGGCTTTTCCCACTGAAAACAAGAACAAGTTCCTGCGTAATCAAACGCAAAGGCAAAAGTAAGAACTTGGAAATAAACGAGTTGGGAAGTATCTTGTATTTGCTTAGTTCTACAATTGACAAAGTTCTCCCACATCTGTAATCTCATTTGATGCTTCCACCAAACCTATAAGGAAGGTTTATTCACATTTTTCAGATGAAGAAACTGAAGCTTCTTCAGACATAGAAAATAAACTTATGGTTACCAAAGGGGGAAGGGGGGAGGGATAAATTAGGAGTTTGGGATTAATAGATACATACTACTATATATAAAATAGATTATCAGCAAGGACCTACTAGCTAGCACAGGGAATCAATATCTTATAATAACATAATGGAAAAGAATCTGAAAAAGAAAAAAGTATATATATGTGTGTGTGACTGAATCACTTTGCTGTACACCTGAAACTAACACATTGTAAGTCAACTATACTGCAGTAAAAAAAAAGGAAGCTTAAAGATTAGTGACAGCTAACGAGCAAGGGGGCTAACTCAAGGCCAGCTTCCCATCTCTAGAAGTTTGCTGTTTAATGATTGAGATGTGGAAGGGCTTCTGTTTCACTGGGGCCAGGTGAGTGTGCGAGTGTGTGTGAGTGGAGGTGGTAAATGACACTGGAATCCTGGCATCTCTGTAGGCCTTAGTGACCCCATGAATCAGGATTCTGCTGGACAGAGGGGCCATGGCAGGCAGGTCTGCTTGCCCAGAAAGATCTTTACCGATGATACCACTGAGGCCCAGAGAAGCCAGGGGACTGTATGAGGTTGCACAGCAAATGGCAGGTGAGCTGCGAGGAACACCCAGGACTGTCTGCACCGAGGGCCTCTCTCTCTCTTTCTGCCCTGTCCTCCGTGGGCCTTGCCCCCTCAGCCGGCCCTCAGATACTCGGAAAGGGGAATCTTGCCTGCTCCCCCAGCACCCCAACTTTCCATGTTCCACGCTGCAGGGCTGGGCCCAGGGACAGGAGAGGGAGTTTTGAATTGTGTTGTGGACTTTCACTGGTCTTTAGAGTTCAGTGAGCTGGCGGACTCAGGGGGGCAGACTGGTGGACTTGCCCCTCCTGAGCTCTGTGTGGGGTTGTTCTGGGGCTGCCCATCAAGATGCATGTGTTCTCCAGACCAGGCCAGGCCGGGGAGAGGGCATTACTCCAGGGGGTTTGAATCACCGGGAGAGACCACCAGCGATCATTCATCTCGGTGGTGGCAGCTTGGCAGACAGCAGGTGAGTTGTCTCCATCTGGGGCCCCCAGAGCTGCTCCGGCATTTGCTCACCTCCATCCTCCGGAGTTCCCTTCATTTTTGTGAGCTGACATCCTTCCAATAGATTCAGTTCCCTCGAGTCAGGGTTTAGGGCTTGCAGCCAGGCACTCCTGATGATGCAGACAGAAACCCTAACGGACAGTGGGAGAGAAAGTATTTCCCAAAGCCTTACTCAGAGCAATGCAGTGCACACGGCAATGCAGAGCAGTGATTGAGCACTGACTGTGTGCTATCTCCTGTGCTGAGCACTGAGGTTCTCCTTCTCCTTTGTAGTCCAGAGAGCTCACAGTCCATGGGCAGGGGAAGAAGATAGCGGAGGGGCAGGGCCCAGTATCGGCGCTCTGCGGTGCCTGCCATCTCCAGTGTAATAAACTCCCAACTGTTAGTTCAATTGGCACCCCGAAGGGTTTGCTTCTGTTTCCTCTCATTTCCCGTAAAAAAAAAAATCAATAAACTATTCACGATGTCCTTAATGGAGACTAAATCGGAGCTTTTTATAACCTTGTTATGGGTTGGCATTTTCAACATTTTGCCCGTAAAGCTGAAGTTGGGTTAATACGCCGTCATTTGGGAATCAGACAGTGGACTTAGACTACTGGTGAACGATGAATTAACCAATCATCAGTCTGTGCTTGGCGGTTTACCGTTTCCGGGACTCCCAAGGACATAGCAACCACCCTGAAGTTTAGAAGACGGAGGCTCAGAGAAGGGAAGGAACTTGCCTAAATTCACACAGCCAGGATGAAAATGGTAGCGCTTGGGGTTGATCCAAATCTGCCTGACTCTGCTTTTCTTATTAAACAGTGCAGATGAGTAGCTGGAACTCAGAGCTGCAGGATGACGGGGCTGGGCGGAAATGCTTTCTTCAGGGAGAAAGAAGCCTTAGGGAACGGCACTCGCAGGTGCTGCTGGATGAACATCTATGTTCCCGCACTGCCCCCTGGTGGCCTCCCCATGCCTGGCCTCCGGGGTCTGGGAGTATTGAGCTTGGGAATTTCAGGCTGGTTGCAGCTGTGGGTGGGTTCCAGGAGACCTTCCTGGCGGAGCAGGCCCTGCTTTTGGACGGCTGAATGTATAAGTCTTCTAGAACAGATTAGAGATGTTCATGTATTTACGTATTTGTGGGAAAATTTTTCATCCATTAAATCATTCAACAAGTCTCCAGAGACACCTGGATGCCCCAAGCCAAGATGCTGATGACTTGGCCCAGCCCTTGCCTGCAGGGAGCCCCCCAGCCTTGTGGGAGGGTAGAACCCTCTGAGAGACACCCATGATGCAGGGAGAGGTGGTAACTGTGAAGTCACACCCAAGAGCATCCTGGGAGCCCTAAACTGGGCAGGAATGGGGAGTGGAGGGAGGGGCCAGGGAAAGGCTGGTCAAAGAAGGTAGCAGGTGGGGTGAGTGTCAGAGGGGAGCTGGGGTCAGACGAGTCCAGAAGAGACAGGCAAGTCAGCTGTGATGCAATGGCCCAAAGCTTCGGTGGTCCTCCCTTTCCAGGGAATTCATGTTGCATTCATCATTTTGTGTTCTTTACTTTTAGGAGACCCCTGTCCCCCCAGGTTGAGTAAGCTTCAGGAGCTCCACCGAACCTGGAGGAACCAAGGTGGCAGCGGGGGCAGCAGCAGTGGATAAAGAGGATAAAGTGACAGAGGCAGAGAGCCGCAGGTTGGCCAGCTGGGAAGTGTGGATTCTGTCCTAAGGGCAATGGGGTCCCATTAAAAGGCTGGAACAGGAGAGTGGTCAGGCCACTCCTGAGTCTGAAAGTTTTCTGCAGAACAAGGAGCTCTCCCAGTGCAACCCCCAGACCCAGGCAAGAGGGACCCCTGCCGTGGTCCCCATGCTTTGAAAGACCCTGTCCTGGCCCTCCAGCTGGGCCGCTCCCCATGGGCGAGGAGTCCATGGGCCCTGGAGGACGTGCCACCTGGAGCCCACTGCCAACCCCTCTTCCAGATCGCATCCTGGAGACCTGGGACCTGATTCCAGGATCTGTGCAGGCCTTGCCCCAGCTCCAGCCTCCCAAGGGTGGACCATACCGACGGTATGTGCATGGCTAGGCCCAAGGGTGGCTATTTTGGGGGTGTGGAGGGGTAATTGGAGGAGGCCTAATGGAGCTGCTGTCAGGTAGGGGAGGAGGCCACCTCTGTGGCCTCTGTTCATTGACCTTCATCCTCTCCACGGTGATCTATGAGCTCCTGCACTGTGCCCTGTGCTGGGCTCACCCAGGGCCGGGCCAGGCTGGGCTTCCTGGCTGGGATGTGCTCTGCAGGCCTGGGTGTTGCTGGCAGGAAGTGCCAAGAATGGGTCCTGCAGGTGGGTCGTGGAACCCAGAGGCCGGGGGCTGCACACGAGCAGGAGGGGTATTCCAAGAGGAGCCAGGCTGGGGACAAACTCTAGGCCAGACAGGGGAGACAGAGCCCCAGGGCTGACTGTGCCTAGTGTACAGACCCATGGGGAGGGAAGGGCAAGGGAGAGGGCCAAGACCCAGATGCCGGCACAGAGAGCCCTCTGCTCATATTTGGCGCTTGTGTGTAGCACAGGAGTAGGTCAAGTGGCTTAAGAGCCCAGGGCTGGGGCAGAAACCCATGGGGAGAGACCACTCTCGCCTGCAGAGCCTTATCTGGGGGTGGCCTACCTCTGGCCATCTGGTCTCCGGGACACAGGCCAGAACTTCCGCTTCTCCAGGAATGGGATTTCCACGGTGTCTGTAGCCCCCAAGAGGCAGCAGGAATCTCCCCAAACGTGGGGAGGGGGTGCTTCTCTGGCTCAGCCTGGTAATTAGATCCTTCAATTGCAATTACGTTTGCAATTAGCTCAGCTGGTAATTGGAACTGGAGGTGGTAATTTCTGTCCTTCATGGAAGCTCCCTGTGAATTGGGCTTTGCTTATCTGTCCAGGGTACAGGGTGGTGCTCTGGGAGCCCTGGGCTCTGTGGTGGGAGCCATAGACACTCAGCCCAGGGCTTTTGGGTTCTGCTGGAGCCCCTGGGGTGGGACATTTTGGGCACGGCAAGGGGGTGCTTTGTGTTCTCCCCTTGAGTGCAGGAGAACGCTCTGGCTTAGTGACTTGCTTCTAACCAACGGACTATGACGAAGGTGATGGGTGCCACTTCCATAATAGTTTACAAAACTCTCCATGTTGGTTTCATGGCTTGATAGCAGACTCTCTTCCTTGCCTCTGGGTCAGCTGCCATGTGGGGGAGGCCCACGTGGCAAGGAACTGATCCAAGGTCTGTGAGGAACAGAATGCTACCCACAACCACCGAGCGAACCTAGTCAGGCCTTCAGTTGAGACCGTAGCCCCTGGGCCGACACACCTTAGTTGCAGCCTCCTGAGACTGTGAAGCAGAAAAGTCAACTTAGCAGGTCCCAGATTGCTGATGCTAGACACTGTGAGATAATAAATATGTGCTGTTTCGGGCTTCCCTGGCGGCGCAGTGGTTGAGAGTCCGCCTGCTGATGCAGGGGACACGGGTTCGTGCCCCGGTCCGGGAAGATCCCACGTTCCGCGGAGCGGCTGGGCCCATGAGCCATGGCCGCTGAGCCTGCGCGTCCGGAGCCTGTGCTCCGCAACGGGAGAGGCCACAACAGTGAGAGGCCCGCGTACCGCAAAAAAATAATAATAATAATAAAAATAAATAAATAAATATGTGCTGTTTTAAGTTGCTAAGTTTGGGGGGTAATTTGTTATACAGCAATAGGTAACCAGTACACAGACAAACTATTAAAATTACATACGTTCTATCCTTTGACCTTGACAAAGTATACTTTAAAAACTACCTGGAAGGTCAGGTTCAAATCTAGAATCTTTAGACTCCTTGGAGATCTGTACCAGAATATGGTGGGAGAGAACTTGGCATGAGGCCACCGCTCCTCTCTTCCACCCTGGCTCCATCCCCTATATCCCAGGTCTTGTAACATACTCAAGGGTTAAAACCCCATACGTCTCCCCCTGCAAATAGTCACTGGGGGCCCAGCCATGCATGTAGTTCACAGTCTGCCCTCTCGAGGTTAGATCTGGCGCAAGGGCTGCGCAGGACCTAGAACTGGGCTTTAGCACCATGTGGCTAAGGAAATCCAGGGATCTAATTCCTCCAAGTGTGTTTACAAGGCAGGAGTGGGTTCCTGTGAGCACATCCTCTTGGCCCGACAGACTCATGACCCCGGGAGGTGCAGCTGGAGGGCCAAAGAAGGATTTTCCAAAGCACAGGAACCACAGTGGGGGCCCTCTTGCTTCGCATCCATGGGTGATCTTGGGAGAGACCCTCATTCCAACCTTCTCAGATGGGTGAGGTACCCCCAGGGATACACCTGAGCAAAAGCCACCCCAGAGAGACAGGAATGAAAGGTAGGATAGAGGTCATGAAAAAATACCAGCCCAGGGTCAGAGCTGGTGCCACACATCTGCTCCCTCCTCCCTGATTCAATATTCATCGGGATCCACTCTGTGCCAAGCTCTTGCCAGGCCGAGGCAACTAAGGATTTGAAGGGCACAGCCCCTGCCTTCTCAGTGAACCAGGGAAGACATAACTCAAAGCAGAAACAGTCCTTCTCCCCAAGCGTGCATACGGGTCCTTGAAAAGCTGTGCCCAGCAGAGGTTTTGGTTCGACAGACCCTCATTCAGTGAGAATTCACTGAGTACCTATTACATGCCGGGAGCTGGGTATTAGGCAGGAAAGGATTTATCAGCACAGGGGTTATTAGAAAGCTCAGAGATTTGTGGCAGAACTGGCTGGCTGGAGCTGTGACTGCGTCCCGCCCACCAGCTTGAAGCACTGCTGCCTGAACCCACCACTTTCTGCACAGAGCTTCTTTTTATTTTATTTTATTTTATTTATTTTAACATCTTTATTGGAGTATAATTGCTTTACAGTGGTGTGTTAGTTTCTGCTTTATAACAAAGTGAATCAGCTATACACATACATATATCCCCATATCTCCTCCCTCTTGCGTCTCCCTCCCTCCCACCCTCCCTATCCCACCCCTGGAGGTGGTCACAAAGCACCGAGCTGATCTCCCTGTGCTATGCGGCTGCTTCCCACTAGCTATCTATTTTACGTTTGGTAGTGTATATATGTCCATGCCACTCTCTCACTTTGTCCCAGCTTACCCTTCCCCCTCCCCGTATCCTCAAGTCCATTCTCTAGTAGGTCTGTGTCTTTATTCCCGACAGAGCGTCTTTTTAAATCAAAGGCTTTTATTGCCTTTGATCGGGGAAATTCTAAATCACATGTCTGCATCCGAGGGGCCAAGGAGGCTGGCAAAGGCAGATGCTTGCATTCTCCATTGGGCAGGAGAAATTCACAACAGAAGATACTACAGAAAAAGGGAGGGGGTGCTCGCAGGTTTGGGCAGCCATGATTGATAGCTGCCTGCCAGGGCAAGAAACAGACTAAAAAGATGGAAGAACAAGTTTAGCGGGAGAGAACCCAGCAGCCTTAACTCAGCAACGTGCAAAAGTGAAACATTTCCATTTTCTCCTAATAGCATGTCACTTTTGTTTTTGGAGACCACTGGTTGGAAGGAGAAGGACTGATCTGATCTTGCCAAATAAAGGATTTCAATCCTTTCCAATTCTTTGCAAGTCACATGCTATTTAAACGTTGGTTAAATATTTAAACAGCTCCAGGAGTGCTCCAACAGCAGTTGCCGCAGTTTATAACCTTCAGCTCAGCGCTTCCTGCCCTTCTCACTGGTTCGTCACCCTCCCCCGTGTGGCTTCTGCCTCATATTATTCCAGAATATAAAAATAAGACTGCAAAATCAAAACGAATCAATGTTTATATTTAAACATATTCTGCAAGCAGTAATATTATGCCAGCTGGTGAACTGCAATTGAATTCAACATTAATAGTCATTTGAGATGGGGTCTGAAAACATCTTCATATGTTGATAAGATGTGGAGTAAGTCTCCCAGGTTAGTATATCTTCATCACTCATCAAGCTACAGAATTATTTAAAACCTAGAAACCTTTACTACCTTCAATTGGTGACATGTGAAGTAGTTATTTACTTTAAAATGGTGGGAGTTATAAAGCAAATATTTACTACGTACCAAATAGGTGCTGGGTACTATGTAGGCATTGTCTTATTATCCTTACACTAATGACCACTCCCATTTTACAGATGGGGAAACTGAGGTACACATGAGGAAGTGACAAGCCCCAAAGTTTCCTTAGGACTTGAACTGGAGCAGGAATTCAGATCTTAAGGTTTTGAGGCTGAGAGAGGAGTGGGGTTCTTCTTAGTAAAAACCTTGAAATCCAAGGCTTACGTATTTGCTTTCTCCTCCTATCTTGGGTCAAAATAGAATTTGGCTTTGTCAACAGTGATAGGGTGGGACAGACCACAATTTCAGAGAAGTGGGAATGGGAGCCTTAACCTCCACTCCATGGCTGTTAAGAGTGATTTTGGTGTGGTTCAGTTTCTTGTGCTTGAAACAGATGGTAATGCTATTTTATAATGTTACTTTCTGTCCATGGCGGATCAAAATCGATACTTACAGATTATCAGACATTGAGATGAGGGTCTTTAAAAAAACTAGCTGATGACCCGACCTTGTGGACGTGAGGACGTGAAATCCCTGTTGAGACCTCTTCTTTGCCCCTAAATGTTACCATGGTTACCAGTGGTGAATGGATTACCCAGAAGACAGCTCAAAACCAGAATATTCTTAGTATTTCTCAGTGCCAGGTCCTCACGGCCTGCAGCAAAGATTCTATGACGCCAAACCAGTTGGATGGCTGTTGTCACCAGGTCGTAGAAGGAGTCTCCAATTAGTATGGTTTCCCATGAAGTTTGGTGTGTTATGCAGAGGGGGAGGTGGGTTTTGTTACCAGGATGGACAGCTGACGTGCATCACGACCCCAGCCTAACCCAGAGGCCCTGAAGCATGGCAGCTGACAGAGAGAGATGACACAGTGGTTTGGAGATGTAGGAAGTCACAGGAGGGCATAAGTTGTGCCCACCCTCTCCCGCCAGATCCTGGAGGTCCCAGGTGGGTTTGGCATGTGGACCTGGGATTCTGTAGCCTAGAATCAATCTCATCTTAGAAATAGGGCAGGTGGGACCAGCTGTCCCTCTAAGAGATTGTCTCCAAGTACATAGCTATTCTTATTTGCATTTTACAGTTGGTGAGACTGGCACACAGAATATGCCTTCCTCTTTTGTCTTGAGGGATTCCTGACAACAGAAGTTGTGACCACGGACAATATTCCATATTAAAAATAATTTCTTTATAATCGTGAGTTGAGGTGATCTATGAGTGATAAGCTATACTTTACATAGACATTTAAAATATTGTATTTTGTAGATATTTAACTAAGCATTTATTGGTTCTTTAATTTACTTTTTTTTTTCATATTTTGGAGGCTCTGAATTTATTTCAGGTCCCAAATACCTTTGTACATCTTGGAATTGCCTGTGCTCATGGTGTCCAATGGATAGAATGACACTTCCAGCAGCATTAATGCTCACTGGCTGTGGTTAGAAACCTAACATTTTGTTAAAGTATAATTTTCGAAAGATTAAAATCATGACATACAAATGTATAGTCAACATGTGACAGATTAATTTAACCCATTAATGAGGGAACAAGAAGGAATGTAGAACCAGCTCAAAGAAGTATCTGAGAAGCAGCTATATATCTGGAAAGGAAGAATCTTGAAATTGCTAAATCAGACACAAAACTGGCTGGTGTCCCACAGAACAATAAACCATAACCTTTGGCCTTATCTTTTCTACTGTACAGAAATCCTTTGCATTTCTCCTGGTCCAAAAGAAAATTATTTGCAACTTAGCACTCTTAAACAAGTTATGTAACTTTGCAGAGTCTGGTCCCTAATCAATAGTAAACAGTAAATCAAACAAAGAGATGTTCCCCTAGAGAACCAAGTAATCCCGGTCAGGACTGCTAGGTACACTCCCGTATGACATTCAGAGGACATGTTGTCACCCTTTAGCTTTATTCCCAAGTTTTGAATGAATTTTCTTAACAGTAGAAAAGGGGTTTCCTGAGCAAGTCTTTGCCACGGTCATGGCTGGACCTAGATGAGTGGGTACCCAGGCAGGTAAAATAGTTCGGCACCCCTTCAAATCTATGTCTTTCAATCTCTGTTCCACGTTTATGCAGATGGGTCAGGGGAAAACTGGTTTTTCTGTTAGTAAAAACTACATACAGAAAGAAAGTCGTTTACTCCTTCATGTCTATCATCCCAGCAGAGTCAGTTCTGAAAGTATTCAGCTGAACATTTCCTTTTTTTTTTGGGTATCATGGTTCCTTCCTCAGGTTCCTTTGGGGAGTATCTAAATCAAATAACTTAGTGGGAGGTAGAGCAAAGAGTTTTAATTTTAGGTAATACATGTTTTGTTTTTATTGGTAAGTAGTGTGATTTTTATTGGTAAGTTTCTAAATTTCAGCAGATATCACTGTGGACTCCAAGTGCTCTCCGACTGCACGTGTATACTGCAAAATGTCCAAAACAGGTGACTCCACAGAGAACAGAAAGGAGATCAGTGGTTGTCAGAACTGGGGCAGTGACTGCCAGAGGGCATGGGATTTCTTTGGGGATGATGGAGATGTTCTGGAATTAGACAGTGGTGATGGTTGCACAACTTTGTGAATATACTAAAAAGTACTGAATTGTATATTTTAAAAGGGTGGATTTTATAGTATGTGAATTATATCTCAATTTACAAAATTGAAAACCCAGAGAAGGATCAGCACAGCAAGAGATTTTTTTTTAATTTCAAAAGAGAGTGACATTTACTTTGTTGCAAGTGTAGGGGTCAATGCACATTTTGCCATCTAAGAGAAAAGAATGGTCTGGATATCAGAGTGAACATATTTGAGGCTTATTTCCATGGTGTTTCAGAGCTCCCTACCCTGCCTGCCTGGCTCAGACCATAGTTCAGCTTGGGCTGAGCCTGTCTTTAGTGACCTGTGTCAGAGACAGGCTCTAAGAACAGAGAGGACCCTCTCATCTCCTCTTCCCACGTGTAATATGAGTCTAAACTTTTTCAGACCATTTGAAACACCTGCTTCGATCCACCCGGTGCTTTAGCATTTGATGTTGGTGAGGCCCACTCTTCAAATTAGAGATTTCACCACGTTGTGTCTAGCATTACAAGGCAGCCATTATTTGGGGGGTGTAACCATGAGAAAAATCCACTTCAAATAATTGTCTCAGTGTATTCATCAATGCTTTGATTCATCATATCTCTTAAACCTACAAGGTAGATTTTATGAACACTGTGTAACCAAAATGACATCTGAGGCCTCCCGATCCCTTGAGATCTGGACAAGGTTGGTCTGATCCCACTCATTCACTACCCTCTAAGAAGTCCACAGCCCTCCCCAAAACTCTGGTGGCTTCCCAAAGGGCTCAGGCTCTCAGATTCTTACAGTCTCCTCTGCCTCTAGGTACCTAGCTCCTCTAGGGTCCCTTCTGTTATGTTCTACATGGACCCAGGTGTGAAATTCCACTTCCCAGGTTCCCCCCAAAAGCCACCCATACGAAATACGCACAAGGACAGTGGACCCTTCTGGAGATCTTTTTGGAGGAGGAGGGGTGGAGAAGGGTTTACATCACATCAATGCTCACAAAAACAACATGAACACTAGGCATTCCCTTTTCCTTGAAGTGTCATTTGGGGCATGTGCATGATTCCCATCTTGGTGGCTCTTGTCTCCTTCCTCTTTTCCCATCCCTCCTCCTCACCATCTGCCACCCCAGACTGTGCCTCAGGAACTCCAAATTCTTCTCCCATCATTTTGCAAATAAATGTGTTTTCAGATTCATGCAGATGCTAAACAGAAAAAAAGGGGACTCGGTTAACAATAAAGGGACCTTCTCTTAAAAAGGTCATTTAGGTTAAAAATAGCATAAAGGAGAATGTATGCAGCACCACCATGTCATGGATGAGGAAATGAGGGTCAGAAGGGACTGCATCTGTCGCTCTCATTGTCCTGTCTGGCTCAGCCCACTAGATCAGTTGCACACTGGATCCCAGGGAGAAGGGCTTGAAGTAAACTCAGAATGATCTTCATCCCTAAATCTCTATGAGATATTGGGTACCCAGGGCAGCCCTGACTTGGTCTCACATCCTGGAGTGAGCTCCAAGGGTGGTGGGGGATTTCCCCAACTTTGGGGAAGGGGTGGCTTGCCAGGTCTCAGCATCTGGAAGGCTCAGAACTGACAAAGCAAGAATGCACAGCCATTCAGGGCAGGGTGTGTACATCTCATGACTGGAACCTACGACCAGATGGGAGCACCAAGGGACAGCATGGCTTAGATCAGGCAGTGTTGTGAATGCCGAGCCAAGTAGCCTGGTTTGTATCCACAGGTGATGAAAGCCACACAGGTACTTAAGCGCAAGAGTGCTGAGAATGATTTGCCTTTTAGCAGTAGCAATGGTTGACGTTTATTGAGCATGTATTAATATCTAAGTTCTTTTATTGCATTGTTCTAAGTACCTTGCAAGCATGATCTCCAGCAACCCTGGTGTGCAAGGAGGTAAAGTAACTTGTTCACACAACCAGATTTCAAAGCCAGACTGAGACCATGATCTACTCACCCTTTGTGAGTGCAACGAGGTGGCCGGACGTATTAGAGGAGGAGAGAAGTGAGACTGCAAAGCTAGTTGGAACCCAAGAAAGCACAGCTAGGCCTGATCCAGGCTGCTGGCCATGGAGATAGGAGGAGAGAGCACATCGAAGACCCTTTTGGAGGACCTGGAGGCTCTTTGGATCTCTCAAGCGCTGCAGAGAAACCTTTTTCAAGACAGATTCAAGCAATTCACATTCTCTCCATGATTTTTCTCCTCTGCTCTCTCCTCACCCTCACCACCTCACCCAGAGGGAGAAGGCAAGCAGGAAGGGCTGGGAGTGTGGGTGGTGGGGATAGCCTCAGTGATGTCTGCTCTGAGTGGGAAGCCACATGCCGTATCCCTGCTCTTTCCTCCAAGGTTTCCTGCAGAGAAACAGGGCACTTCTCCTGTATCTGAGGCCAAGAACTGGGCCTTCTTGTCAAATGTAGCCTGTGAAAAGTCTTGGTTTTGCCTGTACAGTGTTTTAAAAAAATTTTGCCATCTTTTCAAAGATCTATCTGTCTGTCTATCTACCTATCAATCAGTCATCTATCTGTCTCTCTCTTATTTATCTATCTTTCTATTATCTATCCATCTATCTATTCATTCATTTATTCTAACACTTCTGCGATATTTATTATGTGCCCAGCACTTTTCTGAGATCTTTACAAATATTAATTCATTGAAAAGTACTAATAGACATCCAGATCTATGGCTTCTCTTAAAAAATAGAATCAGGCCCCACATCCCCAAAAAGTAACATCACTGTACACAGAGTTGCTGCAGCCCCGTTCAGCTGGGGTGTTACTCAGAATACATATAAGTAGTATGGCAGGGGCATAGACCCACTGCAGGAATGTTGGTCGAAAACCACCAGTGTGCCCTTTGCTGTTGTCTTGCACCAGTGAACTTAGGGGGCCCCTCTGGTCATCCGAGTCTGGGAACCCCTGGGATGAGCAAGATGCGTCCTGTGACAGAGGCGTGCACCAGGGTGAAAGTGATAAGCTATTCTAAGAAGGGGCAGGGATAGCTTTGAAATGAAGGTGATGCTAAAGCTGAAATTTGAAGTATGGCTAAGGGAAATTCTTCAGGTTTGGAAGGGAATTCTGCAGGGGACATAGTCATAGAGTGAGATTGTGTAAGAGGCTAGGGTCTGGGGCTGGATGGGGAGGGTGGAGCATAGGGAGAGAGGTAAAAAAGGATCCTGGACCACTAGGCAGAGCCAGACCATAGTGTGTCCCTGAATGCCCTGCTCAAGTGATGATAATTTGAGGGAACAGTAGAAATGGTGGTGGTGGAACACTGAAGGGTGGTGGAACGCTGAAGGGTGGTGGAACACAGCCAGGCAATACCAAGGCCCAGATTTGAGTCTTAAAGATCTTGCTGTAGGCCAGGGTAAAGAACGAGCATAAGGTATGTAGGAGGCTGGAAGCAACTGTAATACTGAGGAGTAGGAGTTTTAGGGAGCTCCAGGGAATTTCCAATCACTCGGGAGACCCAGGTCTCCTCCATCCTGAGGATGTCGAGCTCTGGAGTCAGGCAGACTTCAGTTCCCACCCAGGCTCTGCCACTGTAGTGCATTAGATGGTCATCCAGTTAACATTCATCCTTCACTCCACCTCAGTTCCGTGGGAGGGGTAGGTATACTCCGTCCTTGACTTGCCCATGAGACTTACTTTGGTTAATGGTATGTTTGCATGCAAGATGCTCAGGAACCTGAAATGCACTTGTGTTCCTGGGCTTGCTCTCTTGTGCCCCTGCCATTTTTGTGAGAAGAACATGCCTGTGTCGGCCTGCTGGTCCCAAGAGAAAAAGAGAGACTTATGGGGCAAAGATGAACAACCCCAGCAGAGCCCATCCTTGTTAGCCAGCCTACAGCTTCGTGAGTTATATAAATGTTACTGTCATATGCTGGGAGTGTTTGTGGATGTTTGTTACGCAGCACTACTGCGGCTCTTGTGAACTGATACAACCTCTCTCCAGTGGTGTGGCTTCGGCAAGGCTGTCCTCCGCTAAAGAGACCCCAAGGAGGAAGGCAAGGCTTGGTAGAGCTCATGGGAAACCTGGAGCGAAACCAAGGGGGTCTCTGAAAATTTCTTCTACCTAAATGACCTGCCTGCACTGACTGGAGGTAGGGCATCTCTAGGAGGAATATTCTAATTTCTCAGAGATGAAAGAAGCCAGAGGGCATGGTAGAAAAGGCACAAGTGAATGGTGGGGCTTTGGGGAGCCAGGCCCCGCCTAGTGTTATTGGTGGGAGCTTGAACGAGCTGTGCCTCTCTGGAGGGGTATTCAGCAACACACATACTCCATATCCACAGTTACACTTGTAGGTATGCTAAACACACGTGCACAGACAGACGGACACACACACGCACCACCCCCGCTAACAACAGAACCCACTTGCAGGTGTACACAGGGAAACATTGTTTCAGGTGGTCAGCATATTATGATTTTTTAAATTGAAGTATAGTTGATTTACAATGATGTGTTAGTTTCAGGTGTACAGAAAAGTGATTCAAATGAACTTACTTACAAAACAGAAACACCGCTCACAGACACAGAAAACAAATTTATGGGTTACCAAACGGGAAAGGGTCAGGCAAGGGATAAATTAGGAGTTTGGGATTAACAGATACAAACTACCATATATAAAATAGATAAACAACAAGGGTCTATTGTATAGCACAGGGAGCTCTATTCAATATCTTGCAATAACCTATAATGGAAAAGCATATTATTATTTAAATAGCTAGAAATTAGAAGCGATTCAGATGTCCATGGCTAGGGGAAACAGCTAAATGAACTGTGGGTACCGATACCACGGGACAAAATAAGGAGGGGGCCCTTTATGTGCTAATATGGTTGAAACTTGAAGACAGATTATTGAGTTCAGTTCCCGAGGTGCAGTATAACTTTTATGTTGAAAACCAAGCAAAACTGAACTAAACACCATACAGCAAACTTGTTAGCAGTGGTTGCCTTGGAAACCACTAGAGGAAAAGGATGGGGAGGAGTGGTCCAAGGAACTCCGGCTTTCTCTGTAACGTCACAATTTTGAAAAGAGGCTGTGTCTGATTATTGCTTAATCCTTACAAATTAATTTCATAATATGAATGATTAAAAAAATATCTGGACTTTGGAGACAAGCAGGTCTGGGCTGGAAGCCATGTCACTTGGATTTTTAACTTGGGGTGAGCCCTGTCCCTGTTCAGGCCCCAGGTGGTGGGGATGCTAACCTCTGCCTGTGCCCAGTAGAAAAACTGGACCAGTGCCTGTGGAGGGGCTGATGTAACGTCTAGATGCGTGAAAGGGCTTGGAATTGTCAGTTGAAAGCGAAGGACTGGTTTATCTGGGAATACCACAGCCCAGAGGGCATGTCCCTCTGGGGGTCTATTTCCTTGGGAATCCTGCCAGGCCCACCGGGTACATGAGAGCCTTCGCAAAGCCCCAGGGAGTGAGGGTCGAGGTCCAGCCAGGCCAGTGCTCTGATTCACAAGGTGGCATCTCAGGGTGTGAGAAACATGCTGTTCTGCGTGACCCTGAATGGGGAGGTTGTGGTCATGGTGCAATGGCCTCCCAAATCACAAAATTATGAGCCCCGTAGGGCTGCTGGCAAGGTGAAGGGAGCCTTCTCCCAGTCACCCTGTGGGCTGTTGGTGACCATTGAGGGCTCCTGAATTATCACTGGAATGCTTGGAATTCTAGTGGGATTTGGGAACTGGGGTGGGAGAAGTGTGTTCTAGGCTGTCATTCCTTGCTTGAGTGACCTGGAAAGAGCCCCCTAAAATGGACAATGAAGACGATCAACTCTCCCCCAAGGCTCCAGACGGAGTCTGACCAGCCAAGTGTTGACTGTCAGCGGTTTAGCTGAGACGAGATGCCAAGTGGATTCCCTCCCTCCTGGCTCCGAGCATTTCCACCACCTGCCACGCTTCTACCCTGCGTTTAAACACAGCCCGATGCGCACCAGGAATGTTTCCTCTTAGAAGTTCATGCTTCTTTGGTCCACATCCTTCCACATCACACACACACACACACACACACACAACTCCCACTCTTTCCACCCCGAGCCCCCCTGTCCCACTCCTTCTCTGATTCCCTGGTAATGCCTGTCTCTCTGGAGGGCATGGAGGGTCTGATTCCTTTGGGTTCCCAGCCTGTAGCCTGAAGTCTGCTGTAGGGTCTGGAGTAGATCCTAATAAGATGCCGCTGTCAACCCACCCCTGCAGTGGAGCTGCCTGCGCTCACTCTGCCTCCACCCCCAGCCCCCTCAGTGGATTTCCCCAGACTGGACTCTGAGAGATCTTTTTATACTCCAGACCTCATCATTTCAGTCCCCTCTTGATGAAGGCCTTTCAAAGCCTTCCCGTTACCCACAGGATGAGACAGTGTTCCCTAGTGCAGCTCCCTCTAGAACTTCTCTGCTCCAAGACTCCTGCGGTAGGCCCTTGTACCCACCGGGGCCTACTTCCCCTCCCGCTGTCCCTCCTCCCTTGACCTTAGCAACAATGGTTTTGCTTCTCCTCTGCTTCCCGCTGGTGGAAGCTGAACCTGTTGGAACAGGATTCTGGAAATTGTGGTTCCCAGGCTTCCAGCCCTGGCTGGGTGCCTATAAAGTGCCCCGATATTTACTGCACGCACAGTTATCATTCAGGGGACACTTCCCCATCCTTTTGATACCATCTACATAGAGCTGCTGGACGTCATCTAACGACTCCACCGGTCTACTACTTTCATCTTCCCCAAGGACCTCTCAACATGCTCTGTCTTCTCTGCCCTGAAATATATCAAAATCCATTGTTGGCAGATCAGCTCCTGTAAGCTTTGATTGTGATGACTCACGACCTCTTCTCTGCCTCCTGTGGAAATGCATCAAGGTGTGTCTCGGTGCACCCTTCTGCAGGGCCCGAAGTTCAGGATCTCGCAGCCTCCTACAGCCTCCTCCTTCCACCCCAGGGGACGCTGCTCACCGCCGGCACTGCAGTTATCAAACGGTGACCTTGACACTGGTCAACTCCCTCCATTTTCCAAACCCTTTCATGGGTGCCTTTGGGAATCATTCCTTGCACAGAATCAATGAATTTTTTTCGTTGACCTGGTTTTTTACCTACACTTCGCCCACCTACTCTTGACTGTGGAAGACTTCCCCGATTGACAAGTTTTCCATTTTAAAGATGTCTTTTTCTCCCACCTACCAAAAGCATCTCTGGATCTGACAATTTCTGAAATAGTCCATTCCACAAACACTTACTGAGCGCCGACCATGTACCTGGCTCACTAGGTGAGCAGGAGGAAGATCTGACCCTTCTGATCAGCCCGCCCCTCATTTCTAACAGGGCATTTCAAGGTGAGACCTAATTACCTGAAAACTCTTTTACCTTTTAAGGCAATTTCCCAGTTGGCCTTTACCCCAACATTTTATGATAATTCTTTTTCTAAATCAAGACACACCATATGATGAAGTTTGGGGAGTATTTCCTCACCAGGAAGTGAAAAAATAAAACCGCAAGGCAGCATCTGTTTTGATAGCTTTATTGGAACACGATGGTAACACAAAACATGGATCTGAGGGCCCACCACAGATGCTTCTCCTCTAGGGAGCATGCGCCCCACTTCTGCAGCCATCAGGGGCTCCAGGAGGCCCCCAGGAGGGCAGGGGCGGCTAGAGTCAGACCTGCAGTGGCAAGTGGCATGTGAGCACATTGACCTCGGCCCTGACCAGCTGAGTCTGTGATCAGCCAGACCAGTCTTGTGCTCCATCGACTTGGCCATGACTTAGAGATTCACCTGTCTCAGACTCCTGGGGAAATTTCCAAGAAGGGGATCCTGGGGTTTCCAGAAGGAATCCAGCCAAGAGACTGAGCATCTCTGGGGGCCACTGGGGCAAATCGTGCCTTATATAGGCCAAACAGTCTTCTAAGGGCTAGACATACAAGGGTCAACAGAAATAGGCAGGACTCATGACCTCCTGAGTAGGGGAGACGGACAGGGGTCAGGGAACCACACAGATGACTGTAAATGACAACCATGCCCATGGCTTCCAAGGACAGTTCTGTGGGTACGGGTGGGAGGACTGACCCGATAGGGAGGGTCAAAGAAGACTCCCTCAAGAAGTGATGTTTTGGCTGAGATCCTGTGGCTGAAAGGGCAAGAGGAGCTTTTCAAGTCATGGAAACAGCTCTGTGTGTGTCCTGGTAGCTGGAGGAGCCGTGAGATAAAGAAACCCAACGCAGAAGGCCGCTAGGGTTGGGATGAAGAGATGGAAGGGAGTGTGGGGCAACAGGAGGCTGGAAGGCATGTCGGAGCCCACCACGCGGGGCCTGAGGGCTGTGGGAAAGATGTTTTTCTGTACGGGTTTGCATTTTGCACAGCCCAGTGTGGCCGTGGGGTGGACGGTGGGCTTGGGGGAGGCCAGTGGGGAATACGGGAAGCTGTTTCAATTGTCCTGATGGAGGGGATGGCAGTGGGACTGAGTGATGACAGGGCAGGTGGAGAGAACCAGGTAAATGGTGGATACAAGCGGGAGCTAGGATACAAGAGGATGGACCGTGCGGAGCCAGGAGAAAGTTGATGCCAAGATTGACCTTTGGAGCCCATGGCAGGGCTTCTGTCCAAGAAGGGGGACCCTGGGAGAGGAGCGGTGCAGGGAGATGGTCAAGGCGCAGCTGTGGACATGCTCACGGTGAGGTTGAAAGTTAGTCAAAGGCTCCCAGAAGGAGCCTGGGCTCCAGGTACACATGTGTGAGTAATCTCCTTAGAGGTAAGTCTCTTGGTACCTTCAGTGGGTGGAGACGAGGCCACAGAGGGCGAGAAATCGCAGTGAGAGGAGAAGACTCGGGACTGAGCCTTGGGGAACAGCACATGTGGTGGCTGGGGAGAGAACGGTGGGCTGAAAGAGGGACTGAAAAGGCAGGGGTCGATGGGGAAGGGGGACCACAACAGGGGTTCTTGGAACCAAGGGAAGAGTGGGCTCAGGGAGGGGCAGCGGTCAGCGAGGAGAGCCCAGAAACACCATCATCTCTCTGGGGCTGCCACCTCCTTCACCTCTTTGGGTCTCTTCAACAACCCTGAAAATAGGAAAGGAGAGCGTAGCCCCTAGGACAGAGGAGAAAAGAGCTGCTCCAAGGTGTCCGCCGCCACACCCACGGTCCCACATCCAGCAGAGGGTGCAGCGGGACCAGCTTCCCCACCCCTGCCTGTCATGTCCTCACCACCCCACCTCTCCCTGTCCCTCCCTGTGGCCCCGCACACTTGCCCCAGCAAGTCTGTTCCATGCCACTCCTTGTTGATAGAAAGCACCAGAGAGGGTCAGAACTGCAGCATGAAGGGACCCCCCCAGGCTCCGGGTCTGAGCCTCGCTAGCAGGAGGGTCTGCTGAGTCAAGGAAATATCGTGGCCTCTCCTGAGAGGCAGTGTAGTGTTGTGTCAAGAGCATGGGCTTCTACCCACCCTCCCATTTGTCTGTTCGTCTGTTTGTTCCTTCCTTCCTTTAGCAACTATTCTCAAGTGCCTCCTATGTGCCAGGCACACTTTCTAGCTGAGTGGCCCCTTACTTCTCTGAGCCTCATTCTCCATTCCTGTAAAGACAGGTCAACCATCCCTGCCACATGTAACGAGGATGACGTGAGCTCAGGCGGGTGACGTACTCGGCACACAGTAGGTGTTCATTAAAGGCTAATGGCCTTCCTTTCCCTTCCCTTCCCTCCCTTCATCCCGCAGAACCCACGAGGGAGTGAGAGGCCAATGCTTCGTGGCAACAACCCTCTGCTGTGCTCAGAGGGCAGGCGTGTGTCGGCACATACACCTCTGTGTATGCACCTGTGCGCACATCCCCGAAAGTCCCACCGTCTCTGCCCGTGACTCAGGGCCAGCACCAACCTGAGCTTTGAACCCATGGGATTCAGCAGACCCAGACCCAGGGGAGTCTGAGTGCAGAGCAGTCTGCTCCATCCTAGGCCAGAGGACCCCAGCACCCACCATGTGCTCTGGGAGTCCCCAGACTCAGGCTAGGGTGTGTCCTCGGTGGTTTGGGGGCGGCTGCTGGGTCCTTAGTGGCTCCAGGAGTCAAATTTTGGTGACCAGAAGCAGGATGTTCAGCGTTCTGGGGCTGGGTCTAGACAGCCTCGGAGGGTAGCATTCTCACCGATTCCTGGGCTAGTGTCCTTAGCAGCTCCTCAGACAGTGGCTCTCCCGGCTGCTCCTCCAAGGGGCCTCCCATGTGTCTCTGGAGGAACCTAAGCGCCCACAGGCTCTTGCAGCAGCTCAGAAGATTGCTGGAGCACAGGGTGCAGGACATCGCTGGCTTCCTGGGGAGACACAAGCATAGGTTAGGGCTGAGGTGACCACTGAGCAAGGCCAGTTGGGCCAGACCTTGCCTCTGGCCTTTGCTTCTTCTAAGTCGGGAGCTGGGAAGGGGGGGGTGGTATGGGGCAGGGAACCTCCCACGTGAAACAGGGACTTGTTCCCTCAACCCACAATGGGGAGCATTCAGGAGACTTGCTTTCAAACCCCAAATCAGCTTCTAACAGGCTGTGTACCCTTGGTCAAGTTACTTAACCTCTCTGAACCTTAAGTGAAGGTAAAAATAACCACCTTTCCAATTCTTGAAAGGATTAAGTGTTATAAAATATGTTTAAAAGTATCCCACACATTGCCTGGCTCATGGTAGGAGCCCAGTGAATGTTTGCTATTTCTGTGTCTGAATAAAATGATTCCTGAACACCTACATCATGTTTTGCATGAGTTGGGGGAAGGCTGGGAGAAGAAGACACAAAGATTTATTCAGCCTTGCATTAAAATCAGTTGTGAATGTGTCTGTCTCTCCATTAGAATGTGTGGTCCCTGAAGGCAAGGCGCTTGCCTTTCAAACCCCTACTAAGTGGCTGCCGGCACATAGTAGGTCCTCAGTTATGTCCATTGAGTCAAGCTGATTGAAGGTCACTGAACGTAAGTTAGCCAAACACTTGGGAGGAAAGTTTTTAACAAAGTATTTGACATACATTTTCAGAAAGACTTCCCCCATATCTGGGTATACAAAATTCCTTTGGCCTGTTGCCTGCTAAGATGTGGACAGCTGACCTGCTTTTTCCTTCCGATACTTTCAGTGAGTAAGAATTCCTTCATCGTTTTTATTTCAAGCCTTCTGAGGTCAAGAGAAAAAGCCTCAGTGTGGAGGGCCTGTGTTTTTAGTACTCAACACGCAGGTGTCCCTTTATAACCCGGAGTGCGGGCAGGCTCAGAGCTTTAATCAGGCAATGGGATCTGGCCAAACTTGGGTGGCATTGTTTTGTGTCATTGTTTCTATGCTCACAAGTACTTTCTGTTTTCCACAAGTGATACTGCATTTCCATTTATGGTGATGATATAAAGTCTTATAAATATATTTCAGTGAAAACAGCCAGGTGGTGTAGAGACTTAAGTGTAAATTATGCAGTTGGGAGAGGACTATGGGCTGCACAGGGAAGGGGATTTGCAAGCAACTGTGGTTTGAGGAGTGTCCTTGCAAGTCCTGGCCCACCCTGTCTCATGCTTGGCCCCAGTGCAGGAGAAGCTAAGCATTGCTTGGTGTCCCTAGACGCTTTGCCTGGGGTCTCTGCAGCTCCAGGGCAGGACAAAATCTGGCTTGAGCTCTGTCTAAGGCAATGGCTGCTACTTCGTTTCTTGCTTCCCTGCCTTGGCTGGAGCAGTAGTTTTCTTCATCCAGTTTCAGGCTGGAAGCTAGCCCTTGCTTGGTCCTGACACTCACTGCGGGTCCTCCGGATGTCCCGTGAAACTCGTGCCTGGCCTCAGCTCTAGCCCTCATCTGTTAAGGTATTCTGGCCCCCAGAGGAATCAAACTCACTCTCTTCCACATGGAGAGAGAGCAAAGCATTGTGCTTCCCCTTAGAGTCCATCGGAGGGGAGTATAGGTCTGGATCCCTGCTTTTGTAAAGGCTTTGTGAACAAGGACACAGCCAACACCCACAGCCAACACCCCAGCTTCCCTGGATGCATGGTATGTTCTGGCTTAGCCAGTACTGGAGGCCTCGCATGGCCCAAGCTCTCTCATGGGTTTGGCCAGCCCCACCGTCCCCAGAACACCTGCCCTCACCTGGACCTCCAGGTCACACCCCTGCACTTCAGAGGCTCCGGTTCTTCTCCATGCCAGCAGTGTACATATTTGACCAAGTAGGCAGGTATCTACCCTTGGATTAACATTCCAGATGGAGCCTGAAGTGTGATAAGGTGACTTTCACGTAGATTAGATTGAAAGGATCCAAGACAAGCTAGCTCTAGGCTAGGAAATTACCTCCCTTCTAAAAGGCTGTAAAATCATTTAAAATAATATTATTATGGAAGTATCGCATGTTCATAGTAAAAAATTCAGAACATAGAGACTAACAAAAAGAAGAAAATAAGCATCTCAAATAACTCCACTACTCAGACATATCTTTTTGCTATGTGGAGATTGTGTCAAAAAATATTTTTAAATGAAATATATCAAAGAGGCTATATAAAAAACACATGTGTATGGCTTAAAATATTAAAGAATATTAAAGTGAATACAAGTGTAACCACCTCTCAGGTTAAGAAATAGAATTTACCAGCCCCTGATTTGTTTCAGCAAATATGTATGTACCCCTGAATAATATACTGTGTTGTTCTGCCAGGATTTTACTTTTATAGAAATGGAATCATGTTTTAGGATTCTTTTCTGCAGCTTCCTTTTTTTAGTTGTTGTTCAACATTATACTTTTGAGATTAAACTCTGTCAATGCGTGAACCTGTAGTTCATTTTCACAGTCATAAAGTATTCCATTATGGGAAGATACTCCAATTTATTTATCCATTCACCTGCTGGTGGACATCTGGGTTGTTTCTCATTTTTATCTTCTCCCTTCTCATACTTGTTTTTGAATCTACACTCTACTGGCCTCATCAAATAAACAGGAGAGTTTCCCTTTTTCTCTTCTCTGAAGAGTTTGAGCAGGACTGGAACGATCTTTTCCTTGAGTGTTTGGTAGAACTCCTTAGCAAAACCAAGTACTACTGGTGTTTCATTCACTTTCTTTATTTTTTTTATTTTTTTTTGCGGTACACGGGCCTCTCACTGTTGTGGCCTCTCCCGTTGCGGAGCACAGGCTCTGGACGCGCAGGCTCAGCGGCCATGGCTCACGGGCCCAGCCGCTCCACGGCATGTGGGATCTTCCCGGACCGGGTCACGAACCCGTGTCCCCTGCATCGGCAGGCAGACTCTCAAGCACTGCGCCACCAGGGAAGCCCACTTTCTTTATTTTTTAATGTTTATAGGACCATTCGGGTTTTCTATTTCTTCCCAAGTCAGTTTTGGTAAGTTCTGTTGCTAGGAATTCGTGCACTGTATCTGAATTTTCCCTTGTTTGGGGCATAAAATTGACCACAATGTTCTTATCATCTTTCTTAATCGCTGCAAAATCTATAATAATATCTCCCTTTTAGTCTTAATATTGTTTGCTTATGATGTTAATGATTAATTTCTCTTTGTGGTTTTGTCAATGTTACTTTGTCAGTTTTACTTTTTGCAGCTGGTTTATTTGGTACATACAAGTTTAGAATTCTTATCCTTCTAGTGAATTGAATCTTTTTTCAAAGGATGGTCTTTATCTTTAGTAATACTTTTTGCTTACAGTTCACTTTGTCTGATATTAATATAGCTACTCAGATTTCTTTTGGTTAGTTTTGCCTAGTATATCTTATTTTTCCTTCCTTATGCTTTCAACTTTTTTGTTTCCTTAAGTCTATCTCTTGTAAAAGTATTTGTCTGGGTTTAAAAAAAATCAAATCTGGCAATCTCTATTTTTTTTAATTGGCCCAGGTTATTCCATTTACATGTCCTGTGATTACTGATATATTTTGACTAATTTCTTCAATGTGATTTTGTGTTCTACATTTGTCCCATCTTTTCTAAAATTTCCTGTCTTTTTTTTTTTTTTGCTTTGTTTTAAACTGCCTTTTTTCTCCTTCTCTTTCCTCCTTACCATATGGAATTTCCATCCTCTTATTAAATTTGTTTGCCATGCACATTTAACTTAATAATGTCTAGTGGTGTGGAGCCCTTCCTCCTTTACTTAGCTTGCCATCCATGCCAAATGTAAGTTGGGATGAGACACTAAGCTGGAGCCCCACACTGTGTAGACTTTATTACATCACACACATCTAGAGATACTTGTACGTTTAATATTCCTGGACTCCCTTATGGCCCATCTTTGCCCTGAGCTCTGACACTTGAGGCTCGGAGGTGTAACTGGGGTTCTAGGAGAGCACATAATAGGTTGTCTGCCAAGTGCTTATGGTAAACATCTTATTTTTACCTTCCCATCATCAATTCCCCTTCTCTTGGTAATAACACCTTGATTCTTCTTTGGAATCCAAACTTCCCTACTCTTTGCCCATGTGGGTGAGGTGAGATTTACCTTATTCATTGCATTGGCTCCAGGTCTGGGTACAGAGGTAAAGACAGGACCCCATCCAGCCAATGAAACTTAAGCCTAAAACTTTCTGTTGGAACGGGAGGAAAGGGAAATATTTTCCATTGGGGCTACTAAGATGGTAAGATGTAAGCTTGGAGCTCCTGGTGGCCCCATGGGGAGACTCTAACTGAAAATGAAGGCAACACAGGGTGAAACTGAGTTGAAAGCTGGAGAAAGACAAATTTGTGATGACATTTGAGCTCCTGAATCCAACTTGAAGCTACTCTTGATTTCTTCAGTTCTATAAGCTAATTCCCTACCTCCACCAATCCCAGCCTCTTTTAACTGGGTTTCTGCAACTGACAGTTAATAGTGTCCTAATAGCATTCTCAAATAAATGTTCTTTGAATATCTTTTCACATGTGGGTGCTATAATATGTTCAGCCACCAGGGGTCAGGACCCAGTTTCAGTGAGAAGCCTTGCTCAGTCTCGCTCTGAACCTCGGTTTCCTCATCTGTGAAATATGTTAATAATATCAAGCTCACAGGACTATTGTAAGGACTACAGATAATGACTGTCAGTGACCTTTTCCATTACCATCTACGGCTTATAGTACAAATTATCACACAGAACCACCGCATGCGCACGTTGCTCTGTCTTGTACTTGCACCTATACACATGTCATCCCCATTGCTTGCAATTCCTTTACCTTCTTTGCTGTGCACTTTGAAGTGTTTCAAGGTTCTGTTCAGGCATCACCTCCTCTGGGAAGCTGTCTCTGAGGTTTCCCAGGATTACTGATTCCCTCCTGGCTCCTACAGCCCCTCTGCTGAGACACTTACCTCCTTGGGTTAACCATCAATTTACCTATCTCCCAGACTAAAGGCAGGTGTTGGATCTTTCGTCATCTACCCCACTGTCCAAGTTTATAGGAGGTGCTCAATCGTGTGTGTGAACTAATGAATGAAAAAGCCAGCCAATCTCATTTTCGATAGTGATTCTCCCATTTTCTGACTTCCCAAGTTCACAGATCAGCAGAAGCAAAAGCACTTCCCTGGGCTGTGGGGCAGCCCTTACCCCACTCTGTGTGGTGTCTCATGCTGGCTTTATTTCTATATCTACCTTCCCACTCCTACCAGCCCAGAAGAGCACTGTGAGCCAGGACCTTGGGACAGACAGTGAGGCATGGTGACCATTTCAGCAAATACCTGCTGAGCACCAGCCCTGCGTTGGGAGGATTGGGACAAAATGTGAGATTTAGAAGCAGGAGTCATGCATTCAGTTTGAGGCTTCCTCACTCCCCTGCTGTCGGATCTCAGACAACTCCACCTCCCTGTCGAAGCCCATCTCCTCGTCTGTAAAATGAGCATAATCCCAGGGGAAGTGTTGTAGAAGCCAGGAGAAGTGATGAGAGAAGAGAAAGGTTTAGAAATTCCAGAAGATTCTCCCTTTCTCCCTCCTCTTTTGTTTCCCAAGACAGGTACAGCCATTAGCTGCTTTTCCCTGAGGGTCACCAAGAACTGGCCCTTGAGGGACTGCGTGTTGTAGGCTGGGCTGCTCCCTGAACCCAGACCCTTGCTTATCCTGCACCCAAGCATCTGGGGGAACTGCCACACCCAGAAGGGTAGTTTCACGTATATCTTGGGAACTGGGTCAGTGCAAAGTCCCCTCTCCTTTTTGAGGAAAGGGAAGTGGGAGAGCTTAGAAAGGGGAAATGGCCCTCTAGTGCCCTGGGAGCCAGCCACAGCCCACCAAGTGTCTGTTCCCTTGTCTTACACTTTTGCCAAAATCAGGGGTGACCCTCTTCTCCAGGCAGACCTAATTTCTCGTTGTCCTAAAATAAGCTATGAGGTGGAAATTTCAGGATGCCAAGTTACCCAGAGCCCACTCATATGAGTGTTATCTTCAAATAACTTTGTTTTCTACCACAAACCAGTACTTCCCAGTATTTGGCCGAAATGACCGAACTTCAGCCCTCCACTCATGAAAGAAATGATTTTTCTCAGGGCCTTCTCATACTTTTCCGGAAGTAAACACAGAGGGTTTGCCTGTGTCAGCGTCTGCTTTGAAGGGTGGAGGGCCAGGGCAGGATGATGGGCGCCCAGGGCCAAGTCCATAGGTGGAGCTCTCTTTCTGTCCTTCAAGCTGGGCAAAGGCTTCCTGCAGGAGTTTTGCAAAAACAGTGTTCATTTTCATGACAGATAAGGTGGGAGAAGCATGCACCCACCACTGGGAGAGCCAAGGCCTCAGGGCATGGGTCTGGCCCTCAGTCAATAGTCACGTTGAGTGCTTACTGTGTGTTTGGGGTACCTTGGGGGCCCCACCACCCACTTCTTTAAAGTTGAGGGAACTGGCTCTTCGTGGGATTAAGTGACCTGCCTGACCAAGGTCACACCAGTGCGTGGAGGAACAGGGCTCTGTGCCATGTCTGCTAGGTCCAAAGCCTATGCTCTGAGCCCTAAGAGCAGCCAAACGACAGCCACCATACACTGAGCTCCTGCTGCACGCCAGGCCTGGTTCTGGGCGTTTTGTAAATATTAGCTCGACCTCAAGGGCTAGGTACTATTAGTCCCCCTATTTGATGGAGGAGGAAACTAAGACACAGAGAGGTTAGGAAACTTGCCCGAGGACACACAGCCGGTGAGGAGTGTTGGGCATTGTTATAGCACGCTGGGCTTGCTGCTTGAAGGAGAAGTGAAGGCGTGGCGCGGCCTACTTCCACTCAACCCTTCCTTTGCCTCCGTGTCACCCACTTTTTGCTGACGAATGAGACGGCAGAATAATAAAATGTTGAGAGTGATCATGGGTCAGGCACTTAACGTTGAACTCTCACAATATCCACGTGATACGTATGATAGAGTTACGATATTCTTATCTCCAACAGATGAGGAAGTCTGAGCCCAAAGAACTTTAGTTCACTTGCACAGCAAATAAGTGGTGGAGG
Organism: Globicephala melas; assembly: GCF_963455315.2. Classification (NCBI taxonomy): domain Eukaryota; kingdom Metazoa; phylum Chordata; class Mammalia; order Artiodactyla; family Delphinidae; genus Globicephala; species Globicephala melas. The sequence goes on along the minus strand of NC_083316.1, from coordinate 149,788,404 downwards.
ATTGAAGGAGCCCAGCTTGGTCCACCTGCAAAGCTGGAGATTCCCTGCCCCCACCTCCCCTCCCCGTCCAGTGCAGGTGGACTCTGGGCCATGCTCAGATCTCCCCAGTCCCAAGGGACATCTTGTGTTTACCCTGCCCGGCTGCTTCAACCCTAAGTAACATCTATTTGAGACTGGCTGGCTTGCCCAATCCTCTCCCTGAAACTCTGGAAAGTTTTTTAAAACCGAAGGAAACCCCCAAAACCCTGCCCACTCACACCAGTGGGTGCTCATGGAAAAAGAACCCACAGTGCCCAAGGCAACTCTCAAAGTCATGTCCTCTCACTCACTCCATCCCACCCCTCTGAGGCAGGCGAAAGGTCACGCCCATTTCATAGATGGGAAATTGAGGCTCAGAGAGGCTGCCATTTGCCCAAGGTCATCCAGGTGGGCCGGGCGCTGCATCCTGGGCTCAGCTCCTGGCATCACTATGCCAGTTCTTTTGACTGAAGACTTATTTGCTCTGTAGTCTCTGAACGGCTCAGGCCCTGGACGTGGGCTCACCTCTCTGATGGTTCCTCCTTAGCCCCTTCTTCTCCCTCTTCCCTGCCCCTCTGTCCATCCTTAAATGCCAGAGACCCCTTCTCCTTGCCAGCTATACCTCTGCCCTAGTCAGTCCCCCTCACAACCCTTCTAGGACCCTCCCCCTGAGTGGTGTCCAGTAAGTAATGCCTTCAGAGGTGGCTGGTGGGCCCCCGTACAGCCAGTCTAGAAAACAATTAAGCAAAGTGTAACAAAAGCCCTCAAATATCCCTCTCCTTTCACCAGTAATTCTGGTTCCAGAAATTCAGTTTCTGGGGAAATAATCTGAAAGAAACAGAATGTTCTCTGCATGGAGATGTTCATCACAGGACTGCTTATAAGAGCAAAAATAACGCCAAGACAAGGGCAAAATACAACAATAGGGGAGCATTTTAGTCAGTCTCGAGGCTCCTCATGGAGCCCCATGCCTGCCAGTGAGCTGCTGTGGACGACACTGTTCTCGGGCCTGTATATCTATTCTCTAGTAACATCCCCACTTACAGATGAAGAAATGGAGGCAGGAGAGGTAACGTGCCCAAGGGCAATCAGGCAGTCTGACTCTCCCAGGCTCAACCACTCCCAGGGCAGTGGTGGTTACTAGTCACCATCACCGGCTAGTTAGATGTTGAACGTGGGCCAGTGTGTCAGGTGTGTGGTGTGTCGCTGGTGGGGTAGGAGAGGATACTAATTTGAGATGTAGTGGGCTTGTCCCCATTGCCAGTGCCACACACACACACGCCCCGCCATTCAGGCAGTGACTCGGAACAGAAGCAGAAACAACGGTGAGAGAGTTCAAGGGCATTTGGCTTTCAGGAGCCTGTGAGAGCAGTTCCCCACCACCCAGAGAGGAAGCTGGGGCAGGAGGATGAGTTAGCTGCTAGAGTGGGCCCCGCCCCCAGCCTCTCCTTTGGGGGTCAGAATGCTCATTGGAGGTGAGGTGAGGGTCTGAAAGTAGAGGGGCTTGTGTCCTACTTCCTAGGACAAGGGGGGTGGGCCTGCAGACATGGCCATGAGGAGGCTTCACGGAGCTCTGTACCCCAGGTCCTCTGCTCTCACATGGGGCACAAGAGGCCCCTAAAATCTCCCAGACCTACAGTGAGACCTAGCTTGTGGCTGGGCCTTGGGGCCTGCCTGCTGGGCGATTCCTGGGGGCCTGTAGCAGAGGCCGAGGCCCTTGGGAGGGTGTGGCTCTTCCTTAGCAATCCAGGTAAGGCCAGGAGCAGGCCAGCTGTGTCCCCAGGGCCCAGGCATGGCATGGGCACCATGGATGGAGAAGGAAGCCATGGGGGCCAGACAGCCTCCGGGAACTTAGCTTGCCCTGGAGGGAAGGAGGGGGCAGTGGAGAGACTCTTGGATTGACTGGGTTCAACTTCCAAAGTCACCGTGTTTACAGCTGGAAGTGCCTGAGAGCCCCTGACCTGGAGAATGTACGTTTCTCCACCGTCCATGAAGCGGTGGCCTGTGGGCATCCGCAGCAGAATGAAGCAAAGACTCTCACACCTGAGCGGACTCCGCGCTCTGCTCTAAGCTTCCTTCCCAAGCCAAGCATTAACGCCTTTGGTCCTTTGCCCAGCCCTGGGAGGGAGGGGATGGGATGATCAGTCCTACTTTTCAGATAGGGACAAAGTTTCAGAAAAGGAAGTACCTGCCCATCAGTCACCTTCCCATCGTCTGTGAGTCCCCGGTCCCTCTCTCCCCTCCCCGTCCCTCCTTTCCTCCCCCGCTTCCAGACTCTTCTGCCTAGGACGGCACCTCTAACCTCTGCCCTTCAGCTTAGGAAACTCCCGCTTGTCCCTCAGGAGTCAGCTGAGCCATCACCCCTTCCAGGAGGCTTTGCCTGATTCCTGGACCACCCCGGGGCCCTCTTGGTTCCCATACCTGCCAGGTCCCAGCACTTATCCCACATGTTTGTACCCTAACAGCTCATCTCATAGATCCATTAGTCACCCCCTTTACCGCCCCCCCACACACACCCTACGGGGAAGGGGCACTAAAGAATGACTGAGTGAATGAATCAGAGAGACTCGGCAGCCCCTAGCGCAGAGACCTGCTTAGGATCTCCACACGTGGATCCTCTTGTCGCCATGATATCAGGACCACATCTCTCATGAGCGACAGAAAGGGAGTACAGAGCGTGGCTTCAGGGCTTGTGTGAGATGGCAACGGGAATGGAGTTTCTCTTTGACTGTCAGCGTTCCATTTCAATGATGATGAAGTATTTATAAATATTCTGTGTTTCCCAAGTCAGTGTGGAAAAGGGAAGTTCCCTCCAATCCTCTGGGTGCTGGGGAATGCCCTGCTGCCCACCCAGAGCGTCTGTCCCTGGGTGACATTGGCATGTGCTCAGTCCTGGAATGAGGAAGGCCTGAGTCTCGTCCACCCGCCCGTGAGTCCCAAAGCCTGTGGCCCTCCCTGCAAGCTGCAGCCTTCTGCACGATCAGATGTGGACAAGCAGAGCCACATGCCACTTTTGGGAACTGGGACAAACTCCCCTGCCCCCCACCTCCCTGCCCAGAGATGGGCAGGGAGGGAATGGTCCTCACTTCTCAAGGGAGCCTCAGGCTGGGAGAAGAAGACACAAAGATTTATTCAGCCTTGCATTAAAAGGACAACCTAGGGCTTCCCTGGTGGCGCAGTGGTTGAGAATCTGCCCGCCAATGCAGGGGACACGGGTTCGAGCCCTGACCCAGGCAGATCCCACATGCCGCGGAGCAACTAAGCCCATGCGCCACAACTACCGAAGCCCGCGCGCCGTGCTCCACAATAAGAGAAGCCACTGCGATGAGAAGCCCGCGCACCGCAACGAAGATCCAGGGCGGCCAAAAATAAAAATAAATAAAATAAATTTATTTTTTTTAAAAAAAGGACACCCTAAAATACCCATTGGGTCTCAGGCACACCCTGTCCCCGTCCCCTGACACTACCTCAAACAGCTGCTGTAGGTTTAATGAACACAGCATCACCCTAAAACAGAGAGCCCTCTGACTTACTGCTGTTTCTTTAAGAGCAGTGACATCTGCTGGAAGCCTTAGCTCTCTTTGACAGATAAGGAAACTGGGGCTCAGAGAGGGATGTGATCTTCTAAAGGCCATACAGCCTGTCCGTGGCAGAGGCAGTGAGAAGCCCCGGTCCCCTGTCGGCCAGGCTGGGTCTCTCTAGGAGCTCTGTCCTGTACCCAATCTGCATCCCTACCTGCCTGTGACCCCTGCACTCAAAGCTCAGGTTGCGACAAGGATATGTTTTACTGAATTTGCCTGCATACTCAGGGTGATTCATTAGTATGAGAAACAGGTTCCCCCTCGCCCTCGCCAGAAGATTTTTGACACAAATACAGTTGGGGGTTTGGCATAACTTCTCTCTCTTGTTAAGCATTTATGTATAATTAGTGTTGGAATGGTCCCCTGGGTTGGATCTAAGCCCCCCATTTTCAGAGGAGGGACACGAGGCTCAGGGTCAGGGTCCAAACTGAGCGATTCAGTGGTACAGCTGAGACACAAGTCCACAGAGCCTGCCATGGACTTTTCAGCTGCTCCTTTACAGAGGGGCCACAGGACGGAAGGAGGGAAGGAAGGAAGGAAGGAAGGAAGAGAGGGAGGGAAGGAGGGAGGGGGGCAGGAAGAAATAAAGGGAAAAGAAAGGAAGAAAGAAAAATGACCCCTTACAAGCATCTACCCTGTGTCGGGAGCTTTGCACAAATCGGTGCTAAGGCTCATCACAGTCCTCACAGGGAGGTATTTTTATCCCTATTTTGCAGATGAGCAGGCTGAGGCTCAGAGAGGGCAAGCCACCTGCCTAAAGTCAAGGAGCCAGCAAGTGCTGGGGCTGGAATTGGCACCCTTTCCTTTCCCCTACACCAGCGGTTGGCAGACGATAGCCTGTGGGCCAAACTCAGCCCACCACCTATTTTGTTGAAATGGTTGAAAAAAAAGGTGCATAGAAGAATAACATTTTGTGACTGGTGAAAATGATATGGAACTCCAATTTGGGTGCCCATAAATAACGTTTTATTGGAAGGCAGCCACCCCCATTCACTTAAGTATTGTCTGGGGCTGCTTTTGCGCCGTACCACCAGGGTTGAGTGGTGGTGATGAACATAGGCGCCGCAAAGCTAACTTATTTACTATGTGGCCCTTTGCAGAAGAGGCTCGCAGAGCCCCGCCCTCCACCCTGCTGTCTCCCAGGGGTCTGGAAGGTCTGCAGGGCCTCCCTGTAGTTGCGCAGGTTGTTCTCTGCACAAGAGCATGGGGGCTGAAATCCAGACCTCTTTCTGCTTGCCAAGCTGTGTGGCCTGGGGCTGGGTCCCCTGGAGAAAGGGCTTTCTCTTAATTTGTTCACCTAGAGTGTTCACCTTTTTCTCATGGGCACAAAGCTACTAGCAGCGTCCCCGAAGGCATGGTTCCCCTTCCCTCCCCTTCACAGCCCCTGGAAAGGCAGCTCCATAGCAGTCCTGTCAGATCTTCGGCACAAGGACCCAGCAGGGAAGGTGGGGAAAGGGCTGGGGCAGGGGTCTGTGCAAAGCCAGGGAGGGAGGGAGGCTGGCGGGGCACTGGCGGGACCTCCAGCTCTCTTCAAAGGCACAATCACCAGGGAGGTAAAGGAGGGGTTCTCTACCTTTCGAGTGACTCCTGGGAGGGCCACGATTTATTCTCCTTGACTTTTGAGGTTGTAAAAGGCTTCCCACCTCCTCTCCCTCTGCTCTTCCCATGATTTCCTCTCCAGGGCTGGGAAGGGGGTCTCACTCCCCAAACTCTCTGGAGAGACAGAAGATGAAAAGGGTTAATACCTTGTTGCATCCCGCTGTTCTGCCCGCAGCTGTGTAGAAGTGCAGGCCCCGCAGGCCTGAGAACGGCCTTTCCGAGCCCACCCAGGCGGGAGGTAGGAACGTGGGCCACCTGTGGGTCCAGGATGCAGCCTCCCGGCCCCCTCCCCAAGGGCCTACCAACTGCCAAGAGCTGCCATAAAGCCCAAGCCCTCGGTGAAGGAGAAACGGGACCATGGACACAGAAGGGAATGGGGGAAGGGAGGGAAAGAAAACACAAAACAGAACGGAAAAAGGAAAGGAAGGAAGAACAGACAGAAAAGAAAGAAAGAACCTCAACAGCATTATGCTAAGTGAAACAACCAGGCAAGAAAGCACACGGATTGGGGCTTCCCTGGTGGCGCAGTGGTTGAGAGTCCGCCTGCCGATGCAGGGGACACCGGTTCGTGCTCCGGTCTGGGAGAATCCCACATGCCGCGGAGCGGCTGGGCCCGTGAGCCATGGCCGCTGAGCCTGTGCGTCCGGAGCCTGTGCTCCGCAGCGGGAGAGGCCACAGCAGTGAGAGGTCCGCATACCAAAAAAAAAAAAAAAAGCACACGGATTATCTGAAATGTCCAGAATAGGCACACCTATAGAGATAGAAAGTAGATTTGTGGTTGTCTGGGGAATGCAGGGATCGAGAGGTTGAGAGCTGAAGGCTACAGGGTTTCTTTGCGGTGATGAAAATGTTCTAAAATTGATTGAGGTGATAGTTGCACAACTCTGTGAACAGACCAAAAACCGGTGAACTGTACACTTGAAATGAGTGAATTGTATAGCATGTGAAGTATATCTCAATAAAAGTGTTATAGAAAAGAAAGATAGAAAATGACAGAAAAGAGACAAAATGTAAAGAAAGAAAAAGAGAAAGAGACGGATGGCAAAGAAGGAGAATTCATGTCTGTTCGGTCTGTTAAAGCACCTGCCACCGGCCAGGAACTGTGCTAAGTGCCTGTATCCCTGACTCCATTTTATTCTCACAATTCTGCAAAGTAGGTCTGATAATTATCATAGTTTTATAGGTAAGGAAACTTCAGCTCACACTGTCAATGACTTGTCTAACATCACCCAACCCCTAACTAGCGGGGGACAAGGGCTCATACCGGGCTCCCTAACTTCCACACGGAGGCAGGAAGACACCCCAGGAGCCTTGTGGTGTGACCAAGCCAGGCAGAGGTGACAAAGCAGCAGCCAGCAGGATGCCAGTGTGCAGGGGACAGCCAGGCCCCTTAGCTGGGGGTAGGGCGGGGGCTGGGGGTGGGGGTGGGGGAGAAGGGAGGGGGACCAGCTGCTCTGGGCGCCTCTGCAAAGAGTGCTCAGAAAGGCCCCTTAAGAGATGCTGGAATCAATGTGCCAAAATGTTAAGACTATTTCAGGACCCAAATGATACAAATAAACAAGTCTGGGCTCTTGAAAGGGTAAATTATGCAAAACTTCCTTTCTGAGCAAAGCCCCCTCCTTCTTAAGAAGTGTGTGTACATCAGTCATGTAACCTTTTTACTGCTAAGGGAATTGCGGCCTCCTCTACCAGACCAGACTAGACTCTGAGCAGAAGATAAAGCCACTTCCGCCCTTCCCCAGCCCCCAAACCCTGGCCAAATGCGGACATGGCGTGGAGACGCAATGGACCGCTTCCAGGTTGTCTGAAGTCTGGATTCCTACCCCAGTTCTGGGATCCCTTCATCTCTCCTGGGAGGCAGGGTGAGGGGTGTGAGTCTTTCCACCCGCAGACTCTATGATTTACAGCGGCCGGTGGATCCCTCTGTGAGGCCCGCTGCTGACACCACTACTTGGCGGGAGGCCCACAGTGATGTCAAAGTTAGAAAAGGGAACCAGGAGTTTCTGAGTTCCCACTGTGTTCCTGGAACTTGGCATTTCGAGACTTGGTTCCCTGATCTCTAAAGCGACTGGTGGTATTAATCACTTCTCAGGGCTCTTGGGGACCTAGAATGAGATATTCATTCACTTATTCATTCAACAAATATTACTGGGCGTCCTGTGCCAGGTACTGTGCTAGGTGTTAGACAGGACCAACAGAGATGTGAGCCTGCCCTCAGGGAGCTTGCGGTCTTGGGGAGCAGACACAGAACAGAGAGGCTGTCCCAAGACGGGTAAGAAGACTGCCTTGGGCTGAGAGGAGGGTGCGTGGGATGGGACTAAGCGTGGCCTGGGGACAGGACCGAGGGGCCCAGAGGAGGAGTTAGGGCAGTGGAAAGCGTCGGCCAGGGCAGGGCCTTGTTGGTCAGGATAAGAGCTCTGTATCATAGTCCAAGAGCACCAGAAGGGCAGAGCAGAGGCCCATTCCCAGCTGGACGAAATGCTGTCTCACTGGCAGCAGAAGGAGGGCGGGCCCTGGCAATGCTGGCAAGAGGCCTGTGAGGGCAGAGAGCTGGCAGTCGGGGGGCACCTGTGGCTCCTGGCCTCCCTTTGTGCCTCTTCTTCCTGAGCTCAAACTCCAGTCCCTGGGAGGGTGACAGCCGCAAGCACAGGGCCTCTGCAGAGAGGAGGAAGTACCAGCCTGCCCCCCCCCCCAACCCCGGAGAGAGACAGCTGGTGCCCAGGAGTCTTATCTCCCTGCCTGGGGAGATAACGCAGGGCAAGGGAGTGTATGGGGAAAGACCCAAGAGCCCTGGGCAGGGGTCCAGAGGTACAGGGTCTACTCCCTGCCCCAACCCCAGCTTGCTCTGGGCCTCAGGTCACTTGCCTTCCTGGGCCTTAGTTTCCCCATCTGCTGTCTATGGAAGTAGCACTCAGAGCCTGGGCTAAATTCATGTCCATTCAGCACTTCCTCACGGAAAGAGCCTGGCTTTGGGGTCAGACGGGCTTGGGCCGGAATCCTAGCTCTGCCACGGATGGATGAGGCTGTGTGGCCCGACGTCAGCTACTTTGCTCCCAGAAGACTGCTGCTGGCTGGGGGCCCACGTTTTGAGAACCTCTGGGAAGAGGGCCTCTGCATGGCTCACTGCTACACCCCCAACAGTGCTGGCATGTGGCAAATTCTCGGTGAGTGCTTGCGAATGAATGAACTCTCAGTGGTTTGTTTCGGTGGGGGCAGAAGGGGCTGGAGGGTGGGTGTGGGCCTGGGGATGGTGTCGGGAGGTGGTCAGGGGCCAAATCATGAAGGGTCTCCAGTGCTAAGCTGGGGAGCTGGGACTTGTGGTAGCTGAACGTGGACCCCAGACGTCTACATCCTCATCGCTGGAACCTGAGAAAGTCATCTTATATGGCAAAAAGGACTTTGCAGATGTGATTAAGTTAAGGACTTTGGGATGGGGAGGTCATCCGGGATTACCCCAGTGGGCCCTAAATGGAATCACAAGTGCCCTTATTAAAAGAAGGAGGCAGAGGGAGATTTGGCTACCGAAGAGGGGAAGGCGATGTGACAATGGAGGCGAGAGGTCAGCGTGATGTGAGCAAGGGGCCATAAGCCAAGAAGGGCGGGTGGCCCCCAGAAGCCAGAAAAGGCAAGGAGATGGATTCTCCTCTGAAGCCTCCAGAAGGAACCAGCCCTACCAACATCTTGATCTCCCACACTGTAAGAAAAGAAATCTGTCTCGCTTCCAGTCACCAAGTTCGCCGTCATTTGTTACAGCAGCCCCACCTCGGAAACGAATGCAGGCCTGTATTCAGTAGAAGCAGTGGGGGTTACTGAGCAGGGTCGGTGGAGCAGAAGGGGTGAGGTTGGGGAGCTGGGATCAGAGAAGGGTAGAGGTGACGAGGGGCAGGGTAAGGGTGGACAATGGGATCAGGAAGGGGCAGACAGAGCATCCTGCTGGGGAGATGACTGCTGGCTGGCCTCAGGGCAGGGAGGACCAGACAGCTCAGCCACTGTCTCTTGGAGTCTCCCCTTGCGCGACTGTGCCGCTCCCCCGCCCGAATCCCCTGCAACGTCCGCCATCACCAACCAAGGGCAGACACCTGGCCCCTTGGCAGGGATAAGGGCTCTCTGTCAGGCCAATGCTGGGTTTTGTTCCCAGACGGGAAGCAGGAAGGACACACTATTGGTCATCAGGGAAGCTGGAAGCCAACCTTATGGAGGGCCACCCAAGTCCCCAGTCGCCCTGGCAGCCTCTACTGGATAATCAAACTCGGGCTGTTCCTGGCTTCCTGGATCCCCATGCCCCCAACCATAGTATAAGGCCCTTCAGCTGGTTCCCCAGCCTTCTCTGCCGGACCCCTCTGCTCCGCGGCTGCTGTGTGTGACCCAGGCAGGCACGGCCTCTCAGCTGGCCTTGGTGGCCAGGGTGGCTGTGATGATCAGAAGAGGAGATGGATGCTCCCTGCCCCAGCGTGCCACCCTGGAGGAATGGGTCTTTCCCCTCCACATTGGAGGCTCAGCTCAGAGGTCTGCTCCCGGGGATGGGCTCTTTGGGCCAGGTGCTGCCTCCTCTGGCTGCCCTGCACACTGGGTTTCAAGCCTGGGCACGTGCTGCTCTGAAACGTGGCCAGTCTCTTCCTCAACCAGACAGGCGGTGGCATGAGATGGGGGGCTGGCTTTATTTCCCTTTGTACCCTAGCACCTGGTACAGGGGTGGGGATGAGATGCCGTCACAGAAAGATTAATACATAGAAATAGTGGCAAACCTAAAACTGGTACCTAGTGGGTGTTCAGTGAGGCCTGGCCATTGCTGGTGAGTGCCTGCTGCGTGGCTCCCTAAGGATTGGGGGTAGAGGCAGCCTATTAACCCAGGTCCCACAGGTAAGAGCAGTGGGAAGTGGGATGGCAACCAGAATGAACAGTGTCAACAGCCTTCTCTAGAGTCCACACCCCGTGCTTTGTCCTTTGTTTGTTTTGTGAACTAAATTTGCTTTGTACCAGAGTCTGCTTCCTGAATGAGGCAGTGTGGGAGGACAGGGTCATCTTATCTATCAAGGCCAGACGTGGAAGCCTTCCTGTCTGCATTTTGGAGAGATGCCTTTAGGTGGCTTGGAGGATGGATTTGAGAGGGAGAGTCTAGAGGCAGGGAGGCCTGGAGGAGGCTGGTTGCAGGAGCAATGAAGCATGCTCCATAAGGATAGCAGTGGACGGGTGGAGGGCCTGGGACCAAAGTCTATGGCGGGACCCTCCACACCTGGTTCCTACAAGGACCAGAGGGACACAAGGCCGAGGGGTTCAGTTGGGCAGTTTCATCCCCACAATGCTCCACAGGGACCAGCACCCAGAGGGTGTGAGTGTGCAGAGTCCATGCAAGCTTTTCCCAAGTCTGATGCTCAAAGGTCGAGAGAGGACAAGTATCCTACCGGGGGTCGTAGAGCCTGTTGGTGCCCCTTAGCACATGTGTGCTTCAGGTGGCTCTGGGCAGGCTGCTTGAGGACAGACCCCACATTCTACAAGATGAGGAAACTGAGGCCCAAGAGGGGCAGAGACTTGCTCAAGCCACAGAGCTGAGACCGAGGCTGTACAGTTGACTAGCCATACCTGTCCATCAAAACAGATGCCACAATGTCACTTCTACATCCCTGGCGCTCAGCACTGTTCCTGGCATGTGATAGGAAGTTGACAAATGTTTGTGAATGAATGAATGAATGGATGGATGGATGAGTCGGTCACACAGACCAGCATTCTGGGGGGCAAAGGCATGGTCTGTGGGAAGACAAAGGAAAGCGACATTTATTGAGCATTTGTATGTGTCAGATGTTCTACCAGCATCCTTTCATTTATTCCTCTCGACAGCTAGATAGAGCTTGCTCAGACCTATAAACCTTCTCTCCATGTGTGAGCTTCCTCAGGCCACTCAGGTCTTTGGTGAGGTACCCCTTAATACCTTGCATGGGTTTTGTCAGCAGTGAATTGATCTCAATGTCATTCTAATCCTGTTTATCTTTTCAGCCTGGGTACCTCTCGGGGGTGGAGTCCTGGGGCATCCTCTCTCTTGCATCTCCTGCATCCCAGACATCCAATGGTCTACAAGACTATGTTTTAATAGCCTCCTAGATTTTGCTCTGTTCTCTTCTCTCTCATGGACCAGTACCACATCCCCCCTTCACTGCTGTCCCCATCTCATTCTTCTGGTCCATGTCTTAGGGACAACCAGAGCCCTCTTTCCAAAGTAGAGAGATGCTTGGGTTATACCCATCCTTGCTTCTAATCCTTCCATCTTCCCCTAAGACCTACAGTACAATGTCCAAGCCTGGCTTTCAAGGCTTTGCCTTCCCACCTTGGCCAGTCCTCTTTCTCCCTCCACTTGAGCACCCCCAAAGTAAGAGCTGAGGCATAAAAGGTGCTCAGTGACGGTGGGCTGAGTGGGGTCTGATTTAACCCCCAGGCAGCAGCATTATTCCATGGCCATTTGAGGGCCATCCTGGCAGATTTAGGTGAACACTTATGACCATTAACTAAGTGGCCGAGTTGGAACTCAAACTTAGGACTCCTGATTTTAAGGACAAGGTAGCTAGGAAAAAGGTCCACCAGTTCTGAGTCAGGGGAGCTCTATCCAGATCCCAGCTGTGTGGCCCTGGCCAAGTTCTCTGCGATTTGACTTACTCCTTTTAAAAATGGAGGTAAAAAGTTCTACCTCAGCGGGTGTTTGGGAGGATGGAATAACACGAGGTTTGCCAAGTGCTCATGAAGAATTCCCAGCACATAACATCCAAAGCAGCGCCTCGGGAACAGCTGTTACCATGAGTGGGACCCCGTCCCTGTGCCCCGTCCCACACATAAGCTGCCGGGGCAGTTACCTGTCTGTGGCTCCCTGGGGGGCCGTGACCTCTGTCCCACTCCACACCTGGAGCCTCAGGGGCCTCTCTTCCTGCCACCTGGGTCCTTGGCTTGGAATCCTCGTCAGCTGAGAGCTGTTGGACTTCAGAGAAGTTCTGTGGGTGCCGTGGTCGGTGGGGCTGCAGCAGAAGAGCTGCTGGTATGCTGTGCGGAAGTCTCTATTCAGAGCAGCGTACAGGATGGGGTTCAGGGCTGAGTTGGCATAGCCCAGCCACAGAACCACGGCTTCGAAGGTCTCGTTGATGGCATTATCCCCTTTCAGCCCACGGTAAACAAAGACGGTGAAGTAGGGGAACCAGCAGATGATGAAGGCCCCCATCACGGCTGCCAGGGTCACTGTGGCTTTGTGTTCCCTGATGGTGGCTGCCCTCCAGGAGCCGACATTATGGATCCTCTTGGCCTGATCCCACGCGATCTTGAAGATGCGGTAGTAGGTGACGCACATGACCAGCAGAGGCAGGTAGAAGGTGACCAGCCCGTCCACCAGGCCATACACCAAGTTGACCTGGACTTTGCACTTTGGGATGGTGTGATTGGCACTGCTGGGCTCAGTCCTGCTGTTCCACCCCAGGTGGATAGACAGGAAGGATAGGGTGATGGAGATGACCCAGATTAGGACCAGGGAGATGGTGACGCGGACAGGGGTGACCAGCATGGGGTAGCGCAGGGGATCTGTGACGGCGCAGTACCGGTCGAGGCTGATCATGAAGAGGTTGAGGATGGAGGCCGTGCAGAGCATGACATCTAGGCTGGTATAGATATTGCAGAAGACCTTGCCGAAGCTCCACCTGCAGGACAGCTGGTGGAAGGCCGAAAAGGGCAGCACCAGGAGGCCGAGGAGTAGGTCAGTGATGGCCAAGGACACGATGAAGCAGTTGGTCAGACTGCGGAGCCGGCGGTTCAAGCCCACCGCCAGGCAGACGACTACATTGCCGGCGATGGTGATGAGGATGAAGAGGGTGAGGACCACGCTGACGGTGATCTTCAACGCAGCAGGGTCCAGACAAAAGGAAGAGGTCGTGCCATTGGACGCCATCCTGGGACCCTATGACTCCTTCCCCTGCCTCCGGCCCCTGGCTGCTTCTCTTCCAGCTCCCCAAAGGGTCAATTATGTCCACCACTGGGCTCCAAGCTGCCCAACAGAGCCAAGAGAAGTGTACAGATGTGGAGAGGCTGCAATGACCGATCCAGTGCTGTTTTTCTAGAGATAAGTAAAGCTGTCTCTTAGGAGGTGTTGGGCATGAGCATGAAGGAAGATGAGGGAAAGCTAGTCCTTGAAGCGAGGTTCCTGGTTCAAACCCCAGTCCTCAAATGACCCCGTGGCAGAGCCGGCTTCCTCCTGGGACTGAACAGATCTCCACTCTCCAGGTTTTGCATAGAGACTGACGCACTGGGGCATGAGTCTGGAGGTGGCTTTGGTTTTACTGGGGAGGCATCATGTGGAGACATGGCTGCAGCCTTCTCCATAGCGGGTGGCTGCTCCCAACCACATGACGGGGGTCTAGCACTCTTGCCTCTCCCTCTGGAGTCCACTGGAGAGCGTGAGCTAGAAATGCAAAGATTGAGTGTTGAGCATGTTGAAACCAGACCGAGAGTGTGACCTGATTCAGGACGAACCCTTCTAGACCTTGACCTCCCTTCTAGACGCCAGGAGGCATGGGACCAGTCCGGCACCACTCCTGAGAAGGGACAGAAGCAATCAAGATACATAGCGGGAGGAGGATGGGAGACAGGAGGCAAGGGGCTGGACCACCAAGTCATCATGTGAGATACGGTTGGAGGGGCTAGGGTTGTTTATACTAGAGAAAGAAAGATCTAGACACAGACTCTAAGCTCCATGAAAACAGGGGCTGTATCTGCTTGTTCACTGCTAGCTCCCAGTACCTGGCCCCACCAGTAGGCATTAAGCCTATGATGAATAAATGATAAAATGAATGAAAAAATAAGCAAATGTAATACATTTACTCCGATAAAGCGCCGAAAACAGTGTTCCACACTCTCGTTTTACAAAATGTCACCGTACTCTAAATGCGGCGCCAGAAGACTTTTTCAGGAAAGGGCCAGGTGGCGCATATTTTCTGTTTGCATCCTTCAAGGTCTCTGCTGCAATCACTGAATTCTTGTTTAGTGTGAAAGCACCTCCAACAGACAATGTGCAGATGAGTGATCATGGCTGTGCTCCAAGAAGACTTTACTATGGACACTGAAATTTGAATTTTACATCATTTTCACGTGTTGCAAAATATTCTTCTTCTTTGAATTTTTTTTCTCAAACTCTTTAAAACAATTTCCCAGCTAAAAATGTAAATGCTATTCTCAGATCATGGGCTGCACAGAACCAGGAAGAGGACAAGATCTAGCCTGCTGTCGTAGTCTGCCAACTGCAGCCCCTCTCCACACCCGCTCTTAACATCTCTCTAAACCTCACTTTCCAGGTCAGCTGGTACAGAGCTCACTCTAATGGCTGCATAACAGTCCCCAGGATGGCTGGCTGTGCTTTATTTATCATCACTCTATCACAGGTATTCCTGTTGTTTCTAGTTCCTTCCTTCCTCCTTCCTTCTTACCTCCTGTCTCATGGCAAACATCACTTCAACAGGATGGCTGCACGTGCAATACTTCTTGGTTAAATCTCAGATTAAAGTCCTTCCTACTGGTGATATTCTATGATTCCAATTGATGCAAAACAAGCTAAGGCCCTGATTGATTCCTGGACCCTTTATCTCAAGCTGATCCTGGTTTTCCAGAGAGCAGGCAATCTCCTGGGATCCGGGAGTGTGCAGAAAATCAGGCTGACAGCGGAACCCCTCTCAGAAACAAGCTCATTACCATCTGACATAAATTAAGCCTCTCCTAGGTTCTTGCCTGGAGGGGTTTTGCAACCTGAATACGAGAGGCATCATTTAGTCATAACCACTGTGTTGGTGCAGGGATCACCAACTCCTGGTCACCCTCTGCCACTCTAGCAGACTGGGCTAGAGTGGTGGTTCCTTTTTTCTTGGAGTTTCAAATAAGAACCACCCCTGTCATGTTTCTGTCTTGCAGCCTAAGTCCCAGAAGTTTCCAGTGACCTTTGTGAAGGCAGGATCTTTTGCCAATCTGTGGGTAGAATGATGGCCCTAGAGGGTCAAGGCACCCCCAAGATCACTGTTACCATGATCACCGTCATTGTCACTCTCACGGTTCATATAAAAAAACACTTTCTTGAACTTCCCTTTCAAATGTTAAAAGCAATGACATGCTTATTGCAGTAAACCAAGGGTCCTGAGGTATACAGGAAGGGCCAACTATTTGGGCCATCACATACCCAAGCCCTCACACCAGGGAGGTGACCGTTGCTCACCATTTGGTGTGATGGAGACCATACATTCTTTCTCTGAGGCTCTGCAGGTACCAGACCCATGCAGGACACTGTTTTATACACACTGCACACATTACATTGCTACTTCTTTTCCTCATTTCTCTTAAAATTCCTATTATATAACGGACACCCCTCTGGATCACTTAGATCTAACTCATTCCTTTGGGAACCTAGGCTGTGGCAATACAACCACCACCATGAGAAGAGCCGTGAAGAAGGACGTCTGCGTCAGCAGGTGTGCAAGTGGCAAAGAATGGGAGACAACCCGAGTGTCCATCAGCAGGGGAATGGTTCAACCAAGGATGGCACGTCTGTACTGTAGAAGAGTCCTGGGCAAGGTGATATCATACATATTAAGTGAAATATCATCTCATCCTCACAATAACCCCCAAGCGAGGGGAATCACTGTCTCTATTTAACAGTTGAAGAGAGCAAGGCTTGGAGAGGCCAAGTGACGTCTCACCCCATTAAGTGTCCAGAGAGCCTGGATTCAAACTCAGCTCACACCCTTCCAGCCTGCCCTCATGCCCGTTCTTGCACCCGACTTCAACTTGTCCTTCTAAGTGGACCTCACCAAACAGCCCTGTAATTGTCCCCCTAACTCTGCCGTTCAGGCAACCAGGACTTTGCCCAAATGCAGCACGTCTCTTCCCTCCTGCCTTTGCCTTTGCTGTCTTCTCACCTGGAGTCCCATTCTTCCCTGTCTTCAGTCAACTACTCCCTTTTCAAGGCCTGGCTCAAACACGTTTCACCCCACCAACCCGCCCCAATCTGAAAGTACAGCATTCTTTTGAAACCTTTAGAAAGCTGAAATGGCGTAAAGCAAAGAAGAAGTTACCTTAGGACACATCTTGCCAACGGATGCACAAAATAAATCGAGATAAAGCACAGATGCTCAGACACAGTTCACAGCTACGGGGGCTCGATGCTGAGATGCTGATTGTGGTTCCTGGGGAAGGAGCTCTGAGGGGCGCCACCTTATGCTTGGGGTGCAGGCTGCCTCTATAATGGCTTACCGCAAGACAAACCTGAATGCTATTTTTGCTTTTCGCTTTTTTTCATCAAAGCAAAAATCCTCCTTGGGTTTCTTTCAGTTAGCAAAAACAGGTACTAATGTAGGTCTTTTGTAAAAGAGAAGTGGGGTAAAGTGAACTTTCCAAAATCAGGGGCACCCTGAACCCGTCCTGAATGCCTGCAGGCAGGGGCACCCTCTCCTGCACTTTGTACTGAGTTATACGGCTGTCACCTTGCATTGTTAATATGGCTCTGTGTCTGTCCGCAAGCAGGTCCTGGATCTGGACCACCTCTCTCCCCCTTCCATCCACCTATCCATCTGTCCTGTCCATCCATCCATCCAGCAAACATTTCTTGTTGTCTAAGGGAGAGGTCCAGGGTACACAGAGTGTGTGTGTGCGTGTGAAAATGATACGGAATTCATTAAAACCGGCTTCAGCCACTTCCTCTCCCCATCTCGCAGGTTGACCACAGATGCTGCAGTTCTATGTGTCACACTGCTTCCTCTTACATCATCTCATCTTTGCCTTAAGGACCTCTGAAAAGGCACTTTGTGGAGAACTTGCTCATGGGTTGCTGTGCCCCTCACTGCTCCCTGGGGAGTCTTCTGCCCTTCACCTACGGTCATCACCTAGCAAATGCGGCAGTAACAAGAGGCAGGGCCCTGCTCAGTCTGACTCATCTCATCAAGTGCCTCTGGGAGGCCACGGTGGCCAATTGGCCCTGAAGAGCAGCCACAGTTGAGTATGTTAAATGCACTCAATGTGCTCACAGGTGTGTATTAAACCCACTGTGCTGGGCTCCGCCCGGGGAAGTCTGCTTTGATCACTTCCCAATACCAGCCTTGGTTGCCTTTAAGTATAGATAGATCTTTGATGTGACATTTAAGGTTCTTCGTGACCTGGTTCTCTCTTCTCTCTTTAGCCTTAGCTCCTGCTGCCGAGTGCCCTTTAGTTGGACAACACTTTGAGAAACAGCTCTGGTGGCATTTAATTCCTCCTGGTTTTGAAAGTCCTAGGCCCATTCTGACTCTGTGCCTTTGCACATGCTCTTCCCACTGCCTGGAGTGCCCTTCCTCCCTTCCATGTCTGGGGAACTCTCACTCTTCCTTCAAGACTTGGCTTCCTCTGTCACCTCCTCCAGGAAGTCTTCCAGAGTCTTCTTGCTCCATCCCCTCTCACTTTTACCTCCCACTTATACCCACCTCTGGCAGAGGCTTGTGATTTCTGGGGTGCACAGGAAGGAGGGGTTCTTTAACCCCAGTGGGTAGAATTCTGAGTTTCCAGGGCCCTAGGAAAATTCTCCTTTGAGTGTGGTCCTTGGTGATTCCCCATCAGAATGTGTCTCCCTAGGAATGAGTTGTGGTGGGTGGAATACAGAATATCATTACCCTCCTCAACCCTCCCCTGTGGCAGCAAAGAAAATGGGGGCTTGAAGGGTTGAAGGTCACCCCACCAGCGGAGGTATAGCCCAAAGGCCAACCGGGTCTGCCTGATGCCCCAACTCAGCTGAGGCAGTCCCTCAGCTTTATGAGCCGTAATGTCTCAGGACGCTCCCCCTGTCATTGGCCGTTTTGAACATCCTGGGTACCTGGTGCCGAGGGCATCAGCGATTGGCGGCAGCATCAGACCCTCGGGAGCTCTGCCCCTGGCAGGAGTCCCAAAGGGGCCTGAGAGGTGGGAGTTACGTCAGCGGGTGACTTTCATTCTTTAAGGAGGGAAGACAAGCCTTCCAAACCCCACAGTGGCCGCCGCACAGGGGATGGTGACCCATATGACTGAGGCCCGGACGGTGGCTGCAGCTCCACTTGCGAAAGGCCGACGGCGCTTTGGGGCCCCTTCTTACCTTCACACAGGAGCCCAGGGCAAGATGTGGGCCCAGGGCCGGGAGACTAACCTAAAGGACGAGGGGGGTCCCAGCCCTCGGCGGTTCAGACACAGCCTAGCGGTGAGTCGCAGGGCCCGCGATGGGGGCAGCAAGAGGCTGTGCGAACTGGGGGAAGGAGGTTTGATGCTGTGGGTGGTGGCCGGTGACAGCTGTGTGCGTGTGTGTGTGCATGTGTGTGTGTGCGCATGTGTGTGCAGACGGCAACGTTTTATCGGGCCTGGAAAACCCCATGAATGTTAAAAACAGACTAGTGACCCAGCAGTTGCACTCCTGGGAATTTGTCGTGTGACCTGGAAATGGTGTAAAATTGCCTGTGGTGACAGTATGCAGTGCAGTCATCAAAAGGACTGTTGCACTGGTTTGTTGTAGTTTTTAGATTCCACATATAAGTGATATCATACAGTATTTGTCTTTGTCTGTCTGACTTATTTCACGTAGCATAATACCCTCCAAGTCCATCCACGTTGCTGCAAATGGCAAGATTTCGTTCTTCGCTATGGCTGAGTACTATTCCGTTGTATATATGTGCCACATCTTCTTTATCCATTCACCTGTTGATGGACACTTAGGTTGCTTCCATACCTTGGCTATTGTAAATAGTGCTGCTATGAACACTGGGGTGCATGGGTCTTTTCAAATTAGTGTTTTTGTTGTTTTCAGATATATACCCAAGAGTGGAATTGCTGGGTCATATGTCTTTTTACAGTTTTTTGAGAAACCTCCACACTATTTTCCACAAAAAGAAGCAGATTCAGTTATAGAGAACAAACTAGTGGTTACCAGTAGGGAGAGGGAAGGGGGGAGGGGTGATGTGGGGGTAGGGGATTAAGAGGTACAAACTATTATGTATAAAATAAGCTACAAGGATATATTGTACAACACAGGGAATATAGCCAATATTTTATAATAACTATAAATGGAGTTTAATCAAAAAATTGTGAATTACTATATTGTATACCTGTAACTTACATCATATTGTGCATCAACTATACGTCAATAAAAAATAAATAAAAATTAGGGTTTCCCTGGTGGCGCAGTGGTTGAGAGTCTGCCTGCCGATGCAGGGACACGGGTTCGTGCCCCGATCCGGGAAGATCCCACATGCCTCGGAGCGGCTGGGCCCGTGAGCCATGGCCGCTGAGCCTGCACGTCCGGAGCCTGTGCTCCGCAACGGGAGAGGCCACAGCAGTGAGAGGCCCGCGTACCGCCAAAAAATAAAAAATAAAAAATAAAAAAAATTAGAATTAAAAAAAAAAGGACTGTCGCAGGCTTTCGGGCTGATGTGGGATGGATTCCACATGTGTGGAGTGTGACATGCCTAAGGGGAAAACGTGTGTGTGCAGTCATGCATTGACACACAGACTGGCCCAGGAAGGGCACGTGTGCAAAGGGACTGATTGCTTCCAGGGAGGGATATGGGGGCTGGGCAAAGAGTGGGGGGAAGACTTCTTTCACCATATGTCCTTCGGAACATTTTGAATCTTCTTACCTGGGGTAGATGTCACCTATTGCCAAACTAACATCCAGGCCACACGGTTTGGCGGGTGGAGAAGGGAATAGGGAGGGCACACGGGGTAGAGGGAACAACAGCAAAGGAAAGGCAGCTGTGTGCTCAGGGGGCGCTTAGGAGCGGGACCTGGTTGATCAGGGCTCCAGGCCAGGGCTGGCGCTCGGTCTGCTCAGTCAGGAGCCCCTTAATTGTAAGTCCACCGCTCCAAGCTCATCACCCTCAGGGACCTCTCTCCCCAGTCACTGCGCAGGCCTTGGGCCGGTCAGGCCAGGCCCCTCCAATGCTTCCCCTGTTGTCTGCATAAAGATGCCAGTGCCTGCCAAGCCTGGCCCTGCATGATCTGGCCTCTGCCAACCTCTCCAGCTGATTCTCAGGGTGGGGGTGGAATTGTGGCTGTGGGTGGCGTGCTAAGGAGTTTGGATTCAGTTTTGAAGGCACTAGGCAGCCCTGAAGGTTCAATCAACAGGCCCGAGGTTGCCCAGGGAACCGGTAGCATCTGGGACCCCAGATCTCTGGATCCCAGTCAGCCATCAATCAATGAGGCCTCTCTCCCTCATTAACATCTGTAGGATGCTTACTTCATAACACGCCTGGGGCTCTCCGCACATCCTCTCACTTATGCTTTATTGCAACATCCTGGGGCAAGGGAACTTTTCCTCATTTTACAAATGCAGAAACCCAGGCTCGGAAAAGTTAAGTTACCCAAAGTCTCAACATCACCAAGTGGAAAAGTCAGGATTTGAACCCCAGTCTGTCTGACTCCAGAATCCCTGTTCTCAGTTGTTACTATTTCACTTTTCCTATAGAGAAAGAAACCACCCTTAGGGCTTTTCAAAGAGATGGCTTGAGTGCCCGGGCATTTGCAGCAGAAAATACTTCCACCTTTGCAATACCATTCCAGGGTGTCTTTGATCTTTGCGGTTGCAGATTTCTAACTATTTCCCCACAGTGGGCTGGACCTTTGGTAAGAGCCTCTTAAGGCAGTTAACAGATTTCTGGTTGAGGCTGTTCATTAGAGAGAAAGGCCCTGGGCTGCTGGTGGTCTGAGTTTTTGTCCCACTCTTTCATTTCTTCTGAGCCACGAGGGGCCAGAAGCCAGGATTGTTTTCATTTTCACTTCTGTTCTCAAGCTCATCTTGTCCCAAGCACTGCAGCCTCCTGGGGGGGTGGGGGTCCCCTCTGCACCACCTGAGAGGTGAACAGACTCAAATATTGTCTGGAATTTGGGGCAGGTTCTGTAACTGTGACTGAAGAGCCCCACCCACCCTTTCAATGTGTGTCTACCAGCCCAGAAAGGGATGGTGGCATCAAAGTAGACATTTTCTTATGATGAATGTCATCACTCGAGCATCACGGTGAGGGGGAAGGTGACCTGGACCAGAGGCCAGGACACTGACCTTTTCCATTTACTGAGCACCCACAGATAATTTAATATCTTTGTGAGGCAGAGATTCTTATTATGCCCATTTGACAGATGGTGAAACTCAGGTTCAGAGAGGTTAAGTCACTTGTCCGAAGGCACACAGCTGGTAAAGAGGCAGGCAGGGCTTTGACTGACTCCATAGTCTCTGAGTGTCCAAGCCAACCACCCCTCCAAGACACGCATCTAATTCAGTTCATTCGCTGACTATTTGTGCGACCGGTTCTTTTTGTGGTGTTTTCCTTTCAGTGAAAGATCCCAGGCCATTTACCTGGCTTCTGCCAATGGCTGATGTGGGAACCTGAAGCCGCATCTGGTGACAACAAATTCCCTCGGTCACTGCTTGTTTAAGAGAGTCTTTATTTCTCCTTCATATTTTTTTTTCAATTTAGGTGAAAGGCACATAACGTAAAATCAAAGTGTACAATTCAGTAGCATTCAGTCCATTCACAACGTTGTGTAACTACCATCTCTATTTGCTTTTAAAACATTTTCATCACCCCCAAAAGGAAACTCCGCGGCCATTAAGCAATCACTCTCTCTCCCTGGTCCCTGGCAACCACCAACCTGCTTTCTGGCTCCTTAGATTTGACTATTCTGGACATCGTGGCCACAAAGTGCACGTAACTTGGGACTGAGGGAGGATCCCTGAGTCTCTCGTCTAGCCTCTGCCTCCCCTTCATCCACCTAGGGGATCAGGCTACATATTCAAGCATCGTCCTGGACTCCTGTCTTTCCTTCATCCCCAGCATCCAACCCATCGGCAAGCCAGTGGATCCTGCCTCTGAAATACCTACATCTCGGACGCGGCTACTTTCCCTGGTTGCTGCCGTCCTGGTCCTAGTCCAAGCCAGCGCCATCTCTTGCCTGGACTTTTGCTTCCGACGGGCATCCTGCAACTCCCTTCAGTCCCCGGCACCACCCTCCTGCTTCTGTCACGCCCACACTGTCCCTTTACACACTCCCTCTGGCTCACAAGGCCCCATGGGATCTGTGCCCCACCTCTCTGACCTCCTACCTTACCCTCAGGACTCAGTGGCTACCTGGCCACAGTGCCCCTGCCCCAGTGCCTTGGACATGCTGCACTCTCCTCCTTGGGGCTCTGCCTGTGATCTGTTGCCGATGCGGACGTTGGCACCTTGGAGCAAATATCAGTTCTGTGGAGGGGGTCCTCCTTGACCCCCAAAGCAGCTCCCTTGACCTTCCATCACATCCCTGCCATTTCTGCAGAGCACAACTTTTCTTGGCTTTTTTTCTTGCTTCCGTATATCTCTCTCCCAAGTGGAATGTAGGCATCGTGAGGACCAGGATCAATTTTTTAATTTTTTTTTTTGCGGTACGCGGGCCTCTCACTGTTGTGGCCTCTCCCGTTGCGGAGCACAGGCTCCGGACGCGCAGGCTCAGCGGCCATGGCTCACGGGCCCAGCTGCTCCGCGGCATGTGGGATCTTCCCGGACCGGGGCACGAACCCGCGTCCCCTGCATCGGCAGGCGGACTCTCAAGCACTGCGCCACCAGGGAAGCCCCAGGATCAATTTTTTGTTCCTGGACAGGCACTTAATGGGGGCTCTTAATTTATTAAATAAATTAATATTTATTGGATTGACTGATGCATACTGAAAACAACCATCATAATATAATATCCTATTTATGGGGCGCTTGGAAAGTGTAGGCAATGTTCTAAGTATTTTATATTATCCAGTTTAATCTCTCTGCAACAACCCTCTTACATGGACACCATTACTCATCTCCATTTTATAGATGAGGAAATTGAGGTTTATGCTGTTTTGTAACTTGGCCAAAGCCCACGGCCAGCAGTGGGCTGGCAAGTGTGGGAAAGACCTGGGGTGGACTTTTCAGGGCAGGGGTTGGACAGGGCCAAATGAAAATTCTACCTTGGTTCTTCTGGGGGAGGTGAGACCCTGGATCGCCAATGTTTGCAGGGGGGTCTGAATCTCTGCCACCCAGGGGCAAAACTCCCCTGCGGGGAGGGGAGGGGTGGAGAGGGCACTGGGCTGGGAATTTGGACCCTGAGTTTGAGTCCCTGGTGTGACTCTGACTTGCCATGTTACCTCCCACTAGTTTAGTACCCCCAGTTTCCTCAGCAAAAAAGCTTAGAATATTTCAAAGGTTTCCTCCAGCAACTCGATGTGTGTGTGTGTGTCTGGAGGGGGTGGGAGAGAAGGAATCAGGAGCCCTCAAACTAATAAAATAGGAGGGCTCTGGGTAGAAACAAAACTCAGTGGTCATCTGGTGTTCAGGAACCCCTTCTATAGCATCCCAGAGAGGCAGTCATCCCTGATTGCCTTGCATACTTCCAACGATGGGGGGCTTACTATCTTACAAGTTATTTGCCACTCAGTCATGGCCATTTAAAAACCTTATAGAGCCCTACGTATTCGTTTTTCTGGAGGCATACCCTATACTGCATAATAAATGCATTGTAATATCCTTAGGACACATTCCATAGAAAATAGGATTCATATTTAGCTGTTCAGTATAATGAGCTGACACTGACTAGCTGTCATAAATTTCCAATTAAACAATTATTACTTGAAATTTTGTGGGGTCTTTTTTGTCTTTTAGATCTGGTATTTGTGTGTGTACGTGTGTGTGTGTGTGTGTGTGTGTGTGTGTGTGTGAGTTTGCAGACATTTTTGTAGGCTCCTGAAAAGCTCTGAAGGCCCAGAGAACACATCTAAGTCCCTTCCTCCGGGCAGCCCCGCAGAGCTCCTGAGTTGTTGCTTCTCTATGGATACAAAAGCCCTCAGGCCCTCCAACTGGACACACCATTGCCATTGTCACTGCCAGTATTGCCGTCACCAAAATCACTACCATCATCACCACCACCACCTCCATCACCACCAGCGGCGGCAGCAGAGCTGGGCACCAGAACCGCCCCCGGCAACATCATAGCTTCCTTTCTCTCTGTTCTTCTTTCCCCCAAACTCACTCCAGAAAGGTGTTGCCCTTCCAGCAGGGTACAGCTTGCTCTTACAAGGCGAAAGTCCTGAAGCCGGCTGGGTCACCTTAAAGATATCCACAGCAAACAGCTAACGCTTGCCAGGAACATTCACACACACTGGTTATCTTATGTAATCCTCTTTGCCCTCCCCCACTTTCCATGGCCCCTCCACAGGCTCATTACCTCATCCTGAGTCCTGCCGGAGAACTCTGTGGAACCGCCAGGGCAGAGTCACTATTACTCCACTTGGCAAAGATGCCACAGAGAGGCCGAATGCCTGGGCCGAGGCCACACAGCCGGTCAGAGGCGGGAAGAGCCCTCTGAGTTTCCAATTGCCAACAGTGTACCCTGTCCTAAGCCTCCTGTGTTTCCCAAACCTCATGCGTTCAGGTACCAAGTCCATGATTTTTGCCAAACCCACAGTTCTATTTTGTACTTAACATTTTTCTTTAAAGTGATGGAATTAATTGCAAACGGAATTGTTTTATCATTACAGTAACCACCAGAATCACTTTCCCTCAAATAGATTACCCTGAAAATAAAGGCAGTGGAAACACAGACGATCCTGTTAAATTCCGTGTAGCTACTGCTGCCTGAAAAGCCCGCCTAACCCTCTCCTAATTAGAAAGGCTGTGCTATAAGGTATTAAAGACAGATTAGCACCTAACTGATAACTTTCTTTGACACAAACAGGAAAGCCTAAAGGAGAACCGAAAAGCAAAACCCAGTTCACTGTATGATTGGATGGCTGTTGTTATCTGTGCCACTGACCACCCAAGTCCACTTCAGGACCCCCAGGACTGCCTGCCCCACATTTAAGGGAGTATTTTGCTCATGCCAGGAAGATAACACCGTGTAGTGGAGAGGAACCCGGAACCAGTCGGAGGCTCAGTTTTCCCACCTGTAAATGGGCATAAAACCACAGCATGTGATGCTGGGAAGATGAAATGTGAAGGTAAGGGGATGGCGCTAGAGGCGCGATGCCTCCTCGGTAAATGTCCCTCCCCTCCCCATGGCCATTCTCTGGTCTTCTTGTCCTCCTCTCCTGTGAGAGAAGGCACCCAAGCAAACACATCTTCATCTGGAAGAGTCTGAGTACAGGGGCGGCTCCCGGAGTCTGAGTTCGGGGCAGAAGGCTTCTCCTCCCAGTGCACCCCTCACCCCACCCCCATCTCAGCCTCCAGGACCCTGATGAAAATCAGGTCTTTTCCAGCAGCTGCTGCGGTTTCAAATCCCAGCTCTGCTACTTGCCAGGGAGGTACTGTTCGCTGGGTGGCTCTGCCTTGAGCCTCAGTTTTTCTTCCTGAGCAGTGGGGATAATAATCCCAACTACACAAGGGTGTCGAGAGGCTTGTGGGGGTTAAGAGCAAGGTGCTCCTAGAACCAGCTACCCGGGTCCTATTCTGGCCGCATTGCTTCTCTCTGCAGCCGTAGGGAACAGCAGCTTGCATTCTTCCCACCTCAGGTTCCTCACCTGGCAGAATGGAAATAACAATAATCCTCACATTATCTGACTGTTGTGAGGAGTAACTGGGCAAATGTGTGTGAAGCCCCAGCGCTTCCCAAGCCCTCAGTGGGTGTGAACACTCTATGGATGTACAAGCACTCAGCACAATGTTGGGCCCAGAACCCGCCTTCCTGCAGCTGCCCACTGGCCTCCTTGTCCCTTCCCCTTCCAGGACCTCACCCACATCCCCTCCCTCAGCTATGCTTTCCCAGCCCCCCAGCCACCAGCCCTGGGGGACCAACTCATGGCTACTCAGCTTCTGCTCCAGATGCCAGGCTTTCTGAAGGTGCTCACGCAACACAACTCCAAAGACATACAAAACTGTAGGTTTCGCTATTATTTACGATAGGTGAATACTGCAAATGACTTTTACACGGTCAAAACTAGAAGAACAGTTGAGTAAATGATGCCGTAATGGAATTACTAGAGCTGTTGCTAACACATTTTGGAAACTATGAAATAAGGGAAAATGCTTATATTTAAGTAATAAAACAGCAGGATTCAGATTGTATATAGAGGGTGACTGTAGCTACGCCTACCCTGTTAACCTGCAGGGGAGAAACACAACAAATAAAATTTATGTGTAGGGCTTCCCTGGTGGCGTAGTGGTTGAGAGTCCGCCTGCCGATGCAGGCGACACGGGTTCGTGCCCCGGTCCGGGAAGATCCCACATGCCGCGGAGCAGCTGGGCCCGTGAGCCATGGCCGCTGAGCCTGTGCGTCCGGAGCCTGTGCTCTGCAGTGGGAGAGGCCACAACAGTGAGAGGCCCGCGTACCGCAAAAAAAAAAAAAAAAAAAAAAAAAAAAAAAAAAAAAAATATGTGTAGAAGGGTAGGCTGAATGGTAATAGTGGTTTTCTTTGGATGGTAGTACAATGATTTGTTACTGTTTTCTTCTACATCTCCTTATTCAAAATCTTCTACACTAAGAATGAATTCTACAGGGACTAAAAATCAACACGAAGGGGGCTTCCCTGGTGGCGCAGTGGTTGAGAGTCCGCCTGCTGATGCAGGGGACACAGGTTCGTGCCCCAGTCCGGGAGGATCCCACGTGCCACGGAGCGGCTGGGCCCGTGAGCCATGGCCGCTGAGCCTGCGCGTCCGGAGCCTGTGCTCCGCAACGGGAGAGACCACAACAGTGAGAGGTCCGTGTACCGCAAAAAAAAAAAAAAAAAAAACACGAAGATGCAAAATTGTGTGCTCCCCTTATGTCGAAGGTGAGAATACATATGTACATAGACATGTGTTTATATATGAAGTGTATATGTTTTCGGATAAAGAAAATCTGAAAAGCTACATCACAACAAAATAGCAAAATTGACCCCGTCCTTTGGGCAGGGCAGACAGGGCCAGGGTGGAGGGGGCTTTTGTATATTGTACACCACGCGCCTTTGTATGTTGCACTTCTGAACCGTATCAGTGTTTTATTTAATCATAAAGTGAAAAGAAAAAGGCCTAACTATCTAATAAACCTTTCGAAAAAGGCAGTATTTCCCCAAATGGGGACAGGGTGCTGCTTAAACAAAGGAATCTGTGCTGGGAATGAATCAGGGGCAAATGAAGTCAGCTGGGGTCTTACTGTGGACTTGACTGAGCTCACGGGCGTGTGCTGTGACTGACAGGCGCGATGGATTGCAGGGCTTCCAAAAAGTCAAATAAGGTCCTAGAACCCTCTCTCTGCTGCCCCCCACCCCCACCCAGCCCTATTTTTACCATGGAGCCTCCCCTGAGAAGGATGCTCCTAGGCCCCGTTGAGGGAATGCAGGGCAAGGGAAAGGCACTAAGGAAGAGAAAGTTAGGAGGCGGCTTCTGCCTCCCAGATCCAAAGGCCTCCTGACCCAGGCGGGCTGTGTGTGAACTGTCTGCACCCTCTGTGGGACTGTGTGGGTCCGGGCCTGGTGACCCAGAGAGAGGATGCATGCCTGGGCCAGAGGGGCGGACACTGTGATCATTATGGGCCCAGCGCCCCCCCATCACCACATTCTGCAAGAGAAGCTGGAAATCGGCTTTTACGTGAATTCTTCTGGCTTTAAAATAAAATATCCAAACTTTTCAATGAAACCTCATTTTTAAATGTTGGCTCTTTTTTTAAAAAAAAAAATATCTTAGAGTTCCCTGCGCATGTCCTCCACCAGCTACCGCCTATGATCTTGGCACGCTCCCGGCATTCTCGCAGAGCAAGGTCAGACCCCAGGATTTCCTTGCTTCTCTAACCACCCTCCCACCTTTCATTATGCCTTTGAGAATTCTGCCCTAGACCAAATTCATTGGTCAGTTGTTCGGGGGGCGGCGTCTGCCTTCTTCCTGGTTGAAGATCAGGCTGACATTTACCCATCTCTGCCCTGGAAGTCTGCTAAGGAGTCCAGGAGAGGGGTGACTAACCCTAGCAATGGGCTCTCTCAGGGGTAGTGAGCGCTCTGCGTCTGGAAGTGATGGTTTAATAGTGCTGTAGCCGGGACTTCTGCTCCGGCATCTAACAGCCTCCCGATGCCAGAGTCTCTGCCCCTTCTGCCCTCCCCCGCCTCAGTTTCCCCTCCCCTCCTATCACACCCTCTGTGCTCCAGTCAACCAGAAAGCCTCACCCTTTCCTTAACTCTCGATATTCTCACACCTCTGTGCCTTTGTACATCCTGACCCCTGGGTCTGGATCACCCTCTCCCGAGGCCTCTATCCTGTCTCTCAGCCACCCGGAAAATGCCACACTCAGGCACCAGCTCCTGCAGCGCCCGCGCCTCCTTCCTCATAGCTGGGACCCTGGGAGGCTGGCATCGGCTCTTCCCGTGTCCTGCATTATTTAGACTCTCCCATCTCCTTCCCATGCTTTTACCTCCCAAACAGCTTTTGGATCTGCTGTCTTCTCTCCAGCTGCAGCATTTCAGCCTTTACCCCTGCTCACCTGGACAAGAGCAAGGCCATCCCGATTAGGTGCCTGGCCTCCAGCTCTCTCCTCAGCCCCACCTGCCTCCTTGCTGTCTGAAGAAAGGGCATTTTCAAAAGTGCAACCTGATCGCCTCTATCCTCAGCCTAAAATCTCTGCGTGACTCCTGCAGCCCACAGGGCAAAGTCCAAACTCTTCAGCTCGGCATTGCAGGCTTTTCATGATCAGGGCCCTGGCAAATCGAATCCTCCATTACCTCCTTCCACGGTCCCTGGCGCCTCAGGCGGAACCTAATTGTTCTGAATGCCCTGAGCGCACCTGGAGGGTTCGCAGCTGTGTCTCCGCACACCTCTTTCTCCACCTTTAGTACCCGGACACCCTCTGTCTACCTGCCGCGCTCCATTCCACCCGAACATCCAGCTCTGTGAATCCTCCCCTGATTCCCCCCAGGGCAGTGGGTAATGGAGTCCCTGAGGTTTGCTCATGGCTTCCGGGCTGCATCTGTCCCACCGTGGGTTACACGTCTGCCTTCCCCACTACACCGGAATCTTTTGGCAGGTGTCACATTCATCCATCTCTGTGTCACACTGCCCAGGACTAGGCACAAGCAGGCCCCCGGGACCGAATGGCTCTAGTGCTCAGAGAGGGTTTGGAAGTTAGAAGATTATTCTCACGGGAAAAGTGGGTGACTCCAGAGCTGAAAGTGGCCAAGCTGGAGACCTTGTTGGAGCTGTTGACAATTCTTCCTGCTGTTCCAGGAGGCTGGGCACCAGGTCCAGGCTGCCACATGCTCCTAGAGACTGTCCCCACGGGGCTGGCGATAATCTGTCACGCCACCTGCTCCGTTCCGATCCGTGACCAACTTGGCTCCAGACAGCTCTCTCTCACTGCCACGGCGCCAAGCCTGCGCCCTCCTGGCAGCACTGCCACAGGGAAGCCAGCGTCAAAAAAGGGCAGAGCTGAGAAGGCCCTACGAGATCAGCCAATACGGCCCCCTCTGGTTTTCAGAGGGGGCATCTGGGACCCAGAGAGGGGCATACTCTTGCCCAGGGTCACACGGGAGGCCAGTTCCTCTGGATCTTACCAGATAGTAAAAAGAACGATCAAAAGAAACCTTGAGATGTGCTAGAAAAGGCCTAGGGGTGGAGGGAGCCCCTTGAAAGAACAGTGAAGCCCTTTCTGAGGCTGACCCCAGAGCTGCTATGCAAATGATGACCTGGGCAGAGGAAACAACCAACCTTTCGACCAACCGTGCAAAGGTCTTGCATGGGGACCAGCTTGCTGCTTCGAGGCCAGTGTGGCCAGAGCAGAGTGAGTGAGGGGAGATGCAGTAGAAGGTGGG
This sequence comes from Globicephala melas, assembly GCF_963455315.2. Taxonomy (NCBI): domain Eukaryota; kingdom Metazoa; phylum Chordata; class Mammalia; order Artiodactyla; family Delphinidae; genus Globicephala; species Globicephala melas. The sequence goes on along the minus strand of NC_083316.1, from coordinate 149,758,446 downwards.
GAAAAGGCCCAGTCCTGTAGGGCCTGTACACCTTAATGGGGTTTGCAATTCAGACTAAGTAAGGGAAGGACGCAACCAACTTTCAAAAGATGATTCTGATCTGAATAGACAGTGCTGCAAACAAGATACACAAATGGCCAATAAGCGCCCGAAAAGATGTTCAAATTCATAATCCATCGGGGGAATGCAAATCAAAACCACAATGATATCGCTTCACACCCACTAGGATGGCTAGAATCCAAACATCAGGTCGTAAGCATCGGTGAGGGTGTGGAGAAACTGGAAACCTCAGACACTGCTGGTGGGAATGTAAAATGGGAACCCTGCTTTGGAAAACACTCTGACAGTTCCTCAAAGGATTAAACATAGCGTTATCATATGACTTAATAATTCTCCTTTTAGGTATGTACCCCAAAGAAATGAAAATGTATGTCCTGACAAAAACCTGTACACAAATGTTCAGAGCGACATTATTCATAGTAGCCAAAAAAGTGGAAACAACCCAAACAGCCACCAACTGATGAATGGATAAATAAAATGCGGTGTATCTATACAATGGAATATCATTTGGGCCATAGAAACACAATGAAGTACTGACACACGCTACAACATAGACGGACCTTGAGGGCATTATGCTAAGCGAAATAAGCCAGACACAGAAGGCCACATACCGTATGATTCCGTGGGTATGAAATGTCCAGAACAGGCACCTCTACAAAGAGAGAAAGTAGATCAGTGGTTGGGTGGGAGCAGGGGTGGCTAGGGAGTGACGGCCAATGTTTACAAAGTTTCTTTTTGGGGTGATGAAAACGTTCTGGAATTAGAGAGCAGTAATGGTTGTACAGTTCTGTGAATATACCCAAAGCAACGGACTTGTATAATTTAAGGGAGTGAATTTTCTGACATGCGATTTATATCTCTATACAGCTTTTATGTTTTAAAATAAGAGACCCGCTCTGGTTGGTGGTGGGGAGAGAGGGGCAGCAGGGAGGCCAGACAGCCAGTAATGCAATCACAGTCTCAAAGGAGGCACTTAGTAACTATCCATGGTTCAGGAAGGCCCTTCTCTTCTGAGCCAGGGTTTCTCCACTCAGCGTGGTTGACATTTTGGACAGGTTAATTCTCTGTCACGGCGGCATTGTGGGATGTTTAGCAGCACACCTGCCCTCTACACACTAGATGACAGCACAGCCCCCCACCCCAGTTGTAACAATCAAAAATAGCTCCAGACATTGACAAATGTCCCTGGGGACCAAACTGTGCCCCGTTGAAAATCACTGTTCTAACCTCTCTTACTCACCTGGTGGATTCCTGCTTATCCTTTCAGAAGCATTTCAGATATCATCTTGTCTGGGGAGCCTTCACCCTTTGTCCTCTGAGGTCCCACAGTTTCCTAAACAACCCCACCTGCATGAAAGCCCTGAGGACACTGTTTACACACCACTCTTCCCCACACCCGTGTAGGGAGGGCACCTCATGTACCTTTGGGTCCCCAGCATCCAGCACAAAGCCTGGCACTTTGGAGGTCACTGCTGTGCCATTTCTTTTCTTTAAAACAAAAAAAAAAATAATTTAATTATTTTTTTCTTTTTTTTGGCCATGCCATGCGGCTTGTAGGATCTTTTTGGTTTTTTTTGACATTTCAAAAATGTTTTCTAATTGAAGTATAGTCGATTTACAATGTTGTGTTAATTTCTACTGTACAGCAAAGTGATTCGGTTATACATACACATACATACTTTTTCATATTCTTTTCCATTATGGTTTATCACAAGATATTGAATGTAGTTCCCTGTGCTATACAGTAGGACCTTGTTGTTTAGCCATTCTATATACAATAGTTTGCATCTGCTAGCCCCGAACTCTCACTCCATCCTCTCCCCATGCCCCCAGCAACCACAAGTCTGTTCCCTAAGTCTGTGAGTCTGTTTCTTTTTCGTAGGTACATTCATTGGTGACATATTTTAGATTCCACATGTAAGTGATATCGTGTGGTATTTGTCTTTCTCTGTCTGCCTTACTTCACTTAGTATGATAATCTCTAGTTGCATCCATGTTGCTGCAAATGGCATTATTTTGTTCTTTTTTATGGCTGAGTAGTATTCCATTGTATATATGTACCACATCTTCTTTATCCATTCATCTGTCGATGGACATTTAGGTTGGCTAATTATAAATAGTGCAATGAACATTGGGGTGAATGTATCTTTTCGAATTATAGTTTTCTCCAGATATATGCCCAGAAATGGGATTGCAGGATCATATGGCAACTCTATTTTTAGTTTTTTGAGGAACCTCCATACTGTTCTCCATAGTGGCTGTATCAATTTACATTCCCACCAACAGTGTAGGAGGGCTCCCTTTTCTCCACACCCTCTCCAGCCTTTGTTATTTGTGGACTTTTTAATGATGGCCATTCTGACTGGTGTGAGGTGGTACCTCACTGTAGTTTTGACTTGCATTTCTCTAGCAATTAGTGATGTTGAGCAACTTTTCATATGCCTATTGGCCATCTGTATGTCTTCTTTGTAGAAATGTCTATTTAGGTCTTCTGCCCATTTTTTGACTGGATTTTTTTAAATAAATTTATTATTTATTTTTGGCTGCGTTGGGTCTTCATTGCTGCATGTGGGCTTTCTCTAGTTGTGGCGAGCAGGGGCTACTCTTCATTGCAGTGTATGGGCTTCTCATTGTGGTGGTTTCTCTTGTTGTGGAGCATGGGCCCTAGGTGCGCGGGCTTCAGTAGTTGTGGCACGCGGGCTCAGTAGTTGTGGCTCACGAGCTCTAGAGCGCAGGCTCAGTAGTTGTGGTGCACGGGCTTAGTTGCTCCATGGCATGTGGGATGTTCCCAGACCAGATAAAACCCACGTCCCCTGCATTGGCAGGCAGATTCTTAACCACTGAGCCACCAGGGAAGTCCAGGTTGTTTTTTTGTTATTGAGTTGTATGAGCTGTTTGTATATTTTGGAAATTAAGTCCTTGTCAGCTGCATCATTTGCAAATATTTTCTCCCAGTCTGTAAGTTTGGACATATTTTTAAGATAAAGCCAATGGTATTTGATGATGCATTGCATGTGATATATGAGAAAAAGAGAACTTTTAAGGATGGCTCCAGGAACCATACTCAATATCCCGTAACAACCCACAATGGAAAAGAATCTGAAAAAGAACACATGTACATATAGGTATCTGAATCACTTTGCTGCACACCCGAAACCAACACAACACTGCAACAACTTAAAAAATTGATTAAAATTTTTTTAAATAAATACAAAAGAAAAGGACGGCTCTGGGATTTTCAGTCTGGGCAACCAAAAGGATGGAGTTGCCAATGAATTGAGATGAATAAGAGAGCAGGTAGGTCAGACTTCGGGGAAGGACAGGAGTTCCATTTCTGACATGCTAAGTATAAGTCAGAGTTCTTCAGAGAAGAGAAAGAGAACCATTAGGAGAGATATATAAATATATATATATATATATTTTTTTTTTTTTCATGGCTGAGTAGGTATTCCACTGTATGTATGTACCACATCTTCTTTATCCATTCATCTGTTGATGGACATTTAGGTTGCTTCCATGTCTTGGCTATTGTAAATAGTGCTGTTATGAACATTGTTGTTGATGCTGCCATCTTTATTTATTTATTATTTTAGTTCCATGACCAGGGATCGAACCCGGGACCCACAGTGAAAGTGCCGAGTCTTAACCACCGGACCACCAGGGAATTCCCTGAGCCATTTCTTTACCTATAAAGTGCAGAGATGCATTGCGTCCCCCAGGGTTTCTGTAATAGGTACTAAAATGTCAGCCAATGGAGTCTGTTGACACTTCCTGACTCTGGCTAGGAATGCAGACTCTGAATTTAGATGGCCTGGGCTTGAATCCTGTGTGACACTAGGCAAGTGGCTGAAGGTATCTGAATCTTGGTTTCTTCTCTGTAAAATGGGCTATTGAGAGTACCTGCCTCATAGGGTTATCACGAGCACACAGTAAGAACATAACCAATGCCAGATATTAGTGGTATTAAAATTTTAGTACTCCTTCTTCCTCCTAAGGTGCCCGCCAGACCTCAACACAGAGGTGTCCTTATCAAGCAACCATGCGCCAGCCCTGTCCTGGGTGTTGGCCAGGAGGAGGTGGGAGAGGGTGGGGTATATTGTCATTAGAAGCCAGACAGTTCTATGTCTGCTAATTATTATAGTATATGTTCATTGCATAAAATCTGGAAAGTTCAAAAATTATAAAGAAAGCATAAATCTCCCCCTGGCAAACACTGTTAACACCATTTGGCTTATCTCCTTCCAGTCTTTTTTATGTGCTTGTCACCAACTTGTGACTATGCCATGTATACGCATATGCATAAGCATAAGCGTGTCCCCATCCACTAAGAACTGTCCATTCTTTCTTAGAGAAGAGACTGGTGGTGGCCAAGGGGGAGAGGGTTGGGGGAGGGATGGAGTGGGAGGTTGGGGTTAGTAGATGTAAGCTGTTATATATAGAACGGAAAAGCAACAAGGTCCTATTGTATAGCACAGAGAACTATATTCAATAGCCTGTGATAAACCATAATGGAAAAGAATATTAACAAAAGAATGCATATATATGTATATGTATAACTGAATCACTTTGCCGTATGGCAGAAATTAACACAACATTGTAAATCAACTATAATTTAAAAAAAAAAAAAAGAATTTAGGCTTTTAGCCTGAGATGGGTGACCATTCAAGTTTGTTTTTTATTTTAATATTGTAGTAAAATAGACATAACATAAAATTTATCATTAAAAAAAAGAACTGTCCATTTTTAGTAGCCACATGGCTGTCCCATAGTTTATTTAATTTATCTCCTACTATCAGACATTTAGGTGCTCTCTGATTGTTGATGAATATCTTTCCAATTGAAAGAGCCTTTGTCCATATTTCCATCCTTTTGTTTGGATGTCCTCCTCTTCTCTTAAAACATTTTTGGCAAAGGAACCTCTCCAGCCTGCTGGGACACCCATTTTCCCATAGCAAGGAGTCCATTTTCCCATCACCAGAGACTTTCTCCCTAAGCTGAGCTAAATCCTTGGGATTGGGACTTAATCCTGTTTCCCTTTCTCTGGGGGCCTTAGTGGAGACGGACATCAGCTGGCCTTCTTTTCTCATTGGACACATCAGCTGGTAGGGTCAGTTGCATTAGTCATCAGGGGAGGATGCAGAAATTGTTCTTGCAGCCCAGAGAAGTCTAGGCTAAGGTTAATTGAGGTGAGGTGAACTGGGACAAGGTGGTAGAGGAAGGAAGAGAAGTTGGTGGGCTGGAGTGAGTCAGCCTGGTGTCTGCTTCCTATGTGGTGTTGAGTCGTGACCTTCCTTGCTTCCAGACCCCGAGAGAAATCACCTGACAAAGGCACCCCCCACCCCACTGGCAGCCTTCAGACCCACTTTCTCCAGTGATTATGTAGCAGCTCTTCCTATTACATGTTTAACAAGAAACCAACTAACCAGGTGCCAGGAACACCATTCACAGTCATATTTTGGGGGTGGTTTGGTCCTATGAGAAGCACTCTACAGTCAGGCAGAACTGGGGCCAATCCCAGGGCAGGCACATCCCACCAGTGTGACCCTGTGGAAATCACAGACCCTGTGAGCCTTGATTTTCTTATCTGTAAATTGGGGTTGAATGGCGCCGGCTTCCATGATTATCATGATGACTACAGCCAATACTGTATACATAATGCTTTGAGTACCAGACCTTCACGGGGCAGGTGCAAGAGAAGTGTTCTTTTCTCATTCTATTCAATCTCCTCATATCTCAAGCTAGAGATGTCAATAAATCTAATTTACTAATTGCCTTTCATAACCTCCAGCAACAGGAAACTCATGAATAGAGAGGAATTCCTAACTTTCTATCACAAATAAAGAAACTGAGGCTTGGTGAGATTCAGCCAGGAGGCTTTACTGGACATAAGCTGTCATCTCAAAGATCTCATGTCTAAAAGAACCACCAAGATGTACGTCTGAGTTGGGGAGTGGGACCCCTGACACCACCGCCCCCCATTCTCTGGGCCCGGCTTCATGCCCAGCTGGACCACTAACCATCTCTGGCAAAGGAGACCAGAGAGGACCTGGCACGTACAAGTGAGTTCCCAGGAGGCAACCATCGCCAGGACTCTGGCCACGCGAGTTAGGATATGACAGCTGCCACTGGGGAATACCACAACCCGCAGGTACTTTCCCCCCGCCCCACCTCCTTACCCTCACAACCAAAGGCGGCGTTAACATGGTCCTTTTCATGGGGGAGGAAACTGAGGCTCCCACGCTCAAGGTCAGCTGTACTACTTAAGAGGCACAATTGGATTTCCAAGCCGCTAAGCCGAGGCCACTTGCCTGGCTCATCCTGGAAGCTCCAGCCCCCCGGGCATCGGGCATCCAGGAGGACGAAGGCTGCCTGAGGAGCTAGGGGTCTCCTCCCCGCCCACCCCCTGCGCCTTACCTGCTTTCCTTAAGCAGAAAGTCGTGCCCTGTGCCCACAGACACATGGCCCTGGGAACACGCCAGCGCCCAGACCCGGGAACAAAACAGGGGCTATTTCGGCGAAAGTGGATTTTCCAAATCCACCCCCAAGGGGGTTTGAGCGCACATCCACCCGACCCCGCGCCCAGAGTCACTGCCGCAGGCCGACCAGGATTGCATCCCGCGCTCGCAAGGCGTCCCAGGGCGCCACCCCCCGCCCCCGGCCCCGCGAGTCACAGAAGGTAACTGAGGCTCGCCAGCGGAGCGACTTTCCCAAGGTCAGGCACAGTCAGCGCGCGCGGAGGGGCCGGGGTTCGAACGCGGGGTCAGAGTCAAGACGGCGGCGGGGAACCGGGCAGCCGCCCGAGGCGGCCCCCCTTCCTCACCAGCGCCCGCCAGGGGACCCCACCCCGAGCTCAGGCCCCGCGGCGAGGCGGCGGCGGCGCTACCTGGAGCTGCTGCCGCTGAAGTGGCTCCGCTCCGGCTCGCCTCCGTCCAGCGCCCGCGCCGGCTGCGCTCCGGCCAGGGATGGAGCTGGCGGTGCGCCCCGCCCGCGCCCTGCGCCTCGCCCCCACTTCTTCGTCTCCGCCTCCAGCTCGCTCCTCCTGGCTTCCAACCGCTCCTTCCCTTCCTTCCCTCTCCAAGTCTCTTTCTCTCCTCCTCTCTCCTCTCTTTCTCCCACTCCGTGCGCGCGGCGCACACACACTCACATTCTCTCTTCCTTGGCTTTTCTTCCTCCCCGCACGCTCTCCCACATCCTCTCTTTTCCTTTCTCCTGGACCTTTTTTCCTTCTCTCTCTGGCTCTGACACTTTCCCTCTGCCTTTCTTTCTGTCAGGCTGCCCCCTATTTCTCTGGCTTTTTCCCCCCTCCCTCCCGCCCACTCCCCGCACTCCCCCCACTGCCTGGCCTGGGAGCCAGCTTCCAGCTGTGCAGTAACCGGCCGAGTGGAAGGGGACTTCCCTCTGTGGCCCAGCGCTGGCTTCTGCCCATAGCTGGAAGGCCTGCCCCGGGAGGGCTAGACCCACGGGGTCAGGTGGCACCCCTTCCCTTGGGTGCCCAGCTCCTAGCCACCTGGAATCAAGCTAGAAGAGAGAGAAAGAACTAGTTTCAAGGGAAAAGTCTGGATAATTCTGGGATCTGAAGTCTGGAAAGACAGAGGGCCCTGAGGCTTAAGGCACAGAGAAATCAGTTCAGGGGTTATTAATTTAAAAAAAAAAAAATCAGTAGAGCTTCAGAAACCCCCAGGGTGTATTTGCTCCAGTTGAATGGATAGACGGAGAGAGAGAAGAGGTAGGGAGAGGAGGGTCTTGGGAAAAGGGGCTCTTGGGGTAGGGAAAATAACACCCACCTTCCAGATGAAAACATGGAGGCTAATGGGAGAAACCTCTCTTAAACATCAAGATGTCAAGGCTGCTGTGCTAACCACGCAGACCTCGGTGGAGCGGAGCCTGGGTGGGCAGGATGGCGAGGGCCGTGCCAGGCCTGGCTTGCTAACCCAGAGTAAGCGAGGCAGGTGGTCAGATGGGCTGCCCCATAGGATACCTGGAGGGGAGTTTCAGCAGGAGCTTGACAAAGGAGAGGGAAAGGGAGCTGGTTCTGCTGAGTGTCGGTTTCAGGCATGTGCTACTGATGATTGACACAGCATCCTAAGTCATTCTGTGACTTTGGGCCCACCCTGTGCTATGTGTGTGCTGAGATGCAGAGACTAAGGTCACAGTTCCCTGGACCTATGAGATCACAGCTTCCGGGAGGCTGCTGAAGGCTGTGCATCCAGGTCACCAGCATCTTGGAATGACAGCAAGAGCCTCCAAGCTGGTCTTGCAGCCTCTACTCTTATTCACCAGCAATTCACGAAGCAATATAGGTCATCTCAAAAAAGTATAAATCAGATCGCGCCTCTCCACCCCCCTGATGAAAACCCTTCCAGGACTTCTTGTTGTCGTTGGAATTAAATCCAAGCTTCTTCTCACCATCAACGTGATCTGGCCACGGCCCACCTCTCTGAGCTCATGTCTCACCATCCTCCTCCTCCCTCTGTGTGCCTCAGCAGCAGTAGCTTCCTCCTCGTGCCCAGAACAGGCCAAGCTGGACCACACGACAGGCCATCTGCACTGACTGTTCCCTCCGCCGGGAATGCTCTTCCCCACATCTTCCCACGGCTGCCCAAATATCAAAGAGGCCACGAAGCCTGATCATCGTACCTAAAGCAGTCACCTCCATGCCACTGGGTTTTTCCTACCATCCCTTTTCTATTGTAATGAAAACACGTATCACTGTCTAAAATTATTTTTTTATTCATTTGTTTATGTGCTTATCGCCTGCTTTAATGCACCAGAATGGAACGAGGGAAGGAGCAAGGACCTTGTTTGTATTATTCCTGTGTCTCCTCAGAGCCTGGAGCAGTCATAAATGATCAAAAAGTGTTGGTCAAACGAGTGAATGAATAGATGCTATAATGAAGAGGTTTAGAAAAAGGAAAAGTTGGTTGACCCTGCCAAAGGAAACAAAAACTGTCTTCAGAGAGGAGTGGTTTTCGAGGCAGATCTTAAAAGGAAAACATTTCACAGTGGAAGGGCCACAGAGGCAGAGGAAACAGCATGGAGACCCGCACAAGGCATCAAACAGCCTGGGGCACTCATGGAGTGCAGACTGGCAGGCCGGCAGGAATCGGACCGTGGGGGGCTTATAAGGACACAGGTAGGACTTTGGAGCAATGGGAGGCTGTGGCAGGCACTGGGTGGCTGGAAGGGCTGGGATGTGCGTCCTGGAGAAGAAACGGCTCCAGTGACCTTTTTCTCTCTGCTCTGTGGGCAGAGGGAGCAGATGAGACAGCAGCACTTGGACCAACAGTAGAAATAGAATGAGACAGATTTTGGCTCTGTGAAGGATATTTTTTTTTAAAGGATCTGAAGAGGAAAATGGGCTCCATGCAGATGAGATTATTGTCCACCCATATTCAGTGCCCCTCCCAGGAGAGGAGGAAATGTCTGTGACCTGATTGGCCACTGATGTATTGGTGGATGTGATTTGTGTCACTTCTGTGCAGAGGCTCTGGGCCAGTGAGTCCTTGTCATTTCCCTTTCCCGTGTGTCACGAGACTGGCTCTGTTCAGGAGATATGCCAGGAAGAGGTTGCTCCCTTACTTTGGGTCCCAGAGTGAAGTCTCGGAAGCCCAACCAGCCCCTGGTGGACACGTAATGTGAGTGAGAGGTAAATTTGATTTAGGCCATTTAGATTTGCGGAGTCACGGGTAATCATGGTCCCTTGGTCTTCCTTGCTGAGTCAGAGCTTCAGTCAAGCTGGTTCCAGCACTTACTATCTGTGACAGATTTTCAAAGATGGCCACAATGTGGCCCTGGCTCCTTTGCAATGTGGCAGCACCTCCCACTGAGAGTGGAGTCTATGTCCTTTCCCCTAGTTTGGGCCTGCCTTTGATGGCTAGAACCCAGAGCAAGTAATTCTGTGCCATTTCCGAGGCGAGGCCTTAAGAGACCTTGGTGCTTCGGATTTCACTCTCTTGGGATAAGGCCCTGAGGCCACCAGGCTGCGAAGACATCTGAAGGACCACATGGAGGAAGAGGGTCAGCTGTCCCCGCTCTTATAGCCATATGGGTGAGCTCAGGCAGGCCCAGCAGAAGACCCACCCAGCCAACCCACAAAACCGAAAGAAACGACATATTCTTGTTGTTTTATACCAGTAAGCTCTGGGGTGGTTTATTACAAAGCAATGAATAACTAGATAAGGGGCCTTGGGAATCAGTTTGCATCTCTAAGCCCACTTAGGAAATAGGCTTTTTTTTTTTTTTTTAAAAACACATTAAAAAAAAAAACACATTAAAAAACATTCGGTTTTATTAGTTAACATGTGTGAAGTTCACACATAGTCTAAATAAAACCTTTCAAAATCCACTGTTGGATCCTTAATCAAAATACAGATTACAAGCATTCAGAAACATTCTTGTTCTTCTGATATAACGGTCTGAGAATTACAGTTTTTATGGTTTACAAAACTGAGGCTAATCATTTAGAAAACATGGACGGATATTCATTTTATGACTTTTTACTGAAGGGTTACCTATACATTTCTTGGATATCTGTAAAGGTGTCTTTATTTCAACCATGTCAACTCACCATTAAATAAGAGTAACAGTAACTTCTGCCTCAAAGGGTTTGGATGAGGCTCACATGAAAAAAGGAATGAATATTAAATGCATTCATTCTTTCAACACATGATATACTGGACCTACAATGTGTCAGGCACTGAGTTAACTCTGGGATACAGTGATGAACAAGATAGACAAAGATCTGACATGCTAGAAGGCATAAAAAGACAATAAACAAGCCAGATAATTTTAGCTAAAGAGAATTGCTATGAGAAAAGCAAAGCAGGGTAATGTAGTTGAACGTGACTGGGAACGGTACTTTGTTTAAGACAGTTGGAGAAAGTTTTTCTGAGCTTGTGACATTTGAGCTGAGCCAGGATTATGAAGATAAGGGGGAGAAGTGTCCCGTGTAGAAGGAGCAGTAGGTGCAAATGCCCCAAGGAAGGGACACGCTTGGCCTCGGCAAGGAACACGAGGAAGTTCATCATGGCTGAGTGTAGGAGGGGGAGGGACCATGGCTGGAAATGGTGTTGGTGCAAGGTCATGATGAGGCATGTGGATTTCATCCTAAATGAAATGCAGTCACTGGAGGGTTTTAATAGAGAACTGACACCCTTCATACACTGTAAAGTGAGGCAATCCATGGTTGGCCACCCAACAGATTGGGATGACATTTGCAAACTCTTCCAGCTCTGAAAGTTTCCAGTTCTGTACTAAAAATCTGAAGCCCTTTGGAAGCTAAGCACTTTGATCATAGAAGACGTCGTCATTATTACTGGTAGGCTGCTTACCATGCAAGAGGGCTTTGGGATCTGATGGCCTCAAATTCCTCCTTGCTCTGAATAGGTAAGAACCATCTATCAAAGGAAGCCAGAAGAAGTTTCTCATTCTGAGGAAACCCAAATCGCTATTTGACCAAAATAGAAAAAAAAAAAAAAAAGAGAGAGAGAGAGAGAGAGATTACTCATCTTTGGATGAGTAATCTCTGCCGAGTCTGACAGCTTAAAATTGAAAAAAAAAACACAAAAATTTTGCGGCAATGAACATAACGAATGACATGGTATAGCGATAATATTTACTGAAGTGGTCTGCAAAAAATTCCAATGAAACCCACTGGTTTTGTCATCAGTTATTTCTTGTCTCCGTCCTGCGCTCTGAGGTGGCTCTGGGTTTGCGGTAGGGCACCTTAGACTGTGGTTGGGATGCGTGGGGTGCACTTCCTGACCGTGATGTGCTCTGAGCCTCAAGAGAAGCATCAGAAAGGTCTCAGGGCTGGAGTCCCCAGACAGATGCAGCAGTTTCCCACCCCACTGGGGCTGCTCCAAGGAACCCAACTTGGCTGTTTTCCCCGTGACTTTAAGATTGCACGATGTCCCAGTTCTGGCTCACAGGATAGGAGGTAACACAATTTGTTGAGCAGCTACCGTCTTCTGTATACTATGCTGTGTTCTTTGTATAATGCATCATCTCAAATAATTCTCACCACAGCCCTGTGAGGTAAATACTATTATTTCCCCCAGGTTGCAGATGAGGAAACTGAGGCTCAGAAAATCCGAGTTTTCTCCAAGGTCCTGCAGTTAGCTGGGGGATTCTCTTGACTACCTCCAAAGCCCCTGCTTTTAAATAGTCTGCTCTCCCAGCCCACTCCACTAGAAAATACACTGTTCCATGGGAATCCAAAGGAGGAGATGATGCATTCATCCTGGGTCTCTAACCAGCCAGCCCACCCTGTGGATTTTGGACTTGCCAGCCTCTTTAATGGCATGAGCCAATTCCTTAAAATAATTCTCTTTCTCTCTCTCTCCACATTCTATTGGTTCTGTTCTCTGAAGAACCCTGACTAATGCACAGAATAGGAGCTATTAGCCACGTCTTAAAACAAGGATGGGAGACAATATTTAGAGCAGCTGGAGGATGTGTTGGTGGACACAGGCAGCCCAGAACTGAGGACTCCTGGAATAAAGGAAAAGCCAGGTCTGGGCCTCATGCTAGGCTGATCCTCTGGGAGCCAGCCTGGGTCATTAATCAGAGTCCTGGGAGGCAAGGAGTTTGGAGGTGGGACTGGGGCCCAGCTTAAGAAGTCTTAGGCAGCTTGTCCCTCATCCAGGCAGGGGCAGAGAGCAGAGAGCTGTTGTCTACCACACCAATTTCCACCCCTGCTTTGTCCTTGCTTTACCTACCTTAAGGGCTGGAAAGTCCAAGACTCGTTTTGCCAGCCTCCATTATAGATAGAGACTATCATGTGACCCAGTTTGGCCAATGAGACAAAGGGGAAATCTTTGGGGCAGGGGTGGGAAATTTCCCACCTGTAACAGGAAAGAGGGATGGAAGGCACACCTTCTCCTGCTGCCCTACCTGCTTGTTCTGCTACTTCCTTCTTTGGATCGTGCAGCTGAGGCAGCCATGTTGTGACCGTGAGGGAAAAACCATGGAAGAAATGGACTCAGAACACACACGCTGTAGGGCTCCTGCACCAGCCCCGTAAACACCGACCTGCCAACTTTTTCCCTTGTGAAGTAATGAAACACCCACTGTGATTCAGGGTTTTTACAATTTACAGCTGAACACATCTTGCTTCAAGGAAGAAACATACACATGTGCAGAAAATGTGATCCCATCCGGAATCCTCAATTTGCTGCTCTTTGAGAATATGGTGACTCAATTTTCCTCTGTTGGGGCTTTTTTTTTTTTTTTTTTTTAGTATTTTAAAATGTATTTTAGGGCTTCCCTGGTGGAGCAGTGGTTGAGAGTCCGCCTGCCGATGTTAGGGGACACGGCTTCGTGCCCCGGTCCGGGAAGATCCCACACGCCGCGGAGCGGCTGGGCCCGTGAGCCATGGCCGCTGAGCCTGCGCGTCCGGAGCCTGTGCTCCGCAACGGGAGAGGCCGCAACAGTGAGAGGCCCGCGTACAGCAAAAAAAAAAAAAAAAAAAGTATTTTATTGAAGTATAGTTGATTTACAATGTTGTGTTAATTTCTGCTGTACAGCAAAGTGATTCAGTTATACATATACACACATTCTATACATATATATATATACACACATTCTTTTTCATATTCTTTTCCATTATGATTTATCACAGGATATTGAATATAGTTCCCTGTGCTATACAGTAGGACCTGTTGTTTATCCATTCTATATATAATAATTTGCATCTGCTAATCCCAAACTCCCAGTCGATCCCTCTGCCACGCCAGGCATTGGTAGTTTTTAAATCTCCCCCTGTAATTCCAACATGAAGGTAAGTTTGAGAACCTGTGTCTGACCAGTCCTTCTCAAGCTCTAATATTCATACAAACCACCTAGGGACCTTGTTAAAATGTAGATTCTGATTAAATAGGACTGAGACCTGAGAGTCTGCATGTCTAAAAGCTCACAGGTGTTGCTGATGATGTTGGTCCGTAGCTCACACTGGATTAACAAGGTCCCAGGGACTTCCCTTCTGGCGCAGTGGATAAGACTCTGTACTCCCAATGCAGGGGGCCTGGGTTCGATCCGTGGTCAGGGAACTAGATCCCACATGCATGCCGCAACTAAGGCAATTTTCCTCTGTTGTGGCATTCTTCCTTTTTTCTCTCCACCTGCTCCCCTGCCAAGCTTAGGTATTAGCTTTCTCTGGAAGTTCAGCTTCAAGCTCCCAGTCTGGATCCCATGCCGCTCCATGAAGCCTTCACCTGATGCCCCTTCGCTATCATAGCACACATCATATGGTTTTGCAATGGCCTCTTTCCACCAGGGGACGCTTTGTGAGGCCAGGAAGAAAGGGGAACGGGAGAAGGCAGTGACATTTGTCCTCCTTTTGGACTTCCACTTATGTCTCGTTTGTCCAGACCTATCACATGGCCATCCCATGTCACCCTTCCAGCCTCTATGTGGACAGCAGGCAAAGGAGAAGAGGGCTGGGAATGGAAGTGTTGGGTTGGCCATTAAGCAGTATCTCCCACACACGACAAAATATATTTTTTAAAGTTCTTTGATATTTTAACTGCATATTATTATTGTTTTTTCTAAATGGAAATACTTTCATTATTATTATTATTTTGATTCTCAAAGCAATAAAGCTTGTTTTAAAAATTCAAACCATATGGCCTTCATGAGTTTCCCGAAATCTTATTCCCAGAGATAAGCTTATGAGTAGTTTGATCTATATCTCATTCCAGACTTTTAGCTATTCACACAAATATTTTTAGACATTTATTTGTAAAAATGGGATCATATCACATATACTATTCTGCCATCTACTTTTTAAATTTATTTATTTATATTTTAAAAAATTTATTTATTTTTGGCTGCATTGGGTCTTCATTGCGGCACGCAGGCTTTCTCCAGTTGCGGTGAGCGGGGGCTACTCTTCGTTGCGGTGAGCAGGCTTCTCATTGCGGTGGCTTCTCTTGTTGTGGAGCACGGGCTCTAGGCGCACAGGCCTCAGTAGCTGTGGCTCACGGGCTCTAGAGCGCAGGCTCAGCAGTTGTGGCGCACGGGCTTAGCTGCTCCGCGGCATGTGGGAGCTTCCCAGACCAGGACTCGAACCCGTGTCCCCTGCATTGGCAGGCGGATTCCCAACCACAGTACCACCAAGGAAGCCCCGTCTACTTTTGTTTAAACACAAGAGTAACATGGACATTTCCCCACATTTATGCAAATAAATCTAATGTAACTTTTTTGAAAAGTGATAGATTCTGTAACCGTGATCTACTGCTGCACAACTAATGACCACAAACCTACTGGCTCAAAACAACACACATTTATCATCGCACAGTTTCTGTGAGTCAGGAGTCTGGGTGCAGCTTAGCTGGGTCCTCTCTTCAAGGTCTCTTACTAGACTGTAGCCAAGGTATCAGCTGGGTTGGGTTCTCTTCTGAAGGCTTGAGGGGGGTAAGGATCTGCTTTCAAGTTTACTTACAGAGTTGTTAACAGGATTTGGTTCCTTTTGGTTGACGGCCTGAGCTCCCCAGCGACTGTTGGCCTGAAGGTATCCTCAGTTCCTTGTCATATGGCCCTCCCCAACACAGCAATTAGTTTTATCAAAGCCGAGAGGCAGAGAATCTGTTAGCAGGACAGAAGTCAGGATCTTTTGGAATCCAATCACAGAGTGATACCCACTCAACTTTGAGGTGTTCTATTGGTTAGAAGCAAGTTATGGGTCCTGCCCAGGCTCAAGGGGAGGACATTAAACAATGGTGTGAATACCAGGAGCCAGGCATCACAGGGCCACTGTCTGACATGCTGTCCCACTTAGTTGATGATTTTCCTATTGATGAACACCTAGGTTGTTTCTAGGTTTCTCACCAACAATGTCATCATCCTTGAACTTGCATCTTCATGAACTGGTCCAATATTTTCTTTGGAAAATTCTTCAAGGTGGAATCTCCAAATCTAAGAGCAAATAGATTCATGGGTAAGTGCTCTCCCAAAGGTCGACCAAATGTATGCTTTCAGCCGTGTGTGAATGTTGACTGTTTCTCAGTAAGGTTGGGTATATTTTCTTATGTTATCAGCTACTTGTTTTGGTCAGGATTTTTTGGTTACCAGGAACAAAAAGCTATTTGAACTCATTTAAGTTTAAAAAAAAAAAAGGCTGTTTTCTTGTAAGGACCCAGCAACACCATAAACAAGTCACTGCCTTGCCTTACGGGAAACCGAAGTCACTCATCCCCACTCCCTGCAGCTACTTCATTCACTGATCCCCCTCTGGGGACCAGGAGGGGTCTCTGCTTCTCTCCACCCATCAGCTCCTCTCTTTTCTCCTTCTTTACTGACAGCTCCTCCACTTAGAAGAGAAATCTTCCTCATTGCTTTCCATTAGTTTCCAAAGAAAACATACTTGTTATGAAAATTTTAATTAATAGAGATGTGCCTAAAGTCAAATGTAATAGTGTCATCCCCACCCCAGTCCCTTCTCTCCCATCTGTGGACATTCACAATTTGATGTGTATCGTTCTAGGTTTTTTTTTTTTGCTCTATGAATGATGATGATGATGATGATAGCGCCCACCTACTGAACATTTAGTATGTTCCCAGCATTGTTCTGAGATATCATATGCTTTAATACTCATAAGACAACCATTTGAAGATGACTCAGTTATTCCTCATTTTATAGATGAGGAAACTGAGGTTAAGTAATTTGCCCAAGGCCATATGGCTAATATGTCAGAGCCGGGATTCCAACCCAGGCAATTTGAATCTGAAACACACACACACATACACACACCACAAATACAAAAAAGTGTTTTTAATATAGTTTAAAAATATAGTTTAAAATATCACGTTTCATTTCCTGCATTTTTTCATGTATACGTAGATTGAACCTAATTCTTATTAATTCCCAAGTGATATTGCATTATATGGAAGGGGCAGTGTGTGGGGCAAGCAACATGCCCAATACTCTTGGATTCTCTCTCCTTCCAGTGTTGCCTGTTTGTGTCCTTTGCCCATTTTTCTGTTAGGTGCTTTTCTTTTCCTTATGGACTTCCAAGAGTTCCTTGAATATCAAGTGTCGTCCGTCAAATATGTTGTGAATATATCTTCTCATTTTGTTCTTCGTCTCTGTGCTTTGTGCTATAAAGAAGTTTTAAATCACGATGTGATTATATGTGTTGACCTTTTCTTTTATCATTACTGACCTTCATGTCATGCTGGGAAACACCTTTCTCAACTCAAAATTATAAACCCTTTTCCCCTTTATTTTCTCTCTTCCTTTCATGGCTTTTGTCCTACATTTAAATATCTGATCCATTTCCCTTTACTTTCTCTATTGCTTTTATGGTTTTTGCCTTACATTTAAATAGCTAATCCATTTCAAATTTGTTTTTAAAATCAAGTTAATCTTCTCTCAAATAATTATTCCAACACAGTCGATTGACTAAGCCACGCTTTCATACTGACCTGAGTTGTCCTGATGTCTTATCACATCACTGTGTGTAGGGGTTCCAAGCAGGGACATTGGAGTTGGACAGACTTGGATTCTGGGTCCTACTCTGCTACTCACTGGCTGTGTGACCTTGAGCAGGTTAAGGTCTCTGGGCTTACGTTTCCTGATGTGTAAAGTGGAGATCGTCAGGGTTCCTGATTCACAGGACTGCTGGGGGATGCAATGATGAGGCACATTCAGAGCACTCAGTAAACATCTTCAGGATTATTCTTTCCCAAGTCCCTACCTCTTGCTTTTCAAAAGCCTATATCTTGGCCCTCACTGTTTCTGTCTGCTTCTGCCCCAGAGCCACACCACTTACACGCCCCTAGCTCTATAGCTCATTTTAGTATCCGCTAGACTGTAAGCTTCTTGAGGACAAAGATGGTGTCTATATCTTCAGACCTATGTAATAGGTTCTCAATAGATATCCACTGAAAGAATGTATGAGTAGTATGAGCTCCCCTCCTTCTTTCATCTCTTGAACATTTTCTTGGCTACCCTTGAGCACGTTTTTCTTCAAATTAATTTTAATTAATCTGCCAAGATCTTCTCTCAAGCATTAATGGGATTTTTATTGGCATTACAACAGATTAATGGGGTCATTTGAGGAGCATCAACCTTACAACCTCAGGAACATGGTCTACACTCCCTCATCCCAGCTGCCCTTTGTTGAGCTTTGCTAAGCTGTATTGGCCTTGCCTGCTCGCCTGTAAGTTTATTCCTGGATATTTTTGCCATTTCTCTTGCTCTTTTGAAGCTATCTCTTGTCTATTGTAGTGACTGAGCGCCTAGGATCTCGGGTTGGATTCCCTCCTGCTGGCATCCATGGCTCTGGTGTCCAGCAGATCTGAGTGCGAATCCACTTAATAGGGGTGTGACCTTGAGAAATCACCCACCACCCTGAGTCTCAGTTTCCCAGTCCGCTCCACAGGCTCACTGTGAAGCTTAAGATGTTGTAGGTGAAGCCGTTAGGATGCTGCTAGTTAATGTGCAAATATGCAATAAATATCTGCTACTATGATTATTTAGTAATTTTAATAACAAATATTTTATAACTCTAAGCAATGTACTATCATGCTGGGGGTTTTATTACTACTATACACAAAAAATATTTCTAATCCCTCCCCCCACCTCATCCCTTTGGTAGCTGGGAGGTCTTTCTGTTCACTAAGCACGTGTGTCAAGTACTCAGTCTAATGACTTTTCAGATTCTTGAAGGTGATCCTGATGTGGAGATGCTGGAAGAGTGACATTGCTCTGCCTAAGACCTGATGGAGACTGGAGCTGGGAGACAGGAAATCTTGAGAGGGATGAGGAAGATATACGAGGAATATTCTGGGGAGTGAGAGAGAGAGAGACCAGGGGGTGGGAGAGGAGGGCAGAGGAGAAGTATCAAATGTCGAGGGGATTTGGGGGGGGTAATCTCACCTCTTCCTATCTTCTCCACTCCTACTCACTATCATGGCTACCATGTGTGGCTTGTTTCTTTCTAACACCACCAAGCATTTCTCTGACACCAGCTGGGAGTCCTACAGTTCAACTCAATTCTGACCCTATCTACCTGGATGTGGCATCAGATCCCACATCAGTCCTGCAAGACTGTCCCGCTGCCCCACTTCAGATCCCACTCACAAATCCAAGTTGCCACTCATGCTTCTGACTGACCAGCTGTACATTAGAGGTTCCCATGACCTTGCATTTGATTACTTTCCTAGAGTGGCTCACAGAACTCAGAGAAACCTTTTGCTTACTGGATCTCCAGTTAATTATAAAAGGACATAACTCAGAAACAGCCAGATGGAAGAGATGCACAGGGCAATGTAAGGGAAAGGGTGCAGAACTTGCACGCCCTCCAGGAGCGCACCACTCTCCCCAAATCTCCACGTATTCTCCAGCCCAGAAGTTCTACAAATCCAGTCCTTCGGGGTTTTTATGAAGGACTCATTACAAATAGGAAAGATTGATTAAATCGTGGCCTTTGGCAATTGATTCAACCTCCCATCCATCTTCCCTTCCCAGAGGTGGGCAGGAACTGAAAGTTCCAAACTTTTAATCACGTTGGTTCCCCTGGCAACCAGCCCCCGCCCCCTTAGGTGCTTTTCAGAACTCACCTGATTAACATAAAATCAGGTGTGGTTGAAAGCGCTTTGTTATGAATATCAAGACACTTTTGTTGCTTTTAACAGCTAGAAAATTCCAAGGGTGTTAGGGCTGTGTGCCAGAAATTAGGACAAAGACCAAATATATATTTCTTATTATAAAGCACAAGATCTTAATGGCCAAGCAAGGAAGTTTTGAGCCTCCTCCGCCCTGGCCCAGACATCCGTCTGGCTCTTTCCAAGGGACACTTGAGCCTCCAGACAGAGCAATTGGACCTAGCTCTGAGCTGCACCTGCCTATAATAGGTCCCTTGAAGGCCCCTCAGGCCCCCTGGCTGCCGAGTCCCTGCCCAGGGGGACCTACCCTGTAGACGTGGGTGTGGGGAGGGAGGCCAGAGGCTTGTTCCCTGCACCGGAGCCCTCCCCAATGGCTGCTCCTGCGAGCTGGGCACCGTTTCCCCAGCTCAGTGAGTTTACCAGCGTTGGAAGACATTAACTACCACCACCCCTCCCCCGCTTCCTCTACGCAGCCCCACTTCCATCCCTGACCCGACCCTTTCATCCACCCAGTCTGACATTCAGCATCGAGTCCCTCTGATGACACAGCTTATTTCCTACTAACACCACGTCTGAATAAGTGTGTTTTCTTATTGTTGGGCCCCAAGTGATTTTCCTGACATAACTCCTACAGGGCACCTGCAATAGGAAATGTCCTGGCAGAAAACGGGCGGCACACTCTGATCGGGTAATTTGAGGCACGAGGCAGAAGGGCTTCTTACAAAGGAGAAGGCGGGGTGCAGGGAAGCCACGAAAGATGGTGTGGTGCTTCAGCCACACCACAGCTGGCCACAGCTGGGCATCTTTACCTCCAGGGCTGAAGGGACGAGAGAGCTACCAGGTTCTAACACCAGGACACGGCGGTAGGGGGAAAGAACTGCCTAGAAGGAGGTGCATCCTTGGGTGGAAGGCAGCCACTGTGCCCTTGGGACCCCACAGTGGAAAAGTGAAGGATACAGACCCAACCTCACTCTCCCCTCCCTCCAGACGGCACTGCCCATTGGCTGAGCACAATGAGATGCCAGGGGGCAAGGGAGCTCTTTGAAACAGTGGGCCTCTGGGGTAGAGAGGGGGTCTGGAGGGCCAGGGAGAAGTTGGCCGTCACAGCTGGGAACCACACGTCAGTCTCCAGGAGAGTAATGGCGAACACACAGCACTGCCCACTTGCCAGCCTCTTTGTAAGGACTTCATTTGTTTTTACGTATTTAATCCCCACTACAGTCCTCTGAGGTAGGTGCTATTATTGTCAGCATTTCTCATAGGGAAACTAGGCTCAGAGAGGTCAGGTACTTGCCCAGGGTCACCCAGCTACCGAGAGGCAGAGCTGGGACTTGGATCCAGGCAGTCCAGCCCAGACACAACACTGTACTGTCCCCCAACTCCCACATCAGGGACCCCAGGGGAGCTGCCTTCCAATGAATGCCTCTGCACTGTGAAATGCACTAGGGTTGGAAGGGACCCAAATGTGATAAGATCTTACTCAAGGACTTTACTCAGGGGTGAGCCGATGGCAAGGTATCAAGCTGGCAGCAAATGAAAAGAGCAATCAGGTTGTCTGCATCAGCTGATGGCCTGCAGTCCCCTGTGTGTGTTTAAATCAGCATTTCAGCTCCCTAGTCCCAGTGAGAGCCCTGGACCCAAGCCCTCAGCTGTGAAGTTGTCTTGTATCTCTGGACCGGATGGGTGGCCAGATTCCCGGTGTGAGTCCCAGCTCCATCACTTACCAGCTGGGTCTGGGCTTCCGTAACAAAATACCAAAGACAGCTGCTATAACAAACATTTATTTCTCACAGTTTTGGAGCCAGAAGTTGGAGATCAAGACATCGGCAGGGCTGGTTCCTCTTGAGCACCGCGAAGGAGAATCTGTTCATGACATTCTCCTTGCCTCTGGTGGCCTCAGACATTCCTCAGCTTGTAGATGGTGATCTCCCTGTGTCTGCTTCCCTCTGTATGCATTTCTGTGTCCCAATTCCCCCCTTGTATAGGGACAACAGTCACCTTGGCTTAGGTGCCATCCTAGTGACTTCATCTTGATCATCTGCAAAAATCCTGTTTCCAAACAAGTTCCCATTCACAGGCACTGGAGGTTAACAGCAACTTTTTGGAGGGAACACAATTCAGCTGATAACATTGTCATTCCAGCCACCTTAAGAGCTGAGACATTTATTCAGTCCTTCCTTCACTCCCTCTATAACTCTAATGAGCATCTAATGTGTACCGTGTCCTGCACGTTGGAGAGGCAAAGACATGAGGACCAGTTCCCTGGTGTCAATATGTTTGAAACCCAGAGAGGTAAACCCATAAACAAGGGACTTCCCTGGTGGCGTAGTGGTTAAGAATCCGCCTGCCAATGCAGGGGACATGGGTTCGAACCCTGGTCCAGGAAGATCCCACATGCCATGGAGCCGCTAAGCCCGTGCGCCACAACTACTGAGCCTGCGCTCTAGAGCCCACAAGCCACAACTACTGAGCCTGCGTGCTGCAGCTACTGAAGCCCGCACGCCTAGAGCCTGTGCTCCACAACAAGAGAAGTCACCGCAATGAGAAGCCTGCGCACCGCAACGAAGACCCAACGCAGCCTAAATAATAAGTAAATAAATAAATAAATGGTGCTACGCTTAAAAAAAAAAAAAACACTGAAAAACCCATAAACAGGTGACAGGAGGGAAGAGATAGGAGGGGTAATTGGCCAGCGAGAGAGTTCGGGGAGGGCGCAGGGAGGGTTCTGAGAATGGTTCTGGTAAACAAACCTTCAATGAATCCATTTGCATTTTTTGTCCAAGACCCTGGCCTCGTGTTTGCCAGGCATTCGATGGGGGTGAGGGTGGTGGTGGGGAGTGGAGGGGTGCTTCCTTTTTCCTTATTGTGCAGGAAGCTTAAAAAAAAAATAAGACTTCCAAATCTATTCCAAACTGATTCTCCCAATAAATTCCTTAAAAAATTATCTCAAAACCTGAATCTGGTGCCCGGGTTTTTCAGAATCTCTTTTCCCACATTCTAATCCTGTGCCATGTCTTGCCAGGAAAAGCATAAGCTCCCCTGATTCTACTCCAGCCCAGCTCCAAAAAGAGGGGGACTTCCCTACCAGCCCTCAGCCAGAATTCTCCGGCACAAAGGAATGCTTCTTCCCAGAGAGCCTGTAGTTTTAGCTGGAGTCCTCAGAAAGACACTAGGGTAAAAAAGGCCCTATTTTGAGTATTTATTATCTGCCCAAAATTGAGCTAACTTAACCTATATAAGTTCATTTTACTGTCATAAATAATCATCCCTCATTTACAAGTGAGGAAATTGGGGCTTGGAGAGGAGAAGGGCCTTGCTTATAGTTACAAACAAGGCAACCATAAACAGCTGCTCAGGCTGTGCACTGCACAACTCCAGGTGGTGACATTCATAAACTATGTGAATTAGCTGGGAAGAGCCAGTGCCAAGATTTGAACTAAGATCTTACTGGCTCCCCAGCCCATGCTCTCAATCACTATGCTACATGCCTTTTTAGAAAAGAAATGCTGGGAGGGACTCCAGAGACTACCTTTCCCAGAGTTTACAAACTGGGGAGCTAAGAGTCGTGTCCAGCCTGTTTCATCTGTCTGGCACATTGCAGTTGATATTGACAAATTAGAAGATTTCACATAAAAATCCAGATTTTTGTCTTCTCCTAAAATGTCAGATATTGGGCTAATTCTTACAAAGGGCCATTGGATGGAACTAAGTAACGTCTTTCTCTTTCTGCAGAGCATGAGTTCTTTACTTCACTGAAGTCCCCACACGTCCTTTGGTCTCAGACACCTGCCCATCTCACTCACGTACATCACCTCCCCGGCCCCCGCAGGCACTGGACTATGTGACTTTTGCTGCAAATATCTAACATACATACACAAGTCCTTGCCTGCTAGGTACTCACCAAACAAAACATGCCTCCCTGCCATCACTTCCTCCCCTGCATGTCCTTCTCCCTTTCTCCCCTGAGAAAGGGGAGAAACTCCTACTCATTCTCTGAGGTTCGGCTGTCGCACCTTGAAGAAGCCTCCTTCCATCAGCGCCTCTGACTGCCCCTCAAGAATTATGATGAGCTGTTTACTTGTCCACTGTCTGGATGACGGGCTTCCTGAGGACCCAGAGGGCGTCTTGGATCTCCGCGTCCCCAGTGCCCAGCATGATGTCTGGCCCAGAGTCTACACGACTCTAATCAGCACTTCTTCCCTTCTGTCTCTCTTTCCCTCTTCTCCCTACAGGCAGAAAAACTGAGGATCAGAAAGGACATGTGGTTTGTCCCAAAGCACATAACACAGACCATTCGTAGAGCAGAGAGAGCCCTTGGTGACCATGTATTCCCGCTCTCCTGTTTTCTAGAATGGCAAGTGGAGGGGAACAGGAGCTGGCTCAAGGCCCCACAACTGGTCTCCTAACCTCTAGTTTGGGGTTCACAATCTCTTTTTCCTCAATCACATTCCGGCTCATGTCTTGCCCATAACATAAGTATGAGCTCCCCTGTCTGATTCTACCCCATCCCAGCTCCAAAGTGTAGGGTCTTCCCTTCCAAACTCAGCACAGAGGACACTTCTTCCCCAGGGGGTCCTCAGATTCAACTCGACATAGGGGTCAACACCTACTAAGCTGTCAGTGACATTCCTCTTAAGTTCTATTTCCTAGCAGAGTCAGGGAGTTTCTCTGGATTTCCAGAATGTTTAATAACATAGCTGGGCAAGCAAGGACAGTGGGGACCATTGGCATTTTGCAATTCTCTGAGCTAAAAGACAGAACGCTGTCTGTCTCAATCTATTTCAGAGTTGCTGACAAGGATGCAGAGGAAAAGCTCAGTTCCAGGGTGAACGGTGGGGGTCACCCCGGCCCCGACCACAAGGCTGTCCTTAGTAGAGCACTGATTCTGGTCCCAGGACCTCAGACACTGCTGAACTCCCCTGTATGAAGGCTATTCATAGACCCTGAGAAGTCTCAGCTCGCAAGCAGCCAGCCAAGCCCTGCTCATTCCCTTCCTGCACGGGCTGCAACTTCCTTCTGGGGCCAGCGTTCCAGATTGCAACTTGCACTCTTCCTCTTGCTGTCTTTCCTTTGGTGATGAACAGTCTTCTAGTACTCGTCGGATTCTGTTCACCATTCACTGAGCACTTCTCAGACTTTTGGTTGGGGGCAGGGTGGGGTCTCTGCCCTCCCTCACAGACCTTACGGTCCTGTGGGGAAGACAGAAAATAAGCAAAGAGTTACCATAAAGAAAATAAATAATACAAGTAAATACCATGCACCGAAATAGCTACACTGCGTGGTGAGGTACCACGATAAAGGAACATGTGATGGGGAGGATTGAAAACACGGAAGTAACATAGATGTTGCCATCCAAACAGCGCACTGTGATGCAGCTGTTAAAGACGGTGTCGCTGGCCCACATGACCGGTATGGAAAGGTGCTGAAGATAGGCTGTTGTCAAAGGCCCCCGTCCAAAGACCACCAGGAGTACACCTGTAATCAACAGGTAGCTTTGTTTGTCTTGCAGCAGCAAGGAGTATCACCCAGAGGAACCACAAGGCGGGGGGTGGATTGACAAGGTTTCTTAGAGACTTTGGCCTTGGAGGATTCTAAAGTGGGATTAAGGAAGCATGTGCTGGATCGGATGTGGTCAGGGAGAAAGGGCAGTTTGGTCATTGGGTATCTCAAAGCACTTCATCTTGGAGGAGGCAGTAAAAAGGCAGGAATCATTCACATTCGTCAAATCAGTTATTTTCGTGGCTCTGAATGGCTTGTTCTCTGCCGTGTTCAAAACACAGACGCAGCGTGGCCCAGTCTGAGCCCCACACCATTGGGACTAAATTTGTATTCTGCGAGCACTGAGTATCATCTATATTCAGATGGGAACATCAGGGTCTGGCTGACAGCAGAGCCATTTTTTACTTTCTCATTGATAAAAGAAAAAAACGGATTTCTAAATTTGGAAAAGTACACACACACACACACACACACACACACACACACGTATATAAGTATAATGTGTTTGTATGACAGAAATAAATAAATGATTTATTAATAGTGCTTTTTTTTTTGTAGTTGACAGGCCTTTGTGGTATTTTTAAGGTCTGGAAATTTCACATAAAAATAAGACATTCTGGCTTCTACTGAATAAAAATGGGAAGATTTGCAACGATGAGCTTAAACGAATTTCTTTTCTAAAACAAATTATATCAAGGTCTTTTGAAAAGGAAGGTACTGGAACCCCCAAGCCCTGGTCTCTGATATTTAAAATTAGGAAATTTCATTGGGATGTTCCTGATCTGAATCTGCTAGTCATCCCCAGAGAAGAATTCATCAGTAAGGAACTAGGAAAGTCTGGGTTTATGGGAGGAGCAGAGCTCATATGGCTGAAAACCCCTCTGGACCCAACTACTTTCTGAAGCTTGGAACAGTGCTTCAGAAAGAAGAGCTGAGAGTAGGATGTTCCCCAGGGGAGCTGAAATTTGGTGCCAAGCAGAGGCACATCTGCGGCATCAACAGGGAGGGTCAGAGCAGTCAGGGTGAGCTGCTATGGTAGATGTGGCCACAGGACTGTGAAAGATCAGTGTTCAACAGCGACACCTTGTGGAAAAACAGAAGAAGCAGCATTGGTGGATGATTTAATAATACTCCCTCTTCTCTCCATGATGTTTAGAAGCAGGACTGCACTCCACATTTGGACTAAGAGAGACTTCAGAGTTCTTGGACAACTCAAAGAGTTGAGTTCCTGGACAGCTCAAAGGCCTCTAAGGTCAATCTGGTGTTCACGTGCATAGTGGAAAAATAAAAGAGAGAGGCTTTAATCCGGTAAATAGTACCAGGCATAATAGTAGAAAAGGAGGCGTCAGAAGGTCAGGCAGCCTCCAGTAAGCAGACCCCATGACGTCACTAAGTGGATAGCTGGGACCTCAGGCCTTGCATCCTGTTCTCCTGCCCAGCAAGTGGACAGTCCACCTAAGTTCTGTGACAAGCGCTCAGCTGACTTTTCTCTGGTGTGGTCAGTCCTGGCCTCTTTCCCAAATGAGAAGGCCCTACACGACTGGGCCTCACCTTCCTCTCTGACTCTTCACCTCATAGCACTCGGCCTCTTCCTCACTCTGCTCCAGCCACACTGGCTGTTTCATGAACACACTGTGCTCATTCTACCTCAGGGCCTTTGTACTTGCTGCTTTCTTGGTCTGATCACTTTATATGACTGGACACCTCTCATTATTCAGGCTCCCCCTGACCACTCTGTCTCAATGAATATTAGCTCTCCTTTCCCATCACTCTCTATCCCATTAGCCTGTTTTATTTTCTTCACGGTGTATGTCACTCTCTGAAATGGACCTATTTACCCACGTTTTTGCTCATTTATTTCACTGTTTGCTCTTTTTTTCAGTGGAATCCAGGTCCGTGTTTGTCTGGCTCGTTCCTCGACGAATTGCCAGTGTGTATGAAGAGTTCCATACCTGTTTGTTGAATAAATGGTGACTACTTTTAGCCTTTCACTGGAGACCAGTTCACAGTCACCTGATTCTGATTGACCTGTGGTAGGACGCATGGCAGCCGTGCTGTGCTGGATGAAGCCCTGAACTTGGAGTTCGCTCCATCTCTGCCATTTTTTTATCTGAATGCTTTGAGGCTTTTTTTCTCTTCTCTAAGAAGTGTGTCATGAGTTAACCATACAGGCTATGAACTCACTTTTAGGGGGAGGGTAAGTCAATGTTTGTAAGTCAATGTTTGGTGTGTTTTTGAAATCTGAAGGGGGTGGAGAACATGAGTTAGCAGCTTCCAGAAGCAGACAGAGAGAAAGCCGAAAAAACTCATTTTTCAAAAACCCCCAAGGGCCAAGCACCTGACTGGCCCCACCTTCCTTGAAGCCTGAGGCCGGCTTCATGCCAGTGGACACCTTGGGGAATGGTGGGAGGGCCCAGCACTGATGGTCCCCCAGGAGCAGACGTGGGGACGGTGCCACGTGTGAGCAGAGCTGAGCGAGGCGGGGAGTTCCCAGGGGCAGGACACCCCGGGTGGTGGGGAGGGAGGCTGTGGATGTTCAGAAGACGTAGAGTCCCTGTGGTCTCCCAAATTTCACTTACTATCTGTCCTGGAAGCCTGGTTTATCTCCCCCGGGCAGAATTAGCTGCCCCTTCTCCAGTTCTCCCGCTGAAAATGGCCCACACATCTGTGAATGCCATCATCTGGTTGCATTGATTTTTAAATAACTAATTAATTAATTAATTATATTTTTAGCTGCATTGGGTCTTCGTTGCTGCACGTGGGCTTTCTCTTGCGGCGAGCGGGGGCTACTCTTTGTTGCAGTGCGCCGGCTTCTCATTGCGGTGGCTTCTCGTTGTGGAGCACAGGCTCTAGGCACATGGGCTTCAGTAGTTGTGGCACGTGGGCTTCAGTAGTTGTGGCTCACGGGCTCTAGAGCACAGGCTCCATAGCTGTGGCGCACTGGAGTAGTCGCTCTGCGGCATGTGGGATCTTCCCGGACCAGGGCTCGAACCCGTGTCCCCTGCATTGGCAGGTGGATTCTTAACCACTGCGCCACCAGGGAAGCCCAGTATTGATATTTTTATTAATGTGTTTTCTTCTGTTCTAAACTCTAAACTCCTTGGAATTAAGGAAACATGAGTTTTCAACTTTTGTTCAAAGGCAGTATCAGGCAGGACTCCCTCTCCAGTGTTGCCACTGAAAATGCCCACACGTTGTTGACAGCAATTATCGGGTCGATTGGCGTAGTTTATTCACATGGATGCCCCTCTGTTGGCACGGGTCATAAATCTTCATCTTGTGTGTCCAGCTCTCAGCACATAGAATGGACACTCAGCAACGTTTGCTGAATGATAAAAGAAGAATCCAGATTGCCTGGTGGCATTCCCATCATTCTATGGATGGACACACAATCATCGCTCCGCCTGTGAAATTTAGATTAGAAGGACTTACAGCCAGGATGGGGTTTTGCCTCTTTCAAAAAACTTATTATCTTTCTTTTGGACAGTAAGAGTCAACAGAAGGATGACATGGGAAGAGGATCATCTCTTGAGTTCTTACCTTCACATCCTCACAACAACGCTTTCTCTGATTGATAGGGGGACCCACTAAAGCTCATAGCAGGATTTGAACCCAGGTTCAGGGAGGGCAGAGCCAGACATTGTTGAAGCATTAGGCTACCTGAGGGGCAATAATGAAACCCCTCTGATTCAGTGACAGCAGGCTCGAATGATCTGCTATCCTCCAATCCATATGGGGAGAAAGTTGTTCAAGCCCTTGGCTAGGAACCTAGCAGAGCCAAGATTCCTGCAAGGGACTTTGATTGGCGGGGTGGGAGGAGGGCGCTGTTTGGGCGCCTGGTGGGAAACTGCTGGGCACAGGTTGTTCTGCTGAAGGGCACAGTTTATGGAGGCCTCTAATAACCAGCTAATGAGTGATGTGGCTGCCAGGGCCCCAGACTAACAGGCAACAGGCCTCCCTGTGACCTTACCCACTAATCTTATCTGCAGCAGGAGGGCACCAGCCACACAACGGCACTCCCTCTGGGATATATGCAAAAGGCAGTCTTAGGGGGCCCGGTACAGCAAGAATACACCAGCACCACCCCAGTCCAGTTGCTGTCTGTGCTGTCCTTGATGAGCAAATGGCCCGTCATCTCCCAGTGGCAATCCACAGCCAGTGTCTGTGATGACAGCACGTCCACCTTGCTCTCCCTGGCCTCCAGGTCCCCTGGCTTCGCTGCAGCCTTTCCTCTCATCCCTGGAGAGGTCGCCGAAGCTCAGATCAAATCTGTTCCATCTCCCATTAGAGCCACTCCAAGGCCTTTCAGACTTTTGCTAGGATCTCCTTCCTGGACCCGTGTTCTTCCGCTCTTCCCCAAACCTGACAGGTGAGAACTTTTGACAATGTCATGGGCTGAATTCCTTGTCATTGTGAATATTCAAGCCGAGGCTGGTAGGGGTCTCTCTTTGTGACTCTGGGGCCTGTAGTTCTAGGATCCCCCCTATTTCTGATAAGCCCTGCAGAAGGAACAGTGTGGGCCCTGGTGTTGGCCCACCTCTCTTTGGAAGCAGTGCAGTAGTGGGCAAACCGTTCATCGATCTCCCTGGGCCTCCATCTTCTCATCTGTACAATGGGATGTTGACACCCACCTCACAGGATTGTTGTGAGGATGAAGCAAGTGGAGGTTTGTAAAACCCCTCACGCTGTGCCCAGCATACTCATGGCAGTTGTTGTGGGCCCCAGGTAGGTCTGCCACCTGTGCAGGAGCCCTGGCCATGGTCCTGAACTGAAGCACTCGAGGGTGGACAGGAAGACCATTGCCCACTGGGAGGGCAACTCGAGTGTCTGCTTATCTCTCGCTTATTTCTATATTCCTTAAATGTGGATTTCGTGTTCCCCAAACATGAACGGCAAGTGCAGATGTCCTGGGGCAGGAATGAGCATGAGGAGTTCCCGGAAGAAAGAAGGCCACGTAGTGGGAAAGCAGTGAGAGAGAGAACAGGAAGAGAGGTGGGCAGGAGAGCTGCCATGCTTTGCACTGATGCTGCTACTGCAAAGTCCCTCCTCACCCATCTCCCACCTCCCCAACTTCAGAAGAGACTGCTTGGCTCTGAATTCCTTCTGTATCTCTTTCACGAGCGTGTCTAACTCCACAGGATGAAGCATGGTTTGTCTAAGCTGATCATGTGATCTGGTAATCTACTCCTGTGTAACAAGTTACCCCAAACATTACCAGTTTGAAACAACAAATCATCTTATATCTCACATGGTTTCTGTGGGTTCAGGAATTTAGGAAAGCCTCGGCCGGCTTGTTCTGGAAGTTGCAGTCACATGTGGCTGGAGCACTTGGGGCTGGCCAGGCATCTCTCTCTCTTCACATAGGCCCTCTCCATGTGGAATCTCTGTCATGGCTAATTGGGCCTCCTCGCAATATGGCAGCCTCAAGATAAGACTGATATGACAGCTAAGGATTCCAGCACACGTGCTCCAGTGAACTGGGTAGAAAATGAATCTCCTTTTATGACCTAGCCTCCGAAGTCACATGGTGTCATTTATGCCACATTTTATTGGTCAAGAAGTTCCTAGGGTTGGCTCAAATTTAAGGGGATCCCACCTCTTGATGAGAAGAGTGACAAAAATATGCAGATATCCTTGAAAGCTGCCACATCACGTCATCTCTACTCTCTTCTGCCACTGATTGTTTTAGGATTGTTTATGTGATCTATTTCTGGCCAATGAGACATACAGGAAAGTCTACTGGAAGTTTCTGGGGAATTCTTTTTTCCTGCATAATAAGAGAGGATAAGCTCTTTATGCCATCTCCCTTCCTTCCTTCTTAGGATACATTTGTGATGCTTGGAACTGTGGCAGTTGTACTGTTAGCATGAGGGAAGATACTGCTAATAGAACGATAGAGATAGATTGGGAAATTAGGAAGCATTTGGGTCCTCGATGACACGGTTGAGCTATTACCTCTACCTTGGAATCATTTATGATCAGATTTCTTGAAATGTGAAAGTAATAAACCCCCACTGTAGAAGCACTTTCTGTTTCTTGCCCCCAAACGCATCCCTTGCTGGCTAGTGTGGTGATGAAACGCACAGGCTTTGAAACAAGAACTCTCTCTGCTTAAAGTCTACCTCTTCTTTTAGCCACTGCGTGACCTTGGGCAAACCACTTCACCTCTCTGAGCCTCTGTTTCCTTACTGAGCAATGAAGGGAATAACTCTGACTACCTCACTGAGATGTCGGGAGGATTACCGAGATCATGTATATAACACACAATGTAGAGTCTGACACGTAGTCCGTGCTCAGTAAACTGTAGCTAAGGATGTGCAGTGATTTTAAACCCAAGTGGCAGGAGCTCTGACCTTCATTATCCCCACAATTCTGTGAGGTGGGTGTTTACATCTCTGTTTTTGAGAGACGGAAAATGAGGGTCAGGGAGGTGAAGTGCTTTGCCATAAGTCACATGGCTGGCTGGTCGGCAGTGAAGCCAGGGTTTCCAGGTCTGACTAAGTCTGTCTGAGCCCTCTCTAGTTGGGTGTGTCATAATGATTCTTACTAAACCTTCGTTTCCCTGGAGAACCAGCCTGTCGAGATGCTCTCTGGGACCTGTAGCTTCTCCACGATTCGTGTTTCCCAGCGTCATCCTCTCTCAACTATCCACTCCTGTGAATTCTACCTCCCAAAGTTGCCTTCTCTCCTCCCCCAAGGCCAACCTCCCATCACTGGGGTCACTGCAGTGTCCTATGACTGGTCTTACCATGTCCTATTGTGGTCCCTCAAGTCCAGGGGACTCTTTTCAAAACACAATCAGTGGGCCTCCCTGGTGGCGCAGTGGTTGAGAGTCCGCCTGCCGATGCAGGGGCACGGGTTCGTGCCCCGGTCCGGGAAGATCCCACGTGCCGCGGAGCGGCTGGGCCCGTGAGCCATGGCTGCTGAGCCTGCGCATCCGGAGCCTGTGCTCCGCAATGGGAGAGGCCACAGCAGTGAGAGCCCCACGTACCGCAAACAAAATAAAACAAAACAAAACACAACACAATCAGCTTACATCCCTCCAGTGAATCTCATCGCTCCTGGAGGAAAGTGCAAATTCCCCACGAGGCCTGCCAGGCCTGCACCCCTGCTGAGCTCTGAGGACACCCCCCACTGCCGTCAAGTCCTCGCCCCTGCTGCCCTGCTCAGAAACCCTTCCCCAGGCACCCACCTCCTTCAGGTTTCGCTTGCACCGGCTCCTCCCGTCTCTGCCTCCTGTCCCGTAACGTTATACCACAGAACTTTCCAGTGTGTGACTCTACCTTCGATTTCTGAGTAGTTTCAAGCCTCACCTGAGCTGTGAGCCCCATGTGGGCAGCGAGGCAGTGCGGACTAGTGGGTTGGGAGGACGGGCTCTGGACTCAGACCAAGTTCACATCCTAGTTTGCTACTCTTTGGGGTCCGTCCCATGGGCAAGTTTTGCAGCTTCCTTCTGCCTTATTTTCCTAGTCTGAGCGGACCCATCTCACTGGGTTGCTCTGAAAATTAAATGAAGCAAATCCGTGTAATCTTATTAGAGCAGAGCCTGGGTCCTGGGCAGTGCTCAATAAAGACGAGGAACTTCTTTCTCTTCTTCTGTCGGCCGCACAATCCTTCCCCTCCCGGCCGACGTGGAGAGCCCCCAGGAAACGCTCAGTAAGAACCTGCTGCTTGAGGAGCAAATGGCTCGTCTCTCTTGCTCCCATCAGAGTCCTGGGAGGTGGGAGCCTGGATGATTGTCCCTGTTTTGCCAAGAAGGAAACAGAGGCACGGAGTGGGCGAGCAGGCTGTCTCGGGCATACGGCAAGTCAAGGGGTGGACACAGGGGTCATGCTCAAGACTCTTGACTTCCAGATCTCTATCCACCATCCATTCAGGGGATGGAAGAGGCCCTGGAGAAAGCCAGCTGGGTGGTCGGCAGCAGAGCACAAGGGACTCGGCCTGTCTCCTCCTCCACACGTCAAAGCTGGAGCTTCGATGCTTACCAAGATGTCCCTTCCCTCCAGTCCTTGCTGGGCGCAGAGCCAGCTGAATGGTTAGGAGGCCTCTAGCAGATGTCCCTGGGGACACAGAGGCCGGGCAGGGGGAGAGTACAGGCCCCAGGTCAGGAAGCATACCACAGCTGAGAGCCGGATCCCTGCCATTATCTGAGCACCCGCTGTGTGCCCAGCCCTGTGCTGAGGGTACCTGCCTAGCCTGTGCACCAGCCACCCCTCCTACATGGAGTGGGCTTCTAAAATACAGATCTAACCTCATCTCTCCTCTGCCCACAACCCTTTCAGGGCTCCTACCACCCCGATCCCTTGGCCTGGCATTCAA
Source organism: Globicephala melas (assembly GCF_963455315.2). Taxonomy (NCBI): domain Eukaryota; kingdom Metazoa; phylum Chordata; class Mammalia; order Artiodactyla; family Delphinidae; genus Globicephala; species Globicephala melas. Next base: position 149,724,960 of record NC_083316.1, on the reverse strand, counting down.
GGCCCTTGCCCTTACTCGCATGTCTCTGAAATTTTCTCATTTATTCATCCACTGGTTTCTTGCTTGTCTCCCTCCTGCCCACTTTAAGCTCTGCCTCTTGGTCGCTGTTGCACCTGTAGCGTCTCGCACAGTGCCTGGAGTCTTTTGGTGCTCAGTGGATAGCCCTTAAATGGAGGAACAAATGAAGGAATGAAGGAATGATCTGGCCCCAGCTACCTTTCCACCCACATCTCCTAACAGTATCCTCACCCTGTCCCCATCCTTGATTTTATGTTCCAACAATACAGAGCCCTTTGCAGTTCCCGGACGATGACGTTTCATGCCTCTATGACTTTGCACATATCATTTTCTGCCTGCAATACCCTCCTTTTTTAGCTTCCTGACTCCTATCTATTCATCAGGGCTCAGCCCTTTCTTGAGCTTTTCTTGCCCTGTATCCAGCTTCCATGTTCCTCCCTCTTATTCTTCCATGGCCTCTTTCATACTGTTTGGGAAGTAATGATACCCTGGCCCACGAGTTCCTTAAAGACACCATGTCTGATTCATCTCCTTAACCCCAGAACCTAGCCAGGTCCTCCGACATGGCATACACTTAGTAAACACGTGCTGAAAGATGAATTAATTTAATCCTCACACACCCTAGGAGTTGGGGATGGTTTGTGTTTGGGAGATATGCCTACCGCTGGTCATGAGCAAAATCTGTTTGATCCCAGGCGTGGAGCTGGGCGGTCCATATCTTAGGCCATGGAATCCAATAGACCTGGGTGTATTGTGACACAGGGACACAGGGACAGGTCTCCATTTTTCCACTTGTAAAATGGGGATAACAATAGGATCTCCTTCACAGCGATGTTGAGAGATTTCACTGAGACAGTATGTCTGCTGCAATTTTTGCTGTCATCGTTATCTTGAATCCACGTCTCCCACTCCATTCTGCTAACCAACTTGGTTACAGATACACGGACTAAACTTTGCCAGAAAATAAAAAGAGACAGCACTGGAAGATTGTTCTGGACCATTGACTGCCAAGGTAAAAGTCAGTGACATTTGAGCTAAGCTCTGTCTCTGGCTTTGACTTGAGGGCTGGGAAATTAGGATCTCTGATCCCGGGATGGGGTTGGGCGTGGGCAGTTGGGAGAAGTAACTGCAGGGCTTATCTCCGCCTACAATGAACAGCCCCAGGGGCCAGACCACCAGGACCTGTCCTATCCTGGCAGCCAGTAAGCAAGGAGGCTGCACTGTGAGACAGCACAAATGGGACCCACCTCGCTTATCAAAACCAAAGGGCTCACCAAGCCACACAGAGGCCCTTGGTGGAATCCGGAAAGTGATTAGCCATCACCTGCTCCGCGGCTGGAGTTTTCACATACATGAGCTTTCTTGATTTTCCCCACCTCTCAGTGAGTCAAAGAGCCTGTGGAGAGATTTGGGCTCTTGCCAAACAGCTCATAGACAGCCCCCAGCAATCCCTGCAGGTATGTGGGTGCCATGTAAAGACTGTGGGCCAGTAGCTTGTGAATGGAAGTGAGGCCGGTCACTTCTGGGCCAAGACAACTGAGAGCCAGTGTACCTCGTCCACCCCTTCTATTCCCTCTGCCCTGGTGACCCTGGAGACCACGTGCTCTAGATGATGTAGTTATAGGACAGAACAGTGCTGTGAGTGAGGGCATGAGTGAGGGAGAACCTCTGTTATGTGAGGATGCATTTGTTACAGCAGCAAATCCTAGCCAAATCCTGACCAACGGAGAATTATTTTTCTCTTTTCCAAATGAGGAAAGGTAACCTTCTGGACTTGAAGTGACTTGGTCAAGGTCACCCAACTGAGGAATGGCAAAGCTGGGAATGTGCTGCTGGCAAATGGAGGTAAGTCTTTTTAGGACTCATTTCAAGCCAGAATTCTAGGCTCCTCTTGAAGGCTAGGCAAACTCAGGGTCTGAGGTAGGGATGAGCTATGAAAGTACAGCAAGAGTTCTTGGGCAGTGGTTGGGTGAGATGGGGAATCTGGGCAGATCTAGGAGATGATATAAGCAGGTGAGGGTTCCCAGTCTCATCTGAGGAAGTCGGGTTCAGGCCTGAAGTTCAGGATCCAGGTCAGAAGGAGATTTAGGGAAGGTCTGTGGGTACCTAAAGGTGAGCAGAATGAGTCCATATATGGTTGAAAGATGAGCTCAGCCCCTGCAGAGGTCATTTCCAGGGACAAGATGTCTCCCAGGTTGAGAACAATAAGTGCAGAGACTGAGAATTCAATCAAAGCTTTGGGGAGGGAGAGAAAGGGGGCTTCCCAAGGGAGATGTTGTATAATAAAGAATATATCTGGTTTTCATCCTGGCATGGAGCTCTAAAAACCTTTAGAATTTCCTGAGTGATAGGAGTGTCTTAGTTGTGCTAGTGAGGAAACCCATGGTGGAGCCCTAGATGGCTTCAGGATGGGGCTGGTCACTGGAAAGACCAACCCTGTGATGAGAAGGTTGGAACTTTGAGCCAGCTTGACTTCCAGGGAGGGGAGGGATTGGAGACTGAGTTCAGTTATATGACCAGTGATTTACTCCATCATGCCTACCTAAAAACTTTGATACCATGGCATGGTGGAGTTTCCTGGTTAGTGAACACATTGATGTGCCAGGAGGGTGATGTGTCTTAATTCCACAAACAGAGCGCAAAGAAGCTCTGTATCTCTCTCTTCAGACCTCATCCTATGTGTCTCTTCTGGCTGGCGCTGATCTGTATCTTTTAAAATAAAACTGTAATCATAAGTATAGCACTTTCAGTGAGTTCTGTGAATCATTCTAAAGAATTATCAAGTCTGTGGGAGCCATGGGAACCTGGAAATTTATAGTCAGCCGGTCAGAAGTGTGGGTGGCTCCTGAGACTGGTGGCTGGCATCTCAAGTGGAGACAGTCTCGTGGAGGAGCTCTTAGACTTTTATGGGGTATGATGCTAGCTCCAGGATAGCCAGCTGGCCTCAGAGAATTGGTGTCAGCATATAAATGGGGCCACGAGTATTAGTTCAACTGGAGGAAGGGTTTGAACAGAAAGTCTGTGTGCAAGAAGCCCAGAAAAAGGGATTCAGTGTGTCAGACTACCCACCCAGAGATGCCAGCATCCACTCTTTTTGGTGGGTCTTCCTTGCATTGGAGATGGAAAAGACTTATGCTGAAAAACCCCAGCCACTGGGACCAACCAATCACTCTTTGTTTTTGTTTTTTTGATGAGATGATCCTCACAATTATCATCATCAACATCATCACAGTTATCATTATCATCATTCTTATCCCTTCATCTTCACCATCACCATTACCATCACCATCAACAGCATCGTCACCAACACAGGGCATGGATTAACTCAACTGATGGATGTAAAGTGGGCGTTGGCCAATTTTTTCTGCCAAAAAAATTGGCAGGTAATAAATGTTCTCAGCTTTGTGAGCCCTAGAGTCTCTGTCACAGCTTCTCAACTGCTTTTGTAGTGCACAAGTAGCAATAGACAATATGTATTTACAAAACCAGGCAGTATGCTGATTTGGCCTGTGGACCACGGTTTGCTGACTTCTGATGAAAAGCGCCTAGCCAGGGCCAGGCACACACAGCGCTGTGTATGACTTTCATGGTCCCTAGGAACTTGTGCCTTGTGGGTCTGTTCTACCATCACAGAATTTTGTGGATCCTAGAAATGTCTTTTTTTTAATACGAAAATTTTTTATCATGATTTTAAAATAAATTAAATGATTTTCATGGGGCACCAGAAGTATTGTGGGCCCTACGTGCTGTGCCCACGTGCCTGATGGACGGGTCCGCACTTGGCGCACTATTACTAACATTGATTGTGTGCTTACCATGTGGGAGCCTCTGCTGAATGCTCGCCATACATCCCATGGCAGCCGAAGACATAGAAATTTTAATTATCCCCATTTCATAGATGAAGAACCTGGGGGCAGGAAAAGTGAAATGATTTCTCTGATAAATGCCAGGGAGGGTCCACCAGGATCTAACACCCACTTGGCCTCACTGCAAAGCCTGAGCTCATAGTTACCTCCAAGTAGCAGCTGTCCTGCCCCCTTGTCTAATTCCAGGCTGTGATGGACTAAATGTTTGTGCTTCCCCACCACCCCAAATTCATATGTTGAAGCCTTGGCCCCCAGCGTGGCTGTATTTGGAGATGGGAACTCTAAGGAAGTAATGAAGGTTAAATGAGGTCATAAAGGAGGGGCCCTGATCTGATAAAATTAGTTTCCTCATAAGAAGAGACATCTGAGAGCTTCTCCTCTCTCTCTCCCCCACACCCTTTCTCTATCGCACAAAAAATGTCGTGTGAGCACACAGTGAGGTAGTGGCTGTTTGCAAGCCAGGAAGAAAGGTCTCACCAGAACCTGACCATGCTAGTTCCTTGATCTTGGATCAAGCCTCCAGAACCATGAGAAAATAAATTTGGGTGTTTTAAGCCACCCACTCTCTGATACCTCCTTACTGAACCTCAAGACAACAAAGACACAGTCCCACTCAGCAAAGGAAAGGGGGCGGGAAGGGGAATCTCATTTATTGAGTGTCTGCTGTCTGCCAAGTGCCGACCCATCCATCAGGCACATAGGCACAGAGTCTATGGCCCACAGTACTTTTAGTGTCTCTAAAAATAGTTTATTTTAAAATCATAAGAAAAAAATTTGCATTAAAAAACAGAAATTTCTATTATAGTGGAAGAGACCCACAAAGGCAAAAGTTCCTTGGGCCCGGGCTTCCCTGGTGGCGCAGTGGTTGACAGTCTGCCTGCCGATGCAGGGGACACGGGTTCGTGCCCCGGTCCAGGAAGATCCCACATGCTGTGGAGCGGCTGGGCCCGTGAGCCATGGCCACCGAGCCTGCGTGTCCGGAGCCTGTGTTCCGCAACAGGAGAGGCCACAGCAGTGAGAGGCCTGCGTACCGCAAAAAAAAAAAAAAAAAAAAAAAGTTCCTTGGGCCCATGAAAGTCACACACAGCTCTGTATGTGCTCAGCCTTGGCTAGGCACTTTGTATCAGCAAACCATGGCCCGTGGGCCAATCAGCCTGCTGCCTGTTTTTGTAAATACGCGTTGCCTATGGCTACTACCAAAGCAGTTGAGAAGCTGTGACAGAGACTGTACGGCCCACAAAGCTGAGAACATTTATTACCTGGCCCAGAAAAAATTGGCCAACTCCTGCTTTATGTCCGTCAGTTGAGAATCCATGTCCTGTGAGGCTCAGGATTTTATGCTAACTTTTCTAGGTAAGGAAACTGAGGCTCAGTGTGTCAAAATGACTTGCTGAAGATGCCACAGACTTGCAGTGAGCAGTCTCTGACTTCACAGAAAGCCCATGTGCTTTCTACTACAACAGTCACCAGCTGGGGTGTTCGATCTGCTTCCTTCCTGCAATCTCCTTCTCTTCCCCCTGCATGTACAAAATGAATCTGCAACATTTAAGCAACACTTGTTACCACAATTAGTTTCGATTCAACCAGTGTTTTCTGTGCCAAGCCTTTTCTGTGCTTGGTACCATCCATATAAAGATGCGCATGACATAGTCTTTAGAGGACAGTGTCTGGCAGTGACTACAGTGTGAGTGTGAGTGAGCTAGAGTGACCCTGGGCAAGGGATTTCCCCACTCTGAGCCTCCGTTTGGTGGTGCAGTTGTTAAGAGCAGGGCCCTGCTCCTACACTGTTGGTGGGAATGTAAATTGGTGCAGTTACTATGGAGAACACTATGGAGGTCCCTTAAAAAACTAAAAATAGAGTTACCATATGATCCAGCAATCCCACTCCTAGGCATATATTTGGAAAAGACAAAAACTCTTATTCGAAAAGACACATAAACCCCAATGTTCATAGTATCACTATTTACAATAGCCAAAATATGGGAGAAACCTAAGTAACAACAGATGAATGGATAAAGATGATGTGAGATACACACACACACACACACACACACACACACACACAATGGAATACTACTCAGCCATAAAAAAGAACGAAATTTTGCCAACTGCAGTAACATGGGTGGACCTAAAGATTATCATACTAAGTAAAATGAGTCAGACAGAGAAAGACAGATATCATATGATATCACTTATATGTGGAATCTAAAAAAATGATACAAATGAACTTACAAAACAGAAATAGACTCATAAACATAGAAAACAAACTTACAGTTACCAAAGGGGAAAGTGGGGGGAGGGATACATTAGGAGTTTGGGATTAACAGACACAACAGATATATACAATAGATAAATGGCAAGGACCTACTGTATAGCACAGGAAACTACATTTGATATCTTAAAATAACATATAATGGAAAAGAATCTGAAAAAGAATAGATATATGAATAGATATATGTAACCAAATCACTTTGCTGTACACCTGAAACTAACACAACATTGTAAAACAGCTATACTTTAATTTAAAAAAAAAAAAAAAAAAAGAGTGGGATTCTGGAGGCAACAGATGTGAGTGTGAACCCTAACCAGTAGCTAAATCTCTTTGCCTGTGTCCTCCTCTAGAAATTGGGGCTCTAATAGCTCTTACCTCATATGGTTGCTGTGAGAAGCAAAAAAGTTAAACATGCAAACGCCTTAGGACAGTGTCTGGCCCAGAGTGAAAGCCTGATGATCATTAGCTATATTGTTGTTGTTGTTATTGTTATTAATATTATTATTATTATTATGTACCCGGACCACTCAGATTACTGGGCGCGGTGAAAAAGCCTCACACTGGGGTCGACTTGCTATGTGACCTTAGATCAGTCGCTTTTTCTCTCCAGACCTCAGTTTCCCCACCTGCTTTCCAAGGTTCCACCCAGCATTAATTTTCCCCTTTTCTGGAGCTTTCTCATGGCTCTCTTCCTTCTAAACCTTTTCTCCTTCAGGGCCCGCCCAGGGTGGTGCTCACCCCCGGCTCCACTGCCCAAGTGGTGAAGGTCACCCTTGCCTGCCCGTTGAAGGCTCAGATAGGGAGTGTCCGGGAAAGGTCAGAATGCAGGGCCAGAGCCTATCAGAGCCCGGAAAGGTAAACAGGGAAGGAAATGAAGGAAACAGGTGTGTCTGTTTGCCCAGAGTATTAAGACAGGCCTAAAGGGAGAAAACAGAGCTCCTGGGAGATGAATTCTTCACTTGACACAAAAGGTGACTCCAGAAGGGCAAGGGTGTCACATCTCACAGGTGTACAGCACACTACAGTTTACACAGCACATTTGGGGCCACGAGGCGTCCTTCTTCTTGTAACTTCCTCCAAGATATTACTCCTCAGTTGGAACAAAATCCAAACCCTGCTCCCTGGCTTCCTGCCCTCAGCACCTTCCTCCTGCCTTCCCAACCCCTCGCTCACCACCCTCCAGCCACGCTGGCCTCCTGGCTGTTTTTCTGAGAAACCAAGTTTATTCCCATCACTTTTGCTGTTATTTCTGCCTGGAAAGTTCTCTGCTGTTCCTTTAATGTCTGGCTCCTTTCTAATTCTCAGCTGGAACGTCACTTTTTCTGGGAGACCTGATTTCTCTGGCTGCCCTTAAAAGCAGTCTTTCCCAGAAACCCTTGGGCTTGTCTTTTGGGGCACTTTTACTCTGGGAGTCTCCTATTTGCTTACGTGTTTATTGTCTGTGAGCTCTGTGAAGCCAGAGGCCTTGTCCATCTTGTCCCTGCCGCATCCACAGGCCAGGGCAGTGCCTGGAGCCCAGAATGTTCTCACTGATACCTGCTGAAGGACTGAATGGGTGACATTCACAGACATCTTAGCCCTGGACCTTTCATTTTCTATAAGAGGAGGATGAAGACCTGGGAGGAGAAATGATACTGAGAGCATTTCTGAGGTGGCTGGTAGCATCACTCAGGCTCTGGGCCAGGCTGCTGAGAGGTTGAGGAAAGAGTACAGGCTTTGGAAAACATACGTGGGTTTGAGGCCTTGCTCTATGGCTTACTAGTTGTGTGAACTTGGGCAAGTGACTCAACCTCTCTGAGCCTCTTCTTTATCTATAAAATTGTTCCCTGAGCAGCATTCTGCAAAATTAATCTGATGAGTGAGTGTAAGTGCTTTGTGTGTTGCTGGGAGTGTGGGGACACTCTTCTTGTTTGTCCCTCACCCTGTGCTGCCTTCCAAGGCCTGGAGCAAAAGGGTGTTAGGTACAGCAGACCCCACACCTGCCTAAAAAACAACTTACAGCTCCACCGGGGGGCGGGAGGGACCAACCCTCCACCCACCCCTTGGGAACACATTTGGGTCTTCTTGGAGTTTGCAGGACTGTGGCCTTTAAGAAAATATAGAGAACTCTGGGCTGCTTTCATTCATTCATTCATTCACTCACATATTTATACTTCTAATTGTGGTTAAAATACACATAACATAAAATTTAACATCTTTTAAAGTGTACAGTTCAGTGGTATTAAGTGCATTCACATTGTTGTGCTACCATCACCACCATCCATCCACAGAACTTTTTTACCTTGAAAAACTGAAATTCTGTACCCGCTCAACAATAACTCCCCATTTCTCCCTTCTCCAGCCCCTGGAAACCACCATTCTACTTTCTGTCTTTAGGAATTTGACTACTCCACCTCATATAAGTGGATTCACGCAGTATTTGTCTTTTTGTAACTGGTTTATTTCAATTAGTGTAATGTTTTCAAGTTCCTTCCATGTTGTAGCATATGTCAGAATTTCTTCTAAGACTGAATTCCATTGTATGTATACACCACATTTTGCTTATCCATCTATCCATCAGTGGGCATTTGAGTTTCTTCTACCTTTTGGCTACTGGAAATATTGCTGCTGTGATTTTTGGCTGTACAAATATCTCTTTGTTCCTGCTTTCAGTTCCTTTGGGGATATACTCAGAAGTGAAATTGCTAGATCATATGGTAATTCTATTTTAATGTTTTAAGGAACCACCACACTGTTTTCCACAGCATCTGTACCATCTGACACTCCCACCAACAGTTTCAATTTCTCCACATCTGTGCTAATACTTGTTATTTATTTTTATAGTAGTCATCCTAATGGATGTGAAGTGGTGTCTCATTGTGGATTTGATTTGCATTTCCCTAATGATTAGTGATGGTGAGCATATTTTCATGTGCTTTTTGGCCATTTGTGTATCTTCATTTTTTAGTATATTCTTTTATCTTTTATTTACTGTGAATTCTTTTTTTCCCTTTTTTTACATCACATTGAAATGACTTATTTATTTTATAACTGGAGGACGTTTATACCTCTTGACCCTCTTCATTTCCTCCACCCTTTCATCCCCCTCCCCCGGCAACCATCATTCTGTTTTCTGTATCTATGAGTTTTGTTTTCTTTTGTTTGTTTGTTTGTTTGAGTTTTTAGAGTCCACATATAACAGAGAACATACAGTATTCATCTTTCTCTGCCTGACTTATTTCATGTAGCATAATATTCTCAAGGTGCATCCATGCTGTAGCAAATGGCAAGATTTCATTCTATGTTATATTTTTTGAGGGAATGTCTGTTCAAGTCCTTTGCCCATTTTTTAATTGGGCTGTTGGTTTTTTTGAGGTTGAGATTTATTAGTTCTCCATATATTCTTATATTAAACCCTTATCTGATACAAGATTTGCAATTGTTTTCTCCTGTTGGGTTGGCTTTTCACTCTGTGGATTGTGTCCTTTAATGTGCAGATGTTTTAAATTTTGATATAGTCCAATATATCTATTTTTACCTTCGTTGTCTGTGCCTTTGGTGTCATAACCCAAGAAATCATTCTAAACCCAACGCCATAAAAATTTGACCTGTTTTATGCTAAGAGTTTTATGGTCCTGAGCTATTTTAAAGGCTAGTAAAAAAGACAAGATCCAGCCTCATCCACCAGAACAGAGGCACCAGTCCCCTCCACCAGGAAGCCTGCACAATCCATGGAACCAACCTTAGCCACTGTGGGCAGACACCAAAAACAACGGGAACTATGAACCTGTAGCCTGCACAAAGGAGATCCCAAACACAGTAAGTTAAGCAAAATGAGAAGACAGAGAAACACACAGCAGATGAAGGAGCAAGGTAAACACCCACCAGACCAAACAAATGAAGAGGAAATAGGCAGTCTACCTGAAAAAGAATTCAGAGTAATGATAGTAAAGATGATCCAAAATCTTGGAAATAGAATGGAGAAAATACAAGAAACGTTTAACAAGGAACTAGAAGAGGTAAAGAGAAAACAAACAATGATGCACAACACAATAAATGAAATTAAAAATTCTGCAGAAGGAGTCAATAGCAGAATAACTGAGGCAGAAGAACGGATAAGTGACCTGGAAGATAAAATAGTGGAAATAACTACCACACAGCAGAATAAAGAAAAAAGAATGAAAAGAATTGAGGACAGTATCAGAGACCTCTGGGACAACATGAAACACACCAACATTTGAATTATAAGGGTCCCAGAAGAAGAAGAGAAAAAGTAACGGACTCAGAAAATATTTGAAGAGATTATAGTTGAAAATTTACCTAATATGGGAAAGGAAATAGTCAATCAAGTCCAGGAAGCACAGAGTCTCATACAGGATAAAGTCAAGGAGAAGCACATCAAGACACGTATTAATCAAACAATGAAAAATTATATACAAAGAAAAGAATATTAAAAGCAGCAAGAGAAAAACAACAGATAACATACAAGGTAATCCCCATAAGGTTAACAGCTGGTCTTTCAGCAGAAACTCTGTAAGCCAGAAGGGAGTGGCAGGACATATTTAAAGTGATGAAAGGGAAAAACCTACAAGCAAGATTACTCTACCCAGCAAGGATATCATTCAGATTCAATGGAGAAATTAAAATGTTTACAGACAAGCAAAATCTAAGAGAATTCAGCACCACTGAACCAGATTTACAACAAATGCTAAAGGAACTTCTCTAGGCAGGAAACACAAGAGAAGGAAAAGACCTACAATAACAAACCCAAACAATCAAGAAAATGGTAATAGGAACATACATATCGATAATTACCTAAATGTAAATGGATTAAATGCTCCAACCAGAAGACACAGACTGGCTGAATGGATACAAAAACAAGACCCATATATATGCTGTCTATAAGAGTTCCACTTCAGACCTAGGGGCATATACAGACTGAAAGTGAGGGGATGGAAAAAGATATTCCATGCAAATGGAAATCAGAAGAAAGCTGGAGTAGCAATTCTCATATAAGACAAAATAGACTTTAAAATAAAGACTGTTACAAGAGACAAAGAAGAACACTACATAATGATCAAGGGATCAATCCAAGAAGAAGATATAACAATTGTCAATATTTATGCACCCAACATGGGAGCACCTCAATACAAAAGGCAAATGCTAACAGCCATAAAAGGGGAAATTAGCAGTAACACATTCATAGTAGGGGACTTTAACACCCCACTTTCAACAATGGACGGATCATCCAAAATGAAAATAAATAAGGAAACACAAGCTTTAAATGACACATTAAACAAGACGGACTTACTTGATATTTATAGGGCATTCCATCCAAAAACAACAGAATACACTTTCTTCTCAAGTGCTTATGGAACATTCTCCAAGATAGATCATTCTAGTGTTACAAATCAAGCCTTGATAAATTTGAGAAAATTGAAATCATATCAAATATCTTTATCGACCACAATGCTATGAGACTAGATATCAATTACAGGAAAAAATCTGTAAAAAATACAAACACATGGAGGTGTGAATACAATACAATACAATACTAAATAACAAGAAGATCACTGAAAAAAATCAAAGAGGAAATCAAAAAATACCTAGAAACAAGTGAAAATGAAAACATGACAACCCAAAACCTATGGGATGCAGCAAAAGCAGTTCTAAGAGGGAAGTTTATAGCAATAAAATCCTACCTCAAGAAACAAGAAACATCTCAAATAAACAACCTAACCTTATGCTTAAAGCAATTAGAGAAAGAAGAACCAAAAACCCCTAAAGTTAGCAGAAGGAAAGAAATCAAAAAGATCAGATCAGAAATAAATGAAAAAGAAATGAAGGAAACAAGAGCAAAGATCAATAAAACTGAAACCTGGTTCTTTGAGAAGATAAACAAAATTGATAAACCATTAGCCGGACTCATAAAGAAAAAAAGGGAGAAAACTCAAATCAGTAGAATTAGAAATGAAAAAGGAGAAGTAAAAACTGACACTGTAGAAATACAAAGGCTCATGAGAGATTGCTACAAGCAACTATACGCCAATAAAATGGACTACCTGGAAGAAATGGAAAAATTCTTAGAAAAGCACAACCTTCCGACACTGAACCAGGAAGAAATAGAAAATATAAACAGAGCAATCACAAGCCCCGAAATTGAGACTCTGATTAAAAATCTTCCAACAAACGAAAGCCCAGGACCAGATGGTTCACAGGTGAATTCTATCAAACATTTAGAGCATAGTTAACACCTATCCTTCTCAAACTCTTCCAAAATATATCAGAGGGAGGAAGACTCCCAAACTCATTCTATGAGGCCACCCTCACCCTGACGCCAAAAGCAGACAAAGATGTCACAAAGAAAGAATACTACAGGCCAATATCACTGATGAACATAGATGCAAAAATCCTCAACAAAATACTAGCAAAAAAATGCTAGTATTAAAAGGATCATACACCACGATCAACTGGGGTTTATCCCAGGAATGCAAGGATTCTTCAATAAATGCAAATCAATCAATGTGATAAACCATATTAACAAATTAAAGGAGAAAAACCATATGATCATCTCAATAGATGCAGAAAAAGCTTTTGACAAAATTGAACACTATTTTATGATGAAAACCCTACAGAAAGTAGGCAGAGGGAACTTACCTCAACATAATAAAGGCCATATATGAGAAACCCATAGACAACATCATTCTCAATGGTGAAAAATGGAAACCATTTCCTCTACGATCAGGAACAAGAGAAGGTTGTCCACTCTCACCACTATCATTCGACATAGTTTTGGAAGTTTTAGCCACAGCAATCAGAGAAGAAAAAGAAATAAAAGGAATCCAAATTGGAAAAGAAGAAGTAAACCTGTCACTGTTTGCACATGACATTATACTATACATAGAGAATCCTAAAAACTCTACCAGAAAACTACTAGAGCTAATCAATGAATTTGGTAAAGTAGCAGGATACAAAATTAATGCACAGAAATCTCTTGCATTCCTATATACTAATGATTAAAAATCTGAAAGGGAAATTAAGGAAACACTCCCATTTACCACTGCAACAAAAAGAATAAAATACCTAGGAATAAACTTACCTAGGGAGACAAAAGACCTCTATGCAGAAAACTATAAGACACTGATTAAAGAAATTGAAGATGATACAAACAGATGGAGAGATATACCATGCTCTTGACTGGAAGAATCAACATTGTGAAAATGACTATATGACCCAAAGCAATCTACAGATTCAATGCAATCCCTACCAAACTACCAATGGCATTTTTCACAGAACTAGAATAAAAAATTTCAAAATTTGTATGGAAACACAAAAGACCCTGAATAGCCAAAGCAATTTTGAGACAGAAAAATGGAGCTGGAGGAATCAGGCTCCCGGACCTCAGACTATACTACAAAGCTACAGTAATCAAGATAGTATGGTACTGGCACAAAAACCAAAATATAGATCAATGGAACAGGATAGAAAGCCCAGAAATAAACCCACGCACATATGGTCACCTTATTTTTGATAAAGGAGGCAAGAATACACAGTGGAGAAAAGACAGCCTCTTCAATAAGTGGTGCTGGGAAAACTGGACAGCTACATGTACAAGACTGAAATTAGAACACTCCCTAGCACCATACACAAAAATAAACTCAAAATGGATTAAAGACCTAAATGTAAGGCCAGACACTATCAAACTCTTAGAGGAAAACATAGGCAGAACACTCTATGACACAAATCACAGCAAGATCCTTTTTAACCCACCTCCTAGAGAAATGGAAATAAAAACAAAAATAAACAAATGGGACCTAATGAAACTTAAAAGCTTTTGCACAACAAAGGAAATGATAAGCAAGATGAAAAGACAACCCTCAGAATGGGAGAAAATATTTGCAAATGAAGCAACTGACAAAGGATTCATCTCCAAAATTTACCAGCAGCTCAGGCAGCTCAATATCAAAAAACCAAACAACCCAATCCAAAAATGGGCAGAAGACCTAAATAGACATTTCTCCGAAGAAGACATACAGATTGCCAACAAGCACATGAAAGGATGCTCAACATCATTAATCATTAGAGAAATGCAAATCAAAACTACAATGAGGTATTACCTCACACTGGTCAGAATGGCCATCAGCAAAAAATCTACAAACAATAAATGCTGGAGAGGGTGTGGAGAAAAGGGAACCCTCTTGCATTGCTGGTGGGAATGTAAATTGATACAGCCACTATGGAGAACAGTATGGAGGTTCCTTAAAAAACTAAAAATAAAACTACCGGGCTTCCCTGGTGGCACAGTTGTTGAGAGTCTGCCTGCCGATGCAGGGGACATGGGCTCGTGCCCTGGTCCGGGAAGATCCTGCATGCCGCAGAGTGGCTGGGCCCGTGAGCCGTGGCCGCTGGGCCTGCGCATCCAGAGCCTGTGCTCTGCAATGGGAGAGGCCACAACAGTGAGAGGCCCGTGTACCAAAAAAAAAAAACAAAACTACCATACGAACCAGCAATCCCACTACTGGGCATATACCCCGAGAAAACCATAATTCAAAAAGAGTCATGTACCACAATATTCATTGCAGTTCTATTTACAATAGCCAGGACATGGAAGCAACCTAAGTGTTCATCGACAGATGAATGGATAAAGAAGATGTGGCACATATATACAATGGAATATTACTCTGCCATAAAAAGAAACAAAATTGAGTTATTTGTACTGAGGTGGATGGACCTAGAGCCTGTCCTACAGAGTGAAGTATGTCAGAAAGAGAAAAACAAATACCGTATGCTAACACATATATATGGAATCTAAAAAAAAAAAAAAATGGTTCTGAAGAAGCTAGGGGCAGGATAGGAATAAAGATGCAGATGTAGAAAATGGACTTGAGAACACGGGGAGTGGGAAGGGTAAGCTGGGACGAAGTGAGAGAGTGGCGTGGACATATATACACTACCAAATGTAAAACAGATAGCTAGTGGGAAGCAGCTGCATAGCACAGGGAGATCAGCTTGGTGCTTTGTGACCACCTAGAGGGGTGGGATAGGGAGGGTGGGAGGGAGATGCAAGAGGGAGGAGATATGGGGACATATGTATATGTATAGCTGATTCACTTTGTTATAAAGCAGAAACTAACACACCATTGTAAAGCAATTATACTCCAATAAAGATGTTTTTTTAAAAAATGGAATAATAGTCAAACAAATTAGAATCTGAGTCTAACTAAAAGGCTTTATTTGTGTGCAGATGTATGCTTTGAAATGCTTAGGTGAAGTAAGATACTTTTTATATTAAAAAAAAAGGCCAATGAAAGATGTTAAAATACAAAATGATCTCAGTGTGGTTTGGAACCCTGACCCAGAGGTCCAGAGCCCAGAGTCTGGGGACCAGGAGACCATGTAGATGGGTCTGCTGGAACATCTTCTGGGGACTCTGGTGGTTGCTGCCTCCTGAGGTCCAGTTTGTGGGCAGAGCAATGCAAAGTAGGCAAGCAGGGAGCATCCTTTCTAGGAATTCCTTGCATCCCCATTTAAGGATCCTCCGTGTTCCCATCAGTAAAATGTCCCAAGCCCTGTTTGGGTTTGTTGTGAGGATTGAATGTGAAAGGATGGAAGATACCTGGCCTTTCCTATTCACGGGGGCTGACAGGGTTAATATCGCCAGCCCTGATTCCTGGGTGTGAAGATGGCATGTGAAAAAGTCCAGGTTAATAATTTAAAAATTCCTTCACATGACATAAATGCATCCTGAAAACAACAAGCTAAGGAAATGAGCCAGTCATAAAAGACAGCATATTATATGATTCCATTTCTATGAAATTCCAGAGGAGGGCAGGGTTTCTTTTTGGTGTAATGAAGATTTTTAAAAAATGATTGTGGTGATGGATGCAAAATTCTGTGAATACCCTGAAGGTCATTGAATTGTATACCTTAAGGGTGAATTGTATGATATGTGAATTATATCTCAATAAAGCTGTTTTAAAAAAAAATCCTTTCACATTCCAAAGATGCAATTAGGCTCCAGGAGGTGAAGTTACTGACCCAGGGTCACACACCAGCAAGTGACAAACCTGGGATCCGAGAGTAGTCTGCAGGACCCCAAAGGCTGCTTCATTCTTTTGCTTCTGCGACCTCCCCCAGGACTGGGTGAGGAAGGTGAGGGGTAGTGTCTGGCTCATGAAATATTAAACATCTCTGCAGAAGAGTGTTAGCTAATATTTTAACAATGTTGTCTCTGGGTGATCAGATTTTCTCTCTTTGTTCTTTCTGGTGTTGTATAGGTATTTTAATATAATTTAAAACACCCATTTTGAAAGAAAACATTATTCAGGAAAGGTAGGTAACAGTAAATACAATAGGCCTTCAGAGTAAACAATTACTCTTGTAATTGTTCAGCTAAGGTTGAGTGCTTTCTATGTGTAGGGTGCTGCGTTAAGTGTTCGGTGCATATTACTACTTTTATAAGGTAGAGACAATTATTGTCCTCATGTTACAGATGAGAAAATTGAGGTTCCAGGAATGAAGTGGCATGTCCAAGGTGACACAGCAGGTCTGGGACTTGCCCCTGGGTCTGTCCAGCTCCAGAGTCTGCTTCTAAACAGGCATTTTGTCTAGACCAATAGAGACGAGGGTCTGGCCGCTGGGCACGCTGATGGGCTGCAATGGTCAATTCCAGACTCTGCATTTGTGGAGGATAGGCAATGCTAGTAGGTAGAGAGGTGAAGGCACAGGGGTGCGTGTTGGAGGTCTGAGGAGGTAAGGGGTAGGGCTGCAACACCATACTGCTTCAGTCTCTGCCAGGCTGTGCTGGGGTGGTCTTGCTTCGCGAGGCCAGGAAGGAAGAACAGAGGGAACTAGGACTAATGCACGAGCTCAAGTGGGGTGGGGGGTAGGTTGGGATCTAACTATCCAGAGACGGGATTAAGCAGCCTTGTAAGGTAGTGAGCTCCCATCACTGGAGGTGTGAAAGCTGAGGCTTGTACTGGTGAGGAGTGGCTTTAGGCCTTGGGCAGAGGTTGGACGAGATGCCCATATTAGTCAGTGTGTGCTGGATAACAAACAACCTCCCCCAACACTCAGCAGCTTGCAACAGTAAGTGGTTATTTTTCACTCCCTGATCTGTGGGTCAGCTGTGGCTCGCCTGGGCTTAGATTCGAATGTGCTCTGTGTGTCTCCAATTCTTGGTCTTCCTGAAGTGAGCTCTTCTCACGGTCAACGCTGTAAGCGTGAGAGTAAGAACACACATAGGCAATGCATCTTAAATTCTCTGCTTAGAATGGCCACACTGTCAAGTCCACTCAGGTTCCATTGGTCAAAGCAAGCCACATGGCCAAGTCCAAGCCCATGGGTTAAGGGTGTATAGTCTGCTCACAGGGTGCAGGACGGGAGCGAATACAGTCGACCACGATGACCGTTCAGATGATCTGATCCACACCAAAGAGATAGATTGGCACTTTTCCACATGACTGGACCCCTCCAGGGATGTGTGATAATCAGTAAATTCATGGCCGACTCCAGCTCCAAAATGCCCCCTTGTTCCCTCCCTTTCTCTTGGTTTGTGGGCCTGCCATCTATTCATTTTTTCTCTCTTCCACCATCCTTCCCTGGCTCTGGGGAGAAACGGGACTGGTGAGATGAATCAGAAAGAAAAACAGCAACACACAAGCCCTGGGACTTCCTTTGCTCCTAGGGACAGGTGATGGGATCCTTGACCTAGAAGTTGGTCACAGAAAGGGAAACGATTAAATCAATGCCTTGCAGGCTCTCTGTGCAGCTCAAGGATGGCTAGTAGGCATGGAAGGCCCTTGGATGGGCTGTGGGTGTGCCCCAAGCTTCTAACAGAGTAGGAACCAGAGAACTAAAGTCTCCTATTCAAGAGGAGATTTAAAATGGAAAGACAGGGAACTGAGAGGGGCTGCCAGGCTGTCCTGGAAGGGAAAGACCTGGAAAATGTCAACAAGCAAGCATCTAGCATCAGAGGGTCCATGTGGCCAGCGAGAGATTCCTCCCGGTGGGATTTTAGGATAATATTCAAGTTAAAGCCGTTGCCTATGCTGCGTGATGTGCAATATACACCCTCCATCCTCCTAAACTTTGAGTGAAAATCTGGTGCACACAGAACCTTTTGTTCCTGGTAATTTGGGGGAGCGAAGTAATCAGGCCTGCGTCCAGTGTGGGGTGGGGCAGGGAGGCAAAGAGAGCGTGGAGGGTGAGAACTCAGAGGAAGTAGTAGATAAGAGCAAAGGCTGCCTAGGAGAAATGTAGCTATCTAACATGGGGATGTGAGCTACCAATATTTTAATTTAAATATCCAAGAGCAGGCCTAGCCCAGCAGGCAGGAGCCCCAGAGATCTTCAGGGGGTTTTCACCTAACTTATATTTGGGGCGTATTTGGGATAATTTTGGACTCCGTGGAAGACCCTTTGCAGCTTGGGCTAACCACTGGGCTAGTGCTGATACAGAATCGTGTCTTTGGGGAGAACAGCCCTGGGCTGGGCAGGCTCTCAGAGCACACCACAAAATCAGAAGGAAGTTGTGCAAACAAGTCTGAAGTTAGCCCGACAGACTTGGGGGTGTGGGGTTCCTCCGTTTGAAGCTGAACATTGCAGACAGTGTCAAGGCACCTGCAGGACTAAGAGAACTTTCTAGAGCCTTTCAGCCAAGACTATCCCCTGAGGCATATAGATTAGAGGCAGGACAACCCCAGGTGGTGAATAATGGGGTGTGATGGGTAATGGGGTGTGAAGAGGCTATACTTGGTTCAGGGAGGTGTGAGAGGAGAAGCCATCAACTCTGCCCTAGAGGCTCCAGAAAAGCTCTGCTTCATACGGGACCTTTCGGCTGGGCCTTGAAGATAAAGAGGAGTTTGTTACCTGGAGATGGTGGGGATGGGCTCCTTAGGCAGAAGGAAGAAAGTGGGGTAGACTCTAAAGAAGGATGACACATAATTTCACTAGTTAACGTGAGCTTTTTAATCTCTTTCCTCGTGTATTTCTATTTCCTGTTAAAAAACAAGACATGTATTCAGATTTATGCTAATTGCATAGCCTGCACCCAGAATAGAAAAAGTCGCAGGCAGCGGCTGCAGAGTCGTCACTGCTGTGGGAACTTCTTGCTGTGTTTGTGGCTTCCGAGGAAGAAATCCGGACCCTGGAGCCTTTCACTCGTCCTGGGGTGTCCCCGCACTGTGGACACGTCACTGAACACGCAATCACGTGGACTGGGGCTTCAGTGCCTGACTCTGGCACTTGAAGGCTGCGTGACCTTGGCCAAGTCATTTTGCCTGTCTCAGCTTTAGTTTCCAAATCCTAAAATAAGGATGCAGATCTGTCCTGTCGCTCCGTCTCCTCTAGGACTGAGCACTTGTACTATCTCCCTGGTAGTTTGCCAGCTGGACGCCCAAGGCACATGCTTAACTTGATCTAGAAGGTGTCTCACTGCCTGGCCCAGAGCACAAGGTCACTTTGATCCCTGTTTCACTCAGGTGTTAAAACGTCCTTTAAATAAGCAGGAACAGGCAAGCACAGCCACCTTCCCTCCTTGCCGCTCAAGTCAGCTTCCTGGTAACTTCTCTCCCGTGGTCAACAACCCCAGCTCTGTCAGTGGGGCTGGATTCTCACATCCCTGGCTTCAGGGAGATGCCCAGAGGGGACCTGTCTCCTTTGTACCCCATGCCAAGCAGGGTAAGGTCATCCCTTCTTTGGATCTGGAAGACCTGGGAATGTCCAGGGCCTGGATTTGAATCCTGGCTTGGCTGTGACGCCTTGAGCAAGTCCACTAACCTCTCTGAGCCTCGGTTTCTTAATCATTTAAATGGAGATGACAGCACTGACCTTCCAGACTTATGGTGAGGAAGCCATTAAATGGGAGAGTATGTGCCAAGTGACAGATGGTGACAACTATATATTTGCTCTTTGTTCCTGGTTCCTGGCACAGAGCTCCTAAAACCCTTGGAACACTCGACGCGGGAGTGGCAAGAACGCTTTTAATAATACACATCAATCTATATACAAAGACAGGAACAGCCTCACAGAGAAAACAAACTTATGGTTACCAAAGTGGACAGGGAGGTGGGGGAGGGATGAATTAGGAGTACGGGGATTAACAGATACACACTACTATACACAAAATAGATAAGCAACAAGGATTTACTCAATAGCACAGGGAATTATACCCAATATCTTGTAATAACCTATAACGGAATATAATGTGCTGAAAAAAACCCGTAATCACTATACTGTACTTCTGAAACTAACACAATGTTGTGAATCGACTCTACTTCGATAAAAAGAAGAATGTCTTTTATATGCTAATGAGATGACTGGTGTCTGGGGGCCCCTAAATAGCTTCAGGAGGGGGAATGGCTGCTAAAAGACAGGGCATGACTGGAGGGTTTGAACTTTCAGCCTCTCCCTTAAGCTCTGCGGAAGGCTGAGGGGCTGGAGGTTGAGTTAATCACGAATGGCCAATGATTTATGCCTACGGAATGAGACCTCCATAAAAATCCCTAAACAGTGGAGCTCAGAGGGCTTCTGGGTTGGTGAACACAGCGAGGTGCTGGGAGGGTGGTGCCTCCAGAGAGGGCACGGAAGCGCCCCTTCCCTCCCCCATACCTTGCCTTATGTACCTCTTCCAACTGACGCTTCCTGAGTTACATCTTTTTTATAGTGAACTAGAACTAGTAAGTAAAGCACTTTCCTGAATTCTGTGAATCATTCTGGCAAAGTATTAAGCCTGAGGAGGAGGTTGTGGGAATCCCCTGAATCTAGAGCTAGTTGGTCAGAAGTACACGTGGCAACCTGGGACCTGTGACTGCTGTCTTCAGTGGGGCAGTTTGTGGGACTGAGGTCTCAACTTGAGGGGTCTGCACTATCTCCAGACAGTGTCAGAACTGAATTAAATTGTAGAACACCCAGTTGATGTCCAGAGAGTCTGTATCAGACCTGATTGTTGGCGTTGAAAAGAATCAGTTCACAGGTGAGTAGTGATCACTCAATAAAGAGCAGCTATGCACCTTCCAACTGGGCTGAATCTATTGAAAAGCTTGTGCACTGAGAATACTGATGGGTTTTATACACTGCCTCATGGTTTATAAAGAATTTTCGCTTAGGGTACCAAATTTGACAACAAATTTTGGACTTTGCTCCATTCTGTTGCTTCAATGGGGAGCCCACATAGGGTCCCTGCTGGGCTCAGCGAAGGGTGTCCTGGAGGAACCGAGCACACAGGGTGACCAGGGAAGCAATAAGGGGTACATTGTCTCAGAATTGAACAATAATGACAAAATGAACAAAACGTCAGTTTGCTTATTACCACCATGTGCCTGCAATTCTAAATAATGTTAGTGATAAAATCTTCCTCCCTGAAAATATATTTGTTGATGCAAATTCTAAACACTTGCTTTGGTCCTGGTTGAGAGTTTTCATAATATATGTCGGCTTCCTATTAGCACATTTTTATTACATATTACATATTCTTTAAAAATATATCATTCTACCTGGAAATTAATTCTGAGAACACCCAATTGTACAGTTGACCGTGATACACTCAGGGTTAGCTACAAGCTCTCGTTTTAAGAGTAAGTTCATAACGATTTGAAATTGTTTTCTCTTTGGGAGGGGTTAATGATGCTGTATATTCCCAAGTTTGGACAATAGACTTGAAATAAATGAAAGCATAGTAACCGCAAAGAAAAGGAAACTGAACTTGTGTGGGACTCGAGGGACATTGTTCCAGCTAATGATTAAGAACTCTCCAGACAATAGGGGCTTCTTAGACAATGGGTGAATTTCCAGGATGTCCGGCCCCCTTCCGAGAAGGAGGGAGATAAACAAAATGTAAAAAAGGTATCTGTCAAAGACCAATCAGGAAGCTGGGGACAAGTTCCCTCTCTGGTCCGAGCCTAAGCCGGGACCAATCAGCAGGAAAACACAACCAAGTCTATAATTTACATACGGGGAAGTGGGAACCTATAAAACTGACATATTCGCGCCCAAAAGGGGTTCCTTCTTCGACCTCCTGCGTGAGGACCAAGGAACCCCGGTGCACCGGCCTTCAATAAACCTCTTGCGTTTTGCATCGGCTTCCGACTCTTGTTGTTTCCTGGGCGAGTCGAAACTCCTAGGAGACCGCGAAGGTCTAACACTTGCGTTTCTTCAATTGTTATTCCACGTGGCTACTTAGAGCTTGTATTTGTGTTTAAAATTTTAAACAGAGGAACAAAGTACCAACTGGGAGGTGTAATATTTTTGTTTGACAGTGCAAATTTTAGTTTATACACAAAATATGTCCATTTCACTTTAGAATATGATTTTATTTCAGATTATTATAATTGAATATCCCCCTCATATAGAGGAAGGAATGCTAAAAAATGATCCACTGTGGGTGTCAAATATGGCAGGTACACTCCTGCCAGGGAACCAGCCAGGCTGAGGCCAGGTCTCTGGGGGAGCTGAAGTGGCTCCTGCCTTCCCCCCCTCAGAGCAGGACTGCCCAAGGGTCTGGGAGACTGAGCTTGTGTGTTGTCGTCACATGAAGGAGGCAGCAGCTGGTGTGACAGATGAAAACACCGGCTTTGGAATCAAAGGAGCAGGTTTAAATAGCTGTGTGGCCTTGAGTAAGTCACTGCACCTCTCTGGGCCTCAGTGTTGGCATCTGTAAAATAGAGATGATCTAGCACCTACCTTCTGCTTTGATTGGAGGGTACAATGAGATCATGGGACCAAACTCTGTCCGGCTCTCATCTGGTGGACAGGGGTTAGTGGCCATTGTTATTGATATGATTTCCATACACTGAGGGCTGGCAGGGACGGGAAAGGCGGGAAGGCGAACAGAGTGTGAGCGTGGGTATTTTCAGTATGACCCAGGGTGGCTGTGGTGACCAGAAGAACAGAGGCTCTGTTTAAGGACTCAGGTCCAAGTGCAAGAGGTCCAAGCTTCAAAAGAAGCTGGAAATGGGAAGTGAAGTCTCTCATTTGAAAATGTTGGCTCAAATAGTTTTAAAACACTGCGAGGGTCCAACAAAACATAACCGTGGGCTGAGTTTGATCCATGGGCCACTAGTTAGCAACCACAGTCTAAGAAAAGAGGGACCCCCAAACACAGCAATAAGGAAGTCTACTGCTCTGAGAAACATCAATGAAACTCTCTTTCCCTTTATCTCTGCTCCCGATCTCTGTCTTTGTCTCTCTCCTGCTATCTACTTTATCTGCCACTCTGTCAGTAGTTGTCTCGAAAGATAAGGACTCTAAAAATGTAACCACTATACCATTATCGTACCTAAAAAATTAACAATACTTCATCAGATACGCAGTAAATTGTCAACATTTCCCCTGCTCCCTCACATTGCGTACTTTACAATTTGTGTGTTTTCAAACCTTTTCTTCATCACGGCCCCCTTCAGGAGCGATTTCAGACATTTTCTCCCCCCAGTCACAACCCTACCCACGCTGCTCCGTGAAATTTTAATACCACCGATGAACTGTATATTTCTTTATGTACTGCAGCCCTTTGGAGGGCCACATTCCATTGTAATAGCTAAGATTTTTCCACTCCCCCAAGAAGCAAGTTTTGCTCCCTTAGGGGGTGACTGCCCCCCTCTTCCCTCTCTTAAAAACGCATGCTCTAATGGGATCCAAGTATGGCATGGATCGCACCATAACAACTGATTGATGTATTCTCCTCCTAGACCCCTTTTAAGGTTCCCCTGCATCTCTCTCTCTCTCTCTCTCTCTCTCAGTTTTTAAAAGCAATTGTTTGTTGTTGAGGAAATGTGTTCATTTGTCTTGTTGCTTCTACCCCTCCCCCTCCCCACGTTTCCTGACTGCAGCCACCTGGCGTGGTTTAACGTGGTCTTCTGTCTCCTGCACTTCCTGTTCGTTAATGGCTGGGTCCAGTCGAGGCTGAATCCGTATGAGGATTGATCTTTATTTTCTTTCTTTTGCAAGACGACGCCTCTTTTTAAAATGGGAGCAGACACTGATGATCAAGGCCTGGATCCACTAATTCATTAGGAATTTCTTTCCCTTTTAAGGAAAAGAGTTCGATAGTCAATTCCTCAAAGGGCTGGAAATTTTAGCATTTCTTAAGGATTTATCCATTGCACTCCCCTGCAAAATATTTTAAACCTGTTTAATCTAAAACACAAAGGCTCTAGTTGAAAGTTCAGTTCTGGTGGCTTTTGGAAGGCAGTAAGATAATATACTTGAAATTCACGCATTTCATAGCCCTCTACAAACATGAGGGAAAAGGATGACCAGCCAGAAAAGGTATGTCTTTCTGCCTTCTCTTCCTTCTTTCCTCCATAAACAAGTCCTGGACCCTGTCTGAGGCACTTGCGATCCAGGGCTTTAGCTGGACTGAGCGGAGAGCTTACATTTGCAGAATGGACCCACTCCTTCCCTGCAGCTCAGTCACAATTTGTCTTTTCTCTTGCCCTGAATTTTTCTGTAGCATCAACAACAACAACAAAAGCATACCCTTGGTTGGGTCAGGGATCCTGGGGCAGGCATCGGGAAGAGTCCAAGCTGGGAACTCTGGAAGAAAACAGATGTCTCCTTTGCTGCTTCGGGAGACCACCCCCTGCCCCTGCACGACTGCAAGCGCCGGTCCCCTTTCCTGCCTGCCTGCACCGCCATGTCCCAGGGTTAGGCACAGTGGTTCGTTGTGAGAAGGACTGACAATCCCTGGCTTCTGTCCGCTCACGTCCCTCACATGCAAATGTCCTCCCAAGGATCACCAAGTGTCTGCTGGCGATGCTGTTTCGTCCTTATTTTCGCCACTTCTAACTTCCTGTCCCTTCCCCATTGCAGATGCGGGGTGTCACACCTGGGGGCCGGGTGGAGACTCTATGCTCAGCTCCAAACAAGAAGAGCTTTGCCCCTGGTCCTGCCATCTCCAGCTCCTGCCCTCTGTTTTCGCCTTCTCCTTAAAATAGAACGTCAGCTCCCACCTGCCGCCACAAGGGGAGGAGGCTGGAAAAGGATCTGCTAAGTAAACCCTTTAGGGACGGGCATTCAAAGAGTATCTTCAAGGTGTTTTCAGAAGGAAAGAGGAGAAGCTCCTTTAAGAGCCAATGTAAGCTTGGAAGGGAAATAGTCCAGCAGAGCTGGTTGCAGTGTAATTTTCACCCAAGGCCAGATTGTGCTGGGCCGGGCTTAGCCAAAGGCTTGTTTGCAATGCTAATTAAGCAGAATCCTTGAAGAGTGGAGGGAGAAAATGTGAGAATCTGAGAGGGGCTAAGAACTGGGATCTGCCTTCCTCCCTGAGCTGGTGTCTCTGGATATCTCGTGGGTGATCAAAACCAACTCTTTGAACATTTCAAATTACCTGAAGATCAAGTGAGAGCATGTAGAAGTGCTTTGCCGTCTGTAAAATGCTGTAGTCGAGTGAAGGATTTTCTTTATTAAGGTGAATTTTTATCTTTTTTTTTTAAGGATTTTACTGGAGTATAATTCTTCACAATACTGTTGGTCTCTTTCGTACAACAGAGTGAATCAGCCACGTGCACACATACATCCCCACAACCCCTCCCCTCTGAGCCTCCCTCCCACCCTCCCTATCCCACCCCTCTAGGTCATTGCAAAGCACAGAGCTGATCTCCCTGTGCTACGCTGCTGCTTCCCACTAGCTAACTATTTTACACTCTGCAGTGTATATATGTCGACAAGTCCACTCTCTTTGTCTATGTCTTTATTCCTGCCCTGTTCATCAGTTCCATTTTTTTTCTTTTTTTTTTTAGATTCCATGTGTTAGCATATGGTATTTGTTTTTCTCTTTCTGACTTACTTCACTCTGTGTGGCAGACTCTAGGTCCATCCACCTCACTACAAATAACTCAATTTCGTTTCCTTTTATGGCTGAGTATATTCCATTGTATATATGTGCCACATCTTCTTTATCCATTCATCTGTCGATGGACATTTAGGTTGCTTCCATGTCCTGGCTATTGTAAATAGTGCTGCAATGAACATTGTGGCACGTGTCTCTTTTTGAATTTCGGTTTTCTCAGGGTATATGCCCAGTAGTGGGATTGCTGGGTCATGTGGTAGTTTTATTTTTAGTTTTTTAAGGAACCTCCATACTGTTCTCCATAGTGGCTGTATCAGTTTACATTCCCACCAACAAGGCAGGAGGGTTCCTTTAAGGTGAAATTTTATCTTGACCTTGGAGAGTGAGGGTGGAGTAAAAAATGTAGGAAGGGGCGGGAATATTATATGCCAAGTGCTTTCAAAACGTGAATCTCGTTTAATTTTTATAAACTTTATATGAAGTAGGAATTCTTATTCCATGATTTATCAGACCAGAAGTTCATTTCTTATTTTACACATTCCAGAAACATACTGGATTGCGTGCTAGAATGAAGAAAGCCTTCCAGACAATTCTCCCAATCTGTTCATTTCTTTATTCACTCATTCCTTAAATATGTACTGAGTGCTTGCTTCCCAACCATTTTACAAATGAGGACAGTGGAGTTACAGAGCCAAGGGCTTACCAGCTGGGCGACCTTGGCCAAGTCACTTTCCCCCTCTGCGCTTTCATTTCTTTATGTGTAAAACGGAGATAATAAAATGGTCTTCTGGACTGCTGTCAGGATTCACTGAGAACCTGGCACACAGTGGGGACTCAATAAAGCCACAGATCAGAAGTTTTCCTTTACCATGTAGACCTGGGTTCTTTCCTGGATAATAACATCTCCAAGGGGGGGCATTTTGCAAATGGAGAGCAGTGATTCTTATTGTCACAAGGATTGGGAACGCTGCTGGCATTTGGGGGAGGGGGCCAGGATGCTTGAGTCCTGCTCTGGGCATGAGGGTCCCACACGGCAAGGTACAAGGAAGAATTGTCCGCATTTCTCCAGGCTTGAAAATGTCTCCCCCAGGCCAAACAGTATAAATATAAATAATAACACTTCAATATTTTAAAGGAAAACTTTTTACAATACGCTGAGTGAAATCCCAGTAATTCAGGAGAAGATTCTTGCAGAGGGAGAGACTTAAATGGAAGAAAAATTCTCTCTTGAGATTATTGACCAATTTCTCCCATCCAAGTACTAAGCAGGTCCCAC
Organism: Globicephala melas; assembly: GCF_963455315.2. Lineage (NCBI taxonomy): Eukaryota > Metazoa > Chordata > Mammalia > Artiodactyla > Delphinidae > Globicephala > Globicephala melas. The sequence continues at coordinate 149,697,764 of NC_083316.1, read as the reverse complement.
CCTGCTTAGCTTCTGAGATTGGGTGCGTTCAGGGTGGTATAGCTATAGCCAATTTCTCTCTGACATGCCTCTAACTCATCTTCTCCCATCCAGTTTCCACCTCCATATTTAGTTGAAAAGGGCTTCCAGCAGACTGTAAAGCAGTCACTCCTTGCATATTCCTTGTAAGAGACTTAGAACCAAGTTGTATTAAATTAGTGGTGATATGTGACGTGTAGAACCCTCACTAAATTTCATCACTAAAAATTTCTAAAATATTCAAAATTCTTGCTGTTCAAAAGAATTTAACATTTTCTTTTGGCCTAATGATGAGAGAAATCTATGTTCTGAAAGTTACACATTAAATTTATTTATTTGGGCGTTGCCTGGGATTTTCCATTTTTACTCTGGTAGGATTTTCAGTTGACCATATACATAGGAACCATCTTCTAACGTAGTCAGGTCAGGGCACCGACATATTGAAATACGTATTATTGTATTATGAATTATTTTCTTTTACACTATGGGTGGGAGAGTTCCTATATATGTGCATATATATTAAAATCATGTGTATAGGTACATTTTATTATCTAAAACTTCAGGATAGTAAAGGGAACACTTTAAACAAAAACTTAAGCCAATTCAGCTTCCCCGTAAGAGAGAACTCTTCGTAACAGCACAGCTTGGATATGCCAGTTGCACGTATTTCTGACTCACTTTCAAATATTTATTATGAAATGGTGCGTATTGTGTGAATGAGGATTGGGGACCTCAGATCTGGAAGAGTCCAAATTACATCGGTCTCTGCGGAATTCAAGGCTCATATCCTGGCCTCGGGGGTCCCCCCCAGGACGTGTCTCCTCCCTGCTCTGCCCTCTGGCCTCTGTCACCCCCAAGTGACAGGCTCCCTGCATCCCTCCCTGCTTACCCACAATCAAGGAAGGGCATTCAAGACAGACAGTATGGGCCCTTCATGTTTGGAGAAGCAGACGCAAGCACTAGTCCGTCTCTGCTCTCTCGGGAGGCTCAGTGAGTGGTTGGAAGGATCCGGGCAGCTCTTTACATCATGCCTCCTGAATCACTCCTTTGGTGCATTTTGAGGCCTTAGAATGGCTGAGGCAGAAGGGATGACCTGCTGGGTGCTTCCCAAATGCTAGTGTTTGGAGGACATCGCCACGTCCTGCCTGTGTCCTGAAGAGGCTGTTAAGAGCACAGAACCTACGTCTCAGCTGTCTAGGTTCAGATTCTCCCTCTACTCCCTACTGTGTGGCCATGGCTGAATTACCCCACCACTGTGCACCTCTGTTTTCTCCATCTGTAAAATGGGTATAATCATGGCACCTACCTTATAGGATTATTATAAGGCTTTAATGAATTAATCCATGAATAACGAGTAAGCATTATAGAATTGCTGGATACACAGTGTTTAATTAATATTTTCTTGAGCTCAGTTCACTTTAAAAAAAAACTCGTGTAGCTCTACTCTAAGAAATAGTTCTCCATAGCAGCACAGACTGGATATGTGAGTTATACATGTTTCTCATTTGCTTCTGAATAAGCGCACAACTATTAAAATGAAGACTGCAGCGTGCGCTTCACATCTTAGGAGGGCGGATAAATCTGGTCCCCTCGATGCTGGCAGGGAAGGCCTATCTTGAACCCTCAGCATCCAGGGCCTGGGCAGAGCAGGTGCTGCTGGGTAGTTCTTGGGTAACTGATCTGACAATTGAGGGAACTGAGTCCTGGGGCTTGTCCAAAGGCTCCTGCCCGCATCCCCCCCTCCGCTGCCTCTGGATTCATCACCACTGCTCCCCAGAGCTGCCAGGGAGACCGTGATTCCTTTTTGCTGAAATCATGTGTTTTGGAGTTATTTGGCTTGTCTCACACCCGCCTCTAGTCGGGGTGGCTGTGGAAATCACACTTTGGAAGAGAATTCAAATTTCAGGTGAGGGAGGAGCCAGGAAGCCTGCATCTTCTTCCAAGGAGATGTATTCATCAGCGGCAGGAGAGGGCCCAGCGGGACGCGGAGCCGCCCGACCTGCTCTTCAGCCTGGCCACCCTCTGCTCTGCTTTAGGCTGCAGCCTGGTCTCGCCCCTGCGGGGGTTCCTTACCTCCAATCCAGCGTGAACACAGCCCTTTCCAAAGCAAAGAGGACTCTGCCTCTCCTGATGAAAGCCCTTCTCTGGTCCCCATTACCTGACCAGTGGTTCTCGAAGTAAGGTTCCCAGACCAGCGGCAGCATCGTCCAGGAACTTGTTAGAAAAGCAGATTCTTGGCTTCATCCCAGGCCTACCGACTCAGGGGGTGGTACCCAGAAATCTGTGTTTATCAACCTCCCTCCCGCCACAGGTGATCCTGATGCTTGTTGAAGGGGGAGAACCCCTGCCCTAGACAATGTCCAGCCTCATCAGCTGGGTGTCCAGGGCCTTTAGGGTCTGGCATCAGCCCTGCCTGCTGCGTGGCAGCATCTCTGCCGTTGACTCCAACCAGACTCGGGGGTAGCTTCTGCACTGGCACTTACTCTGTGTCCTTGGGCGAGATCCTCCACGTCATGGTGCCTTGCCTTTCTGCCTGTGCAACTACACACAGGAGTGTTGAGACTTGAAATGGGATGGCCGCAGAAGGTGGCTGGCTCAGGGCCTGGGGTGGAGCAATTCAATGACTGCTACTCATTGAGCAACTACTATGTGCCAGGCACTGTTTTAGGCATTTGGGGATAAGTTGATGAACAAAACAGATAAAGCTCCCTGCCCTCAGGGAGCTTATGTTCTACCTGGGGAAATACAGACCACAAACAAAAAAAACCCACCATAGATCAGGGTGGTCAGGGAAAGAGACACTTGAGCAGAGACATCAGGGAAGGGCGTCCCTAACGAGCAGACACAGAGCCAGAGCAGAGGCCCTCGGTTTACTGGAGTAGAGGGCGCGAGGGGAGCATGGCACAGAGGGGGTCGGGAAGGGCACAGGCCCGGACCTCGTGGGTGGCCCAAATTAGAACTAAGGCTTTTCTCTGAGTGCAAGGGGACTCCGTGGGAATTTAATTTCAGACTTATACAGGCAGACGTTGTTTTACCGCACTCTGCTTTATTGTGCTTCCCAGACATTGCATTTCTTACAACCTGTGGCGAGCAAGTCTATTGGTCCCATTTTTCTGACAGCATCTGCTCACTTCCTGTCCCTGTGTCACAGTTTGGTAACTCTCGAAATATTTCAGACTTTTTCATTGTTATTATATTTGCTATGGTGACCTGTGATCAGTGATCTGTGACGTTACATTGCAAAAAATTACGACTTGCTGGAGGCTCGCATGAGCGTATTTTTCAGCAATAAAGAACATTTTTTTGTTTGTTTGTTTTTTGCGGTACGCGGGCCTTTTACTGCTGTGGCCCCTCCCATTGCAGAGCACAGGCTCCGGACGCGCAGGCTCAGCGGTCATGGTTCACGGGCCCAGCTGCTCCGCGGCACGTGGGATCCTCCCGGACCGGGGCATGAACCCGCGTCCCCTGCATCGGCAGGCGGACTCCCAACCACTGCACCACCAGGGAAGCCCTGTAGGTATTTTTGAGGCAGAAAAGTCAAGGGCACAGCTGGGGGTGGTTAGGGGAGGGTGCCCCTGGGAAGACACAAGACATTCTCTATTTTTCAGTAGCTGGGGATGCTCAGAGAATGACTATAGTTGGGTTTAAAAACAATGTCTGGCAGACCCTTTGGGGTTTTCTGATTCTCTAGGGGGGCTGTGCCCTTCACGGTCTTTGAGCGAGCTATTTTACATCTCTGTAAGCTGTAGAAAACTGACAGTAAAGCAAATGACTCTTGTCCACATTGATGCAAGTGAATTTTGCTGTGGCGACTCAGTTGATTTCTGTCATGTGGAAGGCGGGATTTGCATCCACTAACAGATTCATGGTAGTGTCCCTGGTTACTGATTCAAGTCTGTTCCTTGGATTCTCCTGGAACCTCTTGTGATAGCTTCTTTGTTCCTTCATGATTAATGAACTAAATCATATCTTTGACACAGGTTCATTTTGTATTTGTATGACAGTCATGATTTTGCCTTTTTAAAAAAATGATCCTTTCACAATCGTTTAATTTGAAAATGATAGCTAGTGTAGTCTGTGGTGAGTAAGCAATGGGCGTGGGGATGGATAGAGAGCAAAGAGAGAATGTTTGTTTTCCAAGGGATAAAACCCATCCAAACTAGTCCAGCTAACGTTGAGTTTTACTAGAAAGATCCAGGGTCTTCTTATGGAACCAAAGGGTAGGCAGAATGGTCAGGCCTCATCTAAACTGGGAAGGGGGTAGGGGACTAAGTTTGGCTGCATATAACTGAAATAAAATATATGAGAAATATAAAAGAAGTATAGAAGTCAGAAACTCAGGGCTAGTATGACAGCTTCTCAGTGTCATAAAAGACTCAGACTCTTATTTTTCTGCCCTGTCATCCTCATCATGCTTCCATCCTCAAAGTCACCTTCGTGCCTCATATGATTGCTGAAGCTCCAGCCATCACTTCTGTACTCCAGGCACCAGGAATGAGGAAAGGAAGAACGACTCCCTTTTAAGAAAACCTCCAGCTAGATTGGCTACACAAGATTTTAATTGGCCGGAACTTAGTCAATGGCCATACTTAAATGCAAAGGAGGCTGGGAAATGAGGCTGATTACAGCAAAATTAGAAACTCACAGTGTGGTGTGTAGATGTATTTTGGCTGGCCTTGACAATTCTGAATGCTTAGAAACATGATCAGACATTTAAATATTATAAGGTTTAACATTTCTGGCCTCTCTTAAAAAAAGAAAAACTCAGAAGGTCTGACAGCCCCGGGCTTCTTTTAAAGCCCAGCTTGCCCCACCCCTTCAGGTTGTTTGCAGGACTCATGCCTTTGAACTCCAGCCTTTCCAAGGGAGGAGCTGATGGTCCCAGATCGCCTGGAATAATATCCACTCCTGGCCCAGTCGTGCTGGCCACTGGGAGAAGGGGTTGGCGGCCAAGGGGCAGTTCTCCAGATCGGGCTGTGGGGCAGCCTGTCTGTTAAGAGATGAGAATTCATCTGCGTCGGCACCCTGGGGAGTCTTGCAAGACAGGGCCAGCTGTCAGAGCCTTCAGCTAGCTACCCCTGTCTGAGCACCTACTGGATGCCACATCCATTGGACTCCAAACCCGGTTTTACTAGAGTTTCTCAAAGTGTGGCACAGAGACCTGCCTCTGGCATCGGCATCCCCTGGAGAGCCTGTTGAAACCGTTGACTCCTAGGCTGCGTTCCAGAACTGCGGAACCAAACTGTCTATGTGGGGGCCAAGGACTCTGCATTTCAGCAGCCTCCCCAGGGAATTCTGACACTGCAGTTTGGGAGTGACAGCATCATGTCAGTCAGCCCTGCCGTTCGGAGCGGGGCCAGGGGTCTGTCCAGGGAAGGCAGGGAGTCAGTAGGAGCTCTTTTATCAGGAGGCTGCTGGCCCTTGCAGGGCTCTCTATCAAAGGCACTCTGAGGCCACCAGGACATCTTCCATCCTCACGGCTAACCCTGGGCTGCATGGAGGGTTCTTCTCTTAATTGTCTGTTTCACTGAGGAGCGGGGAGGGAGAGGGACAGACGGGAAGCCTAGAGAAGAGAATGGTCACATCAGGTTCCCCTCCTCCCTCCACCCTGGGCCCGGTTCACTCTTTGAGGCTGTTTCCTCCCCTTTATGTGGGCAATCATTAGTGTAATGGCTGATAGCTGTTTCATGCTATCTAAATGCTATCAGTTTTTACTTATCTATCCACCCCTTCTGCTAACATCACTTTCCTTTCCTGCGGGAGACTTCCCCATGCGCGGTGTACCAGGATGGGTCAGTGAGAGCCCGAGTTAGAACTTGAGTGGAAACCACGGGGAAGAAGGACATTCCCCTTCCTGGCTGGGAACTGTGGCGATGTAGGCTGTGCCAACTTGTCCCCTCAAAGGGCAGTTCTGCCTTGGAAGGAAGCCAGAGTGAGGGAAAGCAGGGCTGAGAGAAGAGAGGCCAAGAAAGCATCAGATGACATCCTGTAAGGCCCTGCCTCAAAGCTAGGCCCACTTCAGTATTGATGTGCCAGTGGATTCCTGTTTTCTGCTAAAGTTCACTTGAGTTGGTTTTCTATTGCCGAGGGAGTGACAGAAGGCCCCAGTAGCTACCAAATCTGATATAACCTGTGTTTGCTGTTAAGTATTGCATGGCTGCTATGCAGTCACTGCTTGGGCACTATTTTGCATCTTCTTTGGCTTCTTATAATTTGTGCTAGATATTTGTTCTTTTTCCCTTTATTATTTCACTCCTTACTGCTTGACCCATGGTAACAGCTGGTAGAGTTAAATGTGTATGCAGGAAAAAGCTTTCATGTAAGTGACAACTCTTTCCCAATTGGCTGCCTGGAAGGCTGGGTTAAGAAATCAGTGGGAAACAATGCAGGGCTTGATTAGCAATGTCTGCCATGGGAGCTGCGATCTAGTGTGGGTGTGCATATTATATTCTGGCCAGTGTGAATTATTCTTTTACTGGTGTTAATTGTTCCAAATCAATAAAAGGGAATTTTAGTGGCTGTGTGCTCCATGATTTCCCAAGTTGGGGCCACTTCTCAACCCAATTCAGAAACTGGAGAATGGGAAGATTTGTGGCCGGAGGTGAGTGAGCGAATTTGCAAAGGACTTGGGGCGGTGGCCAGAAGCCACATTTAGTGCCTGCCACTTGCTGGGTGATGCTGAACAATCACTTTCCCTCCCTCAGCACCAGTGACTGAATCTGCAGTGAGAGGGATTTGAACCAGGAGGACTGGAGGAGGCCCTGTGACTTGTGTGCAAGAGGCATTGCCTGTGCTGTCCTGCCTCTGGTCTTAATGCTCTGGTGACATTGACCTATGTGTCATTCTCCGAAAAAATTGTTTTGTCTTTGTCCCTTTGAGGACGTTTGTCTCCCTGTGAGACGCCACCCTCACGTACTCCTCATAATTCCTCAGCACCCTGCTCAAATATCCCCTCTTCCTCCTCGGACAGAAAGGCTCAGAGCCTCTACTTGGCTTGTTGTTTGTGCTGTGAGCTGCCTGAAGGCAGGTACAGGTCGGATTCAGCTTGTGCCCCAGAGCTTGGCCTGTGACCTGGCACAGAGCAAGTGTTCAGACAAGCTTTGTTGAACTCATTAGTAAATGACCGCTTTTCAGAGGCATGAGGCTGCCGAGAAATTGAGAGAAAGGCAAAAATTCCAAGAAGTCTTTTTTGTATTTTTTCTCTGTATTTTTTCCCCCGCCCTCCCCTCCCTTCTTTTATCTCCCTTAAAATTTCCAAGAAGAAAGGGCTTGTGAGATCCCTGTCACCACCTTTGGAGGGGAAACCCCTGACTCATGGGACTGGCCTGGGCTGGCAGGGCTAGACAGGGTGGGAAGGTTCTGAGATTCCTGATCTGCTCTGACCTCCAAAGGCTGTGCAGCCAGGCCTCTCCAGAGACTCAATCAGAGCCACTGTTTACATGCTAAAGCCTGTTTCTCTCTGAACTGCCTGCAAATTGGACTGAATGTGCTAAATACATAATGAATCTGCTAAACTGTTTAATGCACTTCCAGTACTTATTGATTTCCTCGTTGATGACATATAATTTGCCGAACTGATTTGGCTGTGTGACTTGAAAGACATTTGGGAGAGATCTCTGCAATTTGTCGCTCAGCTCGCCCTGGACTTTAAAATGAATACAGAATGATACATTAAAAGAAATCTCGGGGCTGCGATCCCAATTGCCTTCAGCTGATGGTGCCACATTCAGTGCAGCAATTTTTTAAACTGAGTTCTGATGATATGCCAGGCCCTGTGTGAGCTGCTGGGGTTTCACTGATGGATAGGAGTGCGTTTCTGACCTTGGTGTGCTTACAGTCTATAGGTTGGGGGGTTGGGGGGGGGTAGATGGATAGGCCCACAGGTGCTTACCATTCAGAGAGTGGGAGCACAGAGGAGGAGCATATAAACTCATTTGTGAAGGTCAAGGAAATCTTCGGAGAGAATTTGACCTTTGACCTATCTCTTGAAAGATGTGCAGGAGTTTCCAGGCAGGCCAGGTGGAGAAGATGGCCACTGCTCTTGCCTTCCCAGCTTCCTTCCTCCCTTCACTGAAGACAGCATGCAGGTTTTCTCTGAGAAATCGCCTCCTGCATTCCATATCCCATGAGGTACTAGAGAAACCAGGTGTACCCCACCTCCATCCCACAGCCAAGATATGGGTCCTTCAGACCTTATTCCTGGGACTCTCCATTTGCCAAGGTGTCTTAAAGGGACAGAAGGCAGCTGGAACCAAGACATCCCAAGATGGTCCTTGAATTTCTGCTGCTGAGATTCAGCCCTGTCTGGATTATTTCCTTCTTGAATCTCAGTCTCTGAGATGCTCAGTAACCAGGGTTGATTTCTGTGGCTCATAATCAAAAGGCCCTGAGTGACACACTAGGTGTCAAGGGGCTTTCCCTCCTTCACTCACTCTGGGGAAGAATTGCTCCTTCCCTTCTGGTGAGACCCTGAGCCCACAGCTATGCCTCTATCAGGGCCACGCGCCCATGACTCACATTTATATCTCCATCCTTGTGTTCTCCACTGAGCTGGGAATTTGTATATCCAACTGCTCTACTAACACGGTCACTCGGATACCTAATACACATCCAGAACATCAATCCCTCAATCCCCACTCCCCTTGCCCCCCAGACAATCACCTCCTCCCCATCTAAGTAAGTGACATCACTATCCACCTCTGAGCTCAAGCTAGTTGTTATCTGTCTACTTGGTTCTCTACCTGCCCAATCCCATCCACCTGCCAGTCCTGTTGGTTCTACTCTCCTTCCCCTACAAGTTCCATTTTGAACGCATCGTTTTCTTTCTTTTTTTCTTTTAAATTAATTAATTAATTTATTTTTGGCTGCGTTGGGTCTTCGTTGCTGCACGCAGCCTTTCTCTAGTTGCGGTGCACGGGCTTCTCATTGTGGTGGCTTCTCTTGATGCGGAGCATGGGCTCGAGGTGCGCGGGCCCTCGAGGTGCATAGTTGTGGCGCACGGTCTTAGTTGCTCCGTGGCATGTGGGATCTGCCCGGACCAGGGCTCGAACCTGTGTCCCCTGCAATAGCAGGCAGATTCTTAACCACTGTGCCACCAGGGAAGCCCCCTTTTCTTTCTATGTTGACTCCACACCCCTAGACAAAGTCACCCTCTCTCCTGGATCCTGTATTAGCTTCTTAAATCCAGTCTTAGACTCCTCAATCCTATATGCCCCTCTGCTTAAAACCCTTCCAAGGCATCTTATTGCAGCTGAGATACAATTCACATTTCCCACTGTGGTCTTCTGGCACATCCTGCCCCATCTAGCCCTTTCCCACATTCCTGTCCTCACCTCCTACGCCTCTTCCCTTGTATCCAACCCTCAGCCGACCAGCCTACCTGTCCCTGGCTCTCTCTGTCTGGGTGTGCTTCTCCCCCATCTTTACCTGGTGGCGCCTCCTCATCGTTTTGCATCAGGGTCTCCACTCAAAGGTCTTCGCCTTAGTGAAGTCCATGTTGATCACGCCAGGCACCTCTCTCCCCCACTCCAAGCAGATCTATCCAGTTTTGTTGTTCTCATCGCACATATTGCTGTCAGACATTGTCGGGTTCCTTTGTTCACTTGTGTGGTGTCTGTCTTCCTCACTGGAATGAGGGCTCCAGCAGAGCAAGCGCTTGTCTCTTTGGCTACTGCTGCATTGCTGCAACTCTGCACATAGAGTGTGCTTAAATATCTGTGTTGTGCAAACACATGAGTGAGTGAATGGACAAAAGAATTGAATAACACATATCTGAGTGTTTTGCACGTGCCATCTCTTCTGCTACTCTGAGCTCCTTGAGGACAAGTACTGGGTCTGTTTTTAATCTCAGTATCCCCAGCACCCTCTAGATAGCTGGCACACAGTAGGTATTCAATGAATGTGTGTTAAAAGGATGCAGAAGTAAATGGCATTTGTAGCAGAGGGAACAGGATAGGGAAAAATGCGGAGGCTTAATTTATGTTAAGCAGATTTACATACTCTGTTCTTGGAGAAGCAGTGAGCACAGCTATTTATGGTACAGGAGTGTGCATGTACACACGTGCAGTACTTCGGGGAATAGGTGAGGCAATGGAATTCCATCTGATGAAACCTTTAACGTGAACCCTCCCCTCCCATCTAAAGCAGTCCAATAGAAATGATTTCCAAGGATCAGAGTTCCCAGGGAAAAAAGATAGGAGTCAGGAATTCCCCTGTGAAGGGAAGTGTGGGGAGGGATGTTGAGACTTTGAGAACCATCCAGACTTTGTAAGATTGCGGGGTGAAAAGGGGTTTGATATTCTTCTAGACCAGAAGTTCTCAAACGTTAGCAAACATTAGAATGCAGATTTCTTTTTTTGGTAATAGCTAAATTTCTTTCTTTCTTTTCTTTTCTCTCTTTCTTTCTTTCATTGAAGTATAGTTGATTTACAATGTTGTGTTAGTTTCAGGTGATTCAGCAAAGTGATTCAGCTATACATATATACACACATATATATAAGATTCTTTTCCATTATAGGTTATTGCAAGATATTAAATATAGTTCCCTGTGCCATACAGTACGTCCTTGTTGCTTGTCTATTTTATATATGGTAGTGTGCATCTGTTAATCCCAAACTTCTAATTTATCCCTCCCCCACTTTGGCAAGCATAAGTTTGTTTTCTATGTCTGTGGGTCTATTTCTGTTTTGTAAATAAGTTCATTTGTATCATTTTTTTTAGATTACACATATGATTGATATCATATGATATTTGTCTTTCTCTATTAGACTAACTTCACTCAGTATTATAATCTCTAGGTCCAACCATGTTGCTGCAAATGTCATTATTTCATCTTTTTATATATATACAATAGAATATTACTCAGCCATGTAGATAGGTAGATAGACAGACAGTTAGATACCGTATCTTCCTTATCCCTAGAATAGAGATCTTGAGAAAGGGGAAGATTCCTGGGACCCATCCCCAGAGATTCTGGTTCTGTAGGTCTGGGCTAAAGTTTTGATCTGTGAATCTATATTTTGATAATCACCCCCTGGTGACTTTGACATAGGTAAGTCATCAACCCCCAGACTGGAGAAATCCTGAACTGAAGCAAACCCTATCTGTTGTCTTGAATCCTCTCTGTAACATCCCCTCTGAATGCCCTTCTTTCTGCCTGTGATACCCTGTGATGGAAACTCACTGTCTTTGGACATCTAAGACTGTTAGGAAGTTTTATTCTGTGTGCATGTCTGCGTGTAAAGAATGCCATTTGAAGCAGAAGGTACAGCATATACAAAAGCTTTTAAGAAGAAGGAAAATTGGGCTTCCCTGGTGGCACAGTGGTTGAGAGTCCGCCTGCCGATGCAGGGGACACGGGTTCGTGCCCCGGTCCGGGAGGATCCCACATGCTGCAGAGTGGCTAGGCCCGTGAGCCATGGCCGCTGAGCCTGCGCGTCGGAGCCTGTGCTCTGCAACGGGAGAGGCCACAGCAGTGAGAGGCCCGCGTACCGCAAAAAAAAAAAAAAAGAAGAAGGAAAATTGCTGGTTTGTTGCTGAAGGGTGAGTGGTGTAAAGCAGATGGAACATTGGATGACAGGGAGAAGTGCAGAGCCTGGAAGCTGGAATTGCAGATTGGGACCTGCTAAAGAGTTTTTAGCAGAGAACATCTTACCTAAACCAGCACAGATGGGGTATGATTACTGGTGGGCATGACTTGATCTGGTACCCAGTTTCTTTCTCTCCCCTTCTTTTGGCTATGCTTTTTTACCAGGCCTCATATCATAAGAAGGCTACAGCAGTTCCAGCTCTTCCACCTTCTCTCTAATTCCTCTCTAGGCAGGAAGAGCCACAGCATATTTCTTAAGTTCACAGAAATGGGCTAAGGGCATCTCATTGGCTCTAAGTGGATCAGGTGCCCATCTCTGACCTAATCACCATGATTAAGGGAATATGACATTCTGATTGGCCTGGCTTAAGTCACATGTCTATGGAAGGGGTAGAGTCAACTCTACTGGAAACAAAGTGATTGCCCATGGAGGATGGGTGGTCCCCCAGAAGGAGATGTGATGAGTCAATTTAGAATGATTTATTCAACGAGTACAGAGAACTGCTCTACCCTTAGCAGCGTGTTGGGTGGAGAAGTGTGTTCCCCCTCTGTGGCTCAGGGAACCAGGTCCAGGGAACAGGAGGGTGTGAAGTGGAGACAGTGGAGTGGCAAAGGAGGAAAGTTTTGGAGGAGACAAACCAGAGTGCGTGACACTTAGCAGGTCAAGTCCTGGCTCAGCCATTTACTTCCTGGGTGGCCTTGGACATATTATGCCTTTCTCTGAGCCTCATTCTTCATTGCTAAAGTATTACATGAAATGTTTCCTTTAGAGAGCTGCTGTAGGGAGCTGATGAACTTATGTATAGTCCCTGGCACAAAATAACTGCTCAAATAACAATCAGCAATTACAGTATTTTCTTGGTTCTATGGAAGCAGTGATTATAGATGAATCATTGGTTTAATAGGCTTTTGGAGAGAAAAAAGCTGTCATATCAATGGTATGAAATTTCAGAAATGTTGAAATTTGAAAAAAGAAGTGTCTTTGAATTGAAGAAATGGACAGCAATGATGATGATGGTGATAACGATGACGATGATGATGATGACAGTGATGATGATTTTTGGGGGGCAGGTGATCAATGGGTAAGAGCACAGATCTGGAGCACAGAAACCCTGGTTTGGGCCCCCACTAGCTGCCTGATGTTGAGATATGTAAACCATAAAAAAGGACTCAACAAGCGGTAACTTCCTCTCCTTGCCCACTCGGTGCCTCAGTTTCCCTTTTCACTCTCCTGTCCCATGACACCAAACTTCATGATTTTTATCTTCCTTATACATAGTTGTATTCACCTACTTTTCTACAATTTTTTAAAAAATAATCAAATTGTTTTGATAATTTAGGAAAATTTCTTCTAGAAAATTATAAAGAAAAAAATCATCCTATTTCATTCCTGCCCCCTGAAGATGGCTCTTTACTATTTTATTGGATTCCCTTCTATGGTATTTTTCTGAGTATAAGGTTTTGTTGTTGTCGAACTCATAATCATCCTGTAATTTCAATTTTGTATCCTATTCCCCTCCCGGTTATTACCATCTCTCCCTAAATAGAATTTTAATGACCATAATATTTTTCATCATGTGTCTGGAATTGGTTGACTTAATCATTTCTATATTTGAATGCTAAGTAGTTTCCAAGTTTTCACTGGTGTTGATGACATAGGGATGAACAATTTTCTGCAAATATTTATTTCATATTTCCGATATCATGAGGAAACAATCCTGGGTGTAGAAATATTGGGTAAAAGTTGGGACATGTTTTCAGTTCTTGGGTGCCAACATGTTTCTCAAGATAATTTCAACACTATATGATCTGGTAGCTATCTGAAAGGCCTGTTTCAAATGCTTGGTGTGTACACAAATGTGAGTGCATGCAGAAAAACACACGTGTGCACACATGTTTAGCATTTGCCATGAGTCACCCGAGGACTAGGAACAGTGGGTCTATGCAGCCAGAGAAACAGCCCTTCAAAACCCTGCCACCCCCCACTCAGTGTTAAAAGAACCCAAAGAGGCTGACATAAGAGCAGGTTGGCAGGGGCCATTTCTCTTTCCAATTCTGGCTCAGACACTAGGTTTTTGCCACAACTCTGGGGCTTCTCCCTTAAATAAGGCTGAAACCTTCTTTCCCCCCTCCCTACATAGGGCAAAGTCCCCAGGGTAATTCCTTAGGGCTTAAGTGATTATGTTCCCCCCTATGCTTTCTTGTCCCGGAAATTCTCTGCTGGGCTCTAGGCAGCTACCCTCACCAGGGAAATTTGCTCTCACAGAGTGCAGGGATGTGAGAATCAACGTTAGAAGTTCTCATATTTTTAAAACTTTTTTGTGTTGAAAAATAATACATGTTCAGAAAGGTACATGCAATACAAATGTACAGTTTAGTGAATTGTTCTAAAACGAACATCCATGTAACCACCACCCAGGCCAAGAAACGAAAACTGGTCAGTGCCCCAGAAGCCCACCCCTTTCCCATCCAAGTACTAACCAGGCCCAAACTTGCTTAAGCTTCTGAGATCAGACAAGATCGGGTGCTTTCAGGGTGATATGGCCGTAGACCCTACCCTTTTCAATTACACGCCCTTCCATCCCTGCCAAACGTAACCATTGTCCTGCCTTTTATGGTAAGAGCTACATAAATGTTCTTCATACTTCTGTTATTTAGTTATGTGTTCTTAAACACTCCAGCTTAATGCCTGCTTTTGAGTTTTCTATAAATAGAATGAAAAATATGTGTCCTCTTATATCTGACTTCTTTTGCTCAAAAATACCTCTTTAAGGTTCATCCATGTTGTTCTGTAACTTTTTTGTTGGAAAGTATTATTCCATTGTATGAATATACCACAATTTATATGATCATTCAACCAGGGGTCTGCAAGCTACTGTCCATGGGGCCAAATCCAACCGAATGCCTGTAGTTTATAAATAAAGTTTTATTAGAACACAGCCCAGCCCACTCATTTACATATTGTCTATGGCTGTGTTCACTCTCCGAAGGAGAGTTGATTAGTTGTGGCAGAGAATGTATGGCCCACAGAGCCTAAATATTTATTATTTAGCCTTTTGCAGAAAAAGTTTGCTAACCCCTCCCTTCTGCAGTTGATGTACAGTTGTTTGCCAGTTTGGGGTTATCACAATTATTTTATGCACATTTTTCCTGGTATGTAGGTGCCCAAGATTTTCTGGGGTATATACTTAAGAGCGGAATTGTTGGTTCACATGATATATGTATGTTCAAATTTTCTAGATAATGCCAAACTGTTCCAAATTAGTTGTATTAATTTATACCCCTCACTTGTGTATAAGAGCTCTGGTTGTTTCACATCTTCTGAACAATTGTATGGTCAGACTTTTTTTTTTTTTTAACGCAACATGAGAAGTTATTAATTATTATTACTGCTGCTCTTAAGGACCTTGCAGTCTAATGGGGAAAGGCCATTGAGCAATTATTGCTAGGTTTGCAGAAAATACGTGTTATTTTTCCTTAAGTGTTATCTTTCCTACCACCCTGACTCTTGTCTAACTTTGGTATTCATTTGGGAAATTACAAATACAGCTTATGTTGATCAGATCTAGTGTCTCTGGAGTTTAGATGATGGAGGGAAAGTGCTCTCAGGCAACTATGGGTAAGTTCCTCTTGAGAACATAAGAAAAGATCACATCCTTCTTGTAGACAGAGGTGCCATTAGCTAGTTGCTCATTCTGGTTCCAGATTCCTTCCTATGTTGCCTCTGTTGCATTTATTCAGCAAGAATTTGAATTCTTGCTGGGTTTGGCCTCTGTTTTGCTTGGAAACAGTAGAGGAAGACTCAGTTTTTAGCTTGTTTTTGTCACTACCTGTGACTAGAGGTGTTTCAAAATAAATTGACGGGTCAGATATGCCTTTACAATCTTACTCATGGTTGATAACCTCACTGTTTTACTCCAACTTTATCATGCTAAGGTGGTCAGACTTTTTAAATTTTGCCAATCTGACAGATGTGAATTAGTATTTTGTAACTTAGTATTTACATCTCCCCGATAACTAATGAAGTCAGGCATTTTTTCGTTTGTGTTTTGGCCCTTTTATTTTCCTCTTCTGTGAATTTCTTGGTCATTTTGCCCATTTTTCATACAGTTGTCTGCTTTTTTTCTTCTTGATTTATAGGAATTCTTTATAGTATTCTGTATATCAATCTTTTGTTGGTTATGTATTGCAAATACATTTTCCCTGCCTTTGACGAATCAATTTCACTTTCTGGTTGGCCATTTTCACTCAGAAGTTTTAAATTTTAGTCAAACCAACTCCTTTCCCTTGTGCTTTGTGCTTTTTTTGTATATTATCCAAAAAAGGTTTTTCCTATTCCACTATTGATGACAATTTTCCTATAATAGTTCTAAACTTTTGTCTGTGGGAGTCAGTATATACAGCATCTTAGTCCTTTAGACAGTTCTGTGGACTGGAGCTTTATGTCCCCAATTTAAATGAGGAAAGAGGTTCAGAGAGGTCAATGACCTGTCCGCTGTGGCACACCTGATAAAAGCCAAAATGGTGTCTGATCTAGGCCTGCCTGCCACTCTCCAGGACACAGCCTCCAGAGTCCTCCCAGAACATCAAATCTTTCCTTCTCAATCGACTGTAGACAGAACACTCTGTTCAATTCCATTGCCCCGGAGGAAGAAGTTGAAGCTCCGAAAGGGAAAGTACATTCAGTGCTTTGTCCAGGGTGGTGAAAAGCATTGTATTTTTATGGGGCAGGCGGCACCAGGATGCAGACCACAGAAGCACCCCAGTGGCCTGCTTCCAGTGGGTCTCAGAACAGCTGGCCTGAATGCCAGCCCAGGCCAGCTTCCCGGGTGGCAGGGCTGTTTTTAGGCCCCAGTCAGATGTGGCCTGGTCTTGGGGCTCCCTGGGGCTCAGCTGCAGACAACACGCCCATCGCTTTCCCACGATGGGCCTTCAAAGGTGGATGCCTTCCAAAAGGTCCTCTACTTTTCCCAAAAGTGGGAGCCCTGCTTCCCAATCTGCCTGTTCCAGGCAAGAAAGCTCACAGCAAGGTGTTGGGTATGTTTCAAGGACCCACTTCATAGGTCGTAACCACTTCTGCAGGAGGATCCATTTTTGGGTGGCCATTGGGGTCATGGTCCTGAGGAGGCGGAATCTGGGTCTGTCTCTCAGTGGTACCACCGGGACACAGAGGTGAATCAGACGTGTTTCCCACCTTGGACCCCTCTCTCCATGGGTTGTGAGTTGTGATGTAACCCCAAGTCCATAAGCGGCCTGGCCCCTTCATGGGGTTGCCTTTGATGATGGGGACCTAGATGCAAAATTTACTCTGGGGTCCAGTATTCACATATTCCCCTCAAACCACAAAAGACGTCCCTCCTACTTGGGCATTTGACCCCATAAGTAAAGAAGTTACACTTTGGGTTTTCTGTGCATCATCTCACTGAGTTCCCATAACTGGTCCTATGAGGTCCCATTCTACAGATTAAGAAACAGAGGCTTGGGACAGTCAGGCACCTTGACAACAAGGGCACACCCCTGGTAAGCGGCAGATGCACGACAATTTGTTTATTCATTCAACACATACAATTGAGATCTTACTACATGCCAGGTACCGTGCTAGATTCATGCAGAGATCTGTGGGAACAGGAATCTTGACAGAGAGAATAGCCAGCTAAAGGCCTCAAAATAGGAACAAGCCTGGGGCTTGAGGAGCACAGAGAAGGCCAGTGTGTCCAGAGCATGGTGATGAGGGGGAAGAGGAGTGAGGGTGAGGTCAAGGCAGGCAGGGGAAAAATCACGCAGAGCCCTGTAGGCCACAGGAAGACTAGATTTGATTCCAATGCAATGAGAGCGCTTTACCTAGGGCAGGGACAAGACGTTATTTGCACTTTAAAAGTAGCACTCTGGGTGCCCAGTGGGGCAAGAGAGGGCTAGTCCCAGGGCCACAACTTCAATTCAGGGTGGAGCTGGCATTAGAGTGTGGGCAGAGGAAGTATAGACAGGCCAGGGCAGAGAGAGAACCCTGTATCTCCCAGGGTTCTTTTTTTAAAATTAAGATATAATTTGCATCCCATAAAATTTACCCTTTATGAGTGTACAGTTCAGTGGTTTTTAGTAGATTCACAAGGTTGTGCAACCATCACCACTGTCTAATTCCAGAACCTTTCATCATCCCCAAAAGGTGTCCCATTCCCATTAGCGGTCATTCCCCATTTCCTCCTTCCCCCACCACCTGGAAGTGAGTAATCTCTAGCAATCAGTCTAGTCTGGACATTTCATACAAATGAAATCATATAGTGAATGGTCTTTTGTGTCTGGCTTCTTTCACTTACCATAAAGTTTTTAATTCACCCATATTGTACCATAAATCAGAACTTCATTTCTTCTTATTGCCAAATAATGTCCCATTGTATGGATATACCACATTTTGTTTATCCATCAATCAGCTGATGGACTTTTGGATTGTTTCCACTTCTTAGCTACTATGCATGAGTTATTCCTATGAACATGTATGTTCAAGTTTTTGTGTGGACATATGTTTTCAATTCTCCTGAGTATATTCCTAGGAGTGGAATTTCTGGGTCATGTGGTGACTCTATATTTAACTTTTGGAGGAACTGCCAGATTGTTTGCCAAAGCAGCTGCACCATTTTACGTTTTTATCAACAGTGCTATGAGAGTTCCAAGCTTCCGCCTCCTCATGAGCCAACACTTACTGTCCATCTTTTTTATTCTAGCCAACCTAGTGGTTGTGAAGTGGTATCTCATTGTGATTTTGACTTACATTTCTGTGATAACTAATGATGTTGAGCATCCTTTCATGTGCTTATTGGCCACTTGTATATCTTCTTTGAACGAATGTCTACTTAAGTTCTTTGCCCATTTTTTAATTGGGTTATTCATATTTTTATTACTGAGTTGTAAGTGTTCTTTATATATTCTAGATATAAGTCCTTTATCAGATATAAGATCTGCAAATAGTTTATCCTACTCTGTGGGTTGTCTTTTCACTTTCTTGATAGTGTTCTTTGAAGCACAAAAGTTTATAATTTTGATAAAGTCCAATTTATCTATTTTTGTTATTGTCATTGTCTGTGCCTTTGGTGTCATGCCTAAGACATCTCTGGCTAGTACAAGATCACAAATATTTACCCCTATGTAAATATAAGGGTTCTATAGTTCTATCACTTATTTGTAGGTCTTTGGTCCATTTTGAGTTAATTTTTCTATATGGGGTGACATAGGGGTCCAACTTCATTCCTTTCCATGTGGATATCTAGTTGTCCCAGCAAAATCTGTTGAAAAGACTATTCTTTCCCCATGTCCCAGGGTCCTTGAGAGGACTTGATGAAAAACAAGAGGGGAAAATGCTGCACAGATGAAGTTTTCCCCACAGTAACCTATCCATGAAATTCCATCTAGTCCTGGGCTCTCCATGTCTCCCTCAGTTCCTGGGGAGAGAGCACAGTTGACTAGAGAAATGAGCTCAGAACTCAATGGACAGTTCCTTGATGCCTCACAGACTCAAAATGATGTCCCCAGAGGCTGGGACGGGAAGATCTGCTGAGTCCAACAGTCTCACTTTGCTGAGGAAGCATCCAAAGCTTAGAGAGAGGTGACTTGCCCAGGGTCACAGCCAGGTAGCTGTAGCTGGGCCCAGAGCAACCTCAGCACCCTCAGGATGTGATCCCTAAGTGAGCACAGAAAAGGCCCTTCCTCCCCTGCAGGCCTGGAGAGTCCCCAGGGCACAGGGCTACCTTTGAGGACTCTGGGGGAATGAGCTGCTTTTTTGGCATAGACTCAGCAGAAAATAAAATACTTATCACTAATTGCAGCATGGAAAAATAATTATGGCTTTTAAAAATGCAAATGTTGAAGTCCTCTCTCTCTAGAAGGAATGTCTGCACTGCTGGTGCTGCTGGGCCATCACAAACAATCCTCCAGGTGGGGGAGATACCAATGGTGGGTGGGAGCAAAGGTTTCTTAGAAGAGAGGGCTTGGGAGGGGGCCTTCAAGGACAAGTCTGTCCTCGCCTGGAGGATATAGTGTCAGGGAGAAGTAGGCACGTCAGTGGAAAGAATAGCAAGGGGGAAGGCAGAGATGGTTCTTCGGTGACATCATTCAGCAGAGACTCAGTTTCCTCTTCTGTAAAATGAGGTGTGTCCATTGAGATGCTTTTGGCTGTGTGAACAAAATACCTAACAAAAGTGGCTAAACATTGGGGTTTTTTTAATGTCCTCGTTTGACAGGAAATCTGGAGGTTGACAGTTCCAGGCTGGATGCCCCAGCTCTGTTTGTCAGGACTTCCAGGCGGCCTCTCTGAGAATCTCTTTCCTTCTCATGCTTGCAATATGGAAGACCTGGTTCTCCAGTCTAGTAGGGCAAGACAGGTCATGATCTATCAATAAAATGCAAGCACATGCATGAATGTGACATGTGATAAGTGCCATGAAAATGGACAGGCCATGGTGGCAGAGAATAACAGGCGGGCTCGACATATATAGGGTGTCAGAGGAGAAGCCTCTGAACGCTCATACTTAGGCTAAGACCCAAAGTAAGAGAAGGATCTAGATGCCAGAATGACTCAGGGAAGAGAGATCCAGGCAAGGGCCCCGATCCAGGCAGAACTCAGCTTCTCACCTTCTTAGCTTGTGACAACTAAAGTGGTACCCCTGGGGGCCATCATGGACAACACACAATCAGGAGCTCTGAAGTTTGGTGCAGGTACCCAGTTCTAAACGGGTCATCCAGGGCCTTCGGAATACACTGGCATTCACTTCCCAGTGATAATAACCACAGACATTTTTAGAGTGCAATAAACAGTCCAGGTGAGAGCAAGGAATCTCTGAGAATAGGGTCTCATGGAAATGCTAGTTCACTGATCTCCTTGTTTCTTGTCCTCCTACAGTTTATTCTCCAACCAGAAACCAGAGAGATATGACATAAATGTCCATTGAGATAATGTCATCCCTTTGCCCAAGGCCCTCCAATGGCCTCCAACTGCACTAGAACTAAACCCAGAGCCTTTCCCATGACTGCTAAGATCCTACAGCATCCAGCTCCTTGCCACTTCTCTAATCCCTTCTCTCACCATCCCCTCTCACTCACTCAGTTCCAGCCTTCCTGGCCTGCTTTCGGTTCACTGCTGCCTCGGGGCCTTTGTACGTGCTGTTTCCTCTGCCTGGAATCCTCTTCCCCAAATATCCACACGGCTGACTCCCCACTTCGTCCAGGGGTCTGCTCCAAAGTCAGCTGCTCAAAGTCACTCTCTATCACCTTGCCCTGCTAATATATCATGGAGTTGTCTTTATATTGTCAGCTGCATCAGAGCAAAGTCTTGTTCTCATGTCTCCAGTGCCCAGACAGTGCCTGGCACATGGTAGGCATTCAATAAGTGTTTGTTAAATGACTAAATGAAAAAAACATAGACCCACATTTGAAATCATACAGGTATTTGATATCCCAAGTTATGGTTTCTGAGCATGGCAGCGCTGTTCACAGCGACTGCAGGAGAGGGGAGTAGCAGGGAAAGAAAGATGGTGCGCCTGGTCGGAACACTGTGTGGTTGAGATGTCACTGAGGCGTCTTGGAAGATTATCAGGAGGGTGGGCTGGAGAGGGGGACTTAGGAGTCATGGGAATGATGAGGGTAACGCAAATCACAGGGCCTGCCCGTGGGAGTGTGCAAGACGAAATTGGAGCCCCATCTTGTGTGGACTGGGGGGACAAAGAGGAGGGAGGAAAGAGCATTAAAAGGGGGATGAGGAAAGGCAAAAGAAATAAAAGCAAAAGTAAACAAATGAGACCTAATCAAACATGTAAACTCTTGCACAGCAAAGGAAACCATAAACAAAATGGAAAGACAACGTATGGACTGGGAGAAAATATTTGCAAATGATGCAACCAACAAGAGTCCATCGTTTTGCATTTGTAATTTCCAAAATATACAAATAGCTCATATAGCTCAATCTCAAAAAACAAAACAACCCAATCAAAAGATGAGTCAAAGACCTAAATAGACATTTCTCCAAAGAAGACACACAGATGGCCAACAGGCACATGAAAAGATGTTCAACATCACTAATTATTAGAGAAATGCCAATCAAAACTACAATGAGGTACTACCTCACACTGGTCAGAATGACCATCAACAAAAAGTCTACAAATAATAAATCCTGGAGACGGTGTGGAGAAAAGGGAACCCTCTTGCACCATTGGTGGGAATGTAAATTGGAGCAGCATTATGGAGAACACTGTGGAGGTTCCTTAAAAAACTAAAAATAGAGCTACCATATAATCCAGCAATCCCACTCCTGGGCATATATTTAGAGAAAACTCTAATTTGAAAAGATATATGCACCCCAGTGTTCATAGCCAAGCAAGCTAAGTGCCCATCAACAGATGAATGGAGAAAGAAGATGTGGTATATATTCAATGGAATATTACTCAGCCATAAAAAAGAATGAAATACTGCCATTTGCAGCAACATGGATGGATCCAGAGATTACCATACTGAGTGAAGTAAGTCCAACAGAGAAAGACAAATATATGATATCACTTATACGTAGAATCTAATCAAAATGATACAAATGAACTTATTTACAAAACAGAAATAGACTCAGAGACATAGAAAACAAACTTAGAGTTTTAAAGAGGAAAGTGGTGGCGGGGAGGGAGGGACAAAGTAGGAGTTTGGGATTAACAGATACATACTACTATATATAAAATAAATAAACAACAAGGTCCTACTGTATAGCACAGGGAACTATATTCAATACTTGTAATAACCTATAATGGAAAAGAATATGAAAAACATATATGTATAACTGAATTACTTTGCTGTACACATGAAACTAACATAACATTGTAAATTAACTATACTTCAATTAAAAAAAAAGTGGCGGGGTGGTGATGGGGGTGGAGGAGAGCCAAGGAGGCCCAGGGGACAGCGGCAGTGTCACAGGGAAATTGGGACAGGGAGGACTGAGCAGCGGTAGTGCTTTCAGGCACAGTGGGAAAATGAGACCTGGAAATGCATTTTTAAGATCAATTGTTTCAGTTGGCCTTTGGAAAATAAAGTGACATTTCAAAAATAACCATGAGGTTTAAAACTAAAAGCAGACAAGTTATTCCCAGTGTGGAAAGGACTACTTTTAATCAGAGCAATGAGGTTTGGTTTTTTTCCCTAAGTCCCAGATGAAGGGCTCACAAGTTACACTGGATCCACAATGAGGCTGTTCAGGGATCTTTAAAAATGCAGAATTTGCTGCTAACACTTAAAAATTGGGAGAGTTTCCATAAAAACCCAATTTCAAGCTTTTTGAAAAATGAGAATATTTGAAAGCACTGGCCTCTAATTCCCATGAAGTATCAGTTAGCTGTCCTCTTTATTTTATATTTAGTTTTGAATGTCTCAGTTAAGCAAATAACAACTTAAAAAAAGACCTTTTTATTATGAAAGCTTTCTAACATACTAAGAAGTAGAGATGAGAATAATATAAGGGCACCTCCCTGTATCATCACACAAATTGACAAATTTTAACATCTGCTTTTCTTGTTTCCTCAATTTCTTTTTTTTTAAATATTTTTTTATAATTTATTTTTATTATTTATTTAGTTAGTTTTGGGTGCGTTGGGTCTTCGTTGCTGCATGTGGGCTTTCTCTAGTTGCCATGAGCAGAGGCCACTCCTTGTTGCGGTGCGCGGGCTTCTCACTGCGGTGGCTTCTCTTGTTGCGGAGCACGGGCTCTAGGTGCATAGACTTCAGTAGTTGTGGCATGCGGGCTTCAGTAGTTGTGGCGTGCGGGCTTCAGTAGTTGTGGTGTGTGGGCTCTAGAGCACAGGCTCAGTAGTTGTGGCACACGGGCTTAGTTGCTCTGAGGCATGTGGGATCTTCCCGGACCAGGGCTTGAACCCGTGTCCCCTGCATTGGCGGGTAGACTCTTAACCACTGGACCACCAGGGAAGTTCCATGTTTCCTCAATTTATATCCCAAGCTTTCTTTTTTTTTGGCAGGGGGATGGGAGGGCTGAAATAGTTTAAGTCAAATTCAAGACATCATATGATTCCACCCATAAATACAATAGTATTACTTTCTAAGAGATGAAGACCTTTAAAAATCATAACCACAATGCATTATGACACTCAACAAAATTAGTAACAATTCCTTAATATCATCTAATGTCTAAATTGTGTTCAATAAGACCCACATACTGCATTTGGTTGACATGTCTCCTAAATTTCTTTATCTACAAGAGTTCCTTTTCCCTCTTTTCTTTTTCATATTTTCCATTTATTGAAGAAACTGGGTCATTTCTCCTGTAAAACTTTGCATATTCTAGGTTTAACTGTTTCCGCCTGCTGTATTTAACATGCTTGTCTATCTTTGTATTTCCTCTAAACCAGTTAGAGTTAAAGGCTTGGTTAGAATCAAATTTATTCTTTTCTTTTTGTTTGCAAGTGTTACTCATTGGTAGTGCTGTTTATTTCCTATTGCTTTGTGTCATGTCTACTGTTCAACGCTTTTAAGAATGATTAGCAAGTTCAGATGGTGTCGGTGGATCTCACTGCAGTAAAGTTCACCATCATACCATCGATGATTATTGTCTAGACCACGCATTCTTAGTGGGGTGATGATGCAAAATATGAGGTTTGGGGTTAGAAAAAATCTTGTTTTTTCCTATGCATAAAGCATAGGAGAACATATACTACATAGGTAGGTATACAGTATATTTGTGGTATTAAAATTTCATGGGAGTAGGGTGTGATTAGGGAGAAAAAAAGTCTAAAAAGACTCCTTAGAGAGGTGATAATGAAAAGTAAGTTGAGAAACACTGACATGGATATGCTATTTCATTAGGGACTGCAAATTCGTGAACTTCTAATGCTATCATTCCTTCGCTATGATTCTTTTATATAGAAGAAATTTTCCATGCTATTTTATTTCCCTGAAATCTAATCCATGCAGGTAAGGCAAGTAAATGCTTAAATCTTATTCTTTATTAGTTTTCAGCATAATGAGTTGAAGGAAACCAATGAGATTTTAAAAGTATCATTTTGAACTTAGAGATGTCATATATTTTGTGTGATTTCTTTCAATCTATTTCAGTGAATATTCTTACTGCTCAAATTAATCTTGCTTTGGCCAATGAGAGCCCCTCCAGATAGGCTCTTATGTCCATTGACATGCTCCCAATAGTCTGATAGATTCTTGATTTCACAGTCATGACACGATGCCCCAGATTTGTCTTTGACATTTCTTTTGCCAGATCTTCAAATACCTATTTCTCTGAGGAGCACTGGTTCATTTTAGAGAGAAATAATATTTAGAGACCACAGTGAGTGCTAAGGATGCTCATTGCTACTTGGTTGTCAGGGCTTCAGTAGTTGTGGCTTGTGGGCTCTAGAGCGCAGGCTCTGTAGTTGTGGTGCACGGGCTTAGTTGCTCCGCAGCATGTGGGATCTTCCCGGACCAGGGATCAAACCCATGTCCGCTGCACTGGCAGGCAGATTCTTTTTTTTTTTGTTACTTCTTTTTTTTTCTTAAACATCTTTATTGGAATATAATTGCTTTACAATGGTGTGTTAGTTTCTGCTTTATAAAAAAGTGAATCAGTTATACATATACCTATGTCCCCATATCTCTTCCCTCTTGCGTCTTCTTCCCTCCCACCCTCCCTATCCCATCCCTCTAGGTGGTCACAAAGCCTGGAGCTGATCTCCCTGTGCTATGCGGCTGCTTCCCACTAGCTGTCTATTTTACATTTGGTAGTGTATATATGGCCATGCCACTCTTTCACTTTGTCCAGCTTACCCTTCCCCCTCCCTGTATTCTCAAGTCCATTCTCTAGTAGGTCTGTGTCTTTATTCTCATCTTGCCCCTAGGTTCTTCATGACCATTTTCTTTTTTTTTAGATTCCATATATATGTGTTAGCATACGGTATTTGTTTTTCTCTTTCAGACTTACTTCACTCTGTATGACACTCTCTAAGTCCATCCACCTCACTACAAATAAATCAATTTCGTTTCTTTTTATGGCTGAGTAATATTCCATTGTATATATGTGCCACATCTTCTTTATCCATTCACCTGTTGATGGAAACTTAGGTTGCTTCGATGTCCTGGCTATTGTAAATAGAGCTGCAATGAACATTTTGGTACATGACTCCTTTTGAATTATGGTTTTCTCAGGGTATATGCCCAGTAGTGGGATTGGTGGGTCATATGGTAGTTCTATTTTTAGTCTTTTAAGGAACCTCCATACTGTTCTCCATAGTGGCTGTATCAATTTACATTCCCACCAACAATGCAAAAGGATTCCCTTTTCTCCACACCCTCTCCAGCATTTATTGTTTGTAGATTTTTTGATGATGGCCATTCTGACAAGTGTGAGATGATATCTCATTATAGCTTTGATTTGCATTTCTCTAATGATTAATGATGTTGAGCATTCTTTCATGTGTTTGTTGGCAATCTGTATAT
The DNA here is from genome assembly GCF_963455315.2 of Globicephala melas. Taxonomy (NCBI): domain Eukaryota; kingdom Metazoa; phylum Chordata; class Mammalia; order Artiodactyla; family Delphinidae; genus Globicephala; species Globicephala melas. The sequence continues at coordinate 149,671,696 of NC_083316.1, read as the reverse complement.
CTTCTTTGGAGAAATGTCTATTTGGGTCTTCTGCCCATTTTGGGGTTGGGTTGTTTGTTTTTTTGATATTGAGCTGCCTGAGCTGCTGGTAAATTTTGGAAATGAATCCTTTGTCAGTTGCTTCATTTGCAAATATTTTCTCCCATTCTGAGGGTTGTCTTTTCGTCTTGTTTATGGTTTCCTTTGCTGTGCAAAAGCTTTTAAGTTTCATTAGGTCCCATTTGTTTATTTTTGTTTTTATTTCCATTTCTCTAGGAGGTGGGTCAAAAAGAATCTTGCTGTGATTTATGTCATAGAGTGTTCTGCCTATGTTTTCCTCTAAGAGTTTGATAGTGTCTGGCCTTACATTTAGGTCTTTAATCCATTTTGAGTTTATTTTTGTATATGGTATTAGGGAGTGTTCTAATTTCATTCCTTTGCATATAGCTGTCTAGTTTTCCCAGCACCATTTATTGAAGAGGCTGTCTTTTCTCCACTGTATATTCTTGTCTCCTTTATCAAAGATAAGGTGAACCATATGTGCGTGGGTTTATCTCTGGGATTTGTATCCTGTTCCATTGACCTATATTTCTGTTTTTGTGCCAGTACCATACTGTCTAGATTGCTGTAGCTTTGTAGTATAGTCTGAAGTCAGGGAGCCTGATTCCTCCAGCTCCATTTTTCTTTCTCAAGATTGCTTTGGCTATTCGGGGTCTTTTGTGTTTCCATACAAATTGTGAAATTTTTTGTTCTAGTTCTGTGAAAAATGCCATTGGTAATTTGATAGAGATTGCATTGAATCTGTAGATTGCTTTGGGTAGTATAGTCATTTTCACAATGTTGTATCTTCCAATCCAAGAACATGGTATATCTCTCCATCTATTTGCATCATCTTTACTTTCTTTCATCAGTGTCTTATAATTTTCTGCATAGAGGTCTTTTGTCTTCTTAGGTAGATTTATTCCTGGATATTTTATTCTTTTTGTTGCAATGGTAAATGGGAGTGTTTTCTTGATTTCACTTTCAGACTTTTCATCCTTAGTGTATAGGAATGCCAGAGATTTCTGTGCATTAATTTTGTATCCTGCTACTTTACCAAATTCATTAATTAGCTCTAGTAGTTTTCTGGTAGAGTCTTTAGGATTCTCTATGTATAGGATAATGTCATGTGCAAACAGAGACACCTTTACTTCTTCTTTTCCAATTTGGATTCCTTTTATTTCTTTTTCTTCTCTGATTGCTGTGGCTAAAACTTCCAAAACTATGTTGAATAAGAGTGGTGAGAGTGGGCAACCTTGTCTTGTTCCTGATCTTAGTGGGAATGGTTTCAGTTTTTCACCATTGAGGATGATGTTGGCTATGGGTTTGTCATATATGGCCTTTATTATGTTGTGGAAAGTTCCCTCTATGCCTACTTTCTAGACGGTTTTTATCATAAATGGGCATTGAATTTTGTCGAAAGCTTTCTCCGCATCTATTGAGATGATCATATGGTTTTTCTCCTTCAATATGTTAATATGGTGTATCACATTGATTGATTTGCATATATTGAAGAATCCTTGCATTCCTGGGATAAACCCCACTTGATCATGGTGTATGATCCTTTTAATGTGCTGTTGCATTCTGTTTGCTGGTATTTTGTTGAGGATTTTTGCATCTATGCATCTATGTTCATCAGTGATATTGGCCTGTAGTATTCTTTCTTTGTGACATCTTTGTCTGGTGTTGGTATCAGGGTGATGGTGGCCTCGTAGAATGGGTTTGGGAGTGTTCCTCCCTCTGTTATATTTTGGAAGAGTTTGAGAAGGATAGATGTTAACTATTCTCTAAATGTTTGATAGAATTCACATGTGAAGCCATCTGGTCCTGGGCTTTTGTTTGTTGGAAGAGTTTTAATCACAGTTTCAATTTCATTGCTTGTGATTGGTCTGTTCATATTTTCTATTTCTTCCTGGTTCAGTCTCGGAGGGTTGTGCATTACTAAGAATTTGTCCATTTCTTCCAGTTTGTCCATTTTATTGCTATAGAGTTGCTTGTGGTAATCTTTCATGATCCTTTGTATTTCTGCAGTGTCAGTTATTACTTCTCCTTTTTCATTTCTAAGTCTATTGATTTGAGTCTTCTCCTTTTTTTTCTTGTTGAGTCTGGCTAATAGTTTATCAATTTTATTTATCTTCTCAAAGAACCAGGTTTTAGTTTTATTGACCTTTGCTATCATTTTTTTCATTTCTTTTTCATTTATTTCTGATCTGATCTTTATGATTTCTTTCCTTCTGCTAACTTTGGGGTATTTTTGTTCTTCTTTCTCTAATTGCTTTAGGTGTAAGATTAGGTTGTTTATTTGAGATGTTTCTTGTTTCTTAAGGTAGGATTCTATTGCTATAAACTTCCCTCTTAGAACTAATTTTGCTGCATCCCAAAGGTTTTGGGTGGTTGTGTTTTCGTTCTCATTTGTTTCTAGGTATTTTTTGATTTCCTCTTTGATTTCTTCAGTGATCTCTTGGTTATTAAGTAATGTATTATTTAGCCTCCATGTGTTTGTAGTTTTTATGGATTTTTTCCTGTAATTGGTATCTAGTCTCATAGTGTTGTGGTCAGAAAAGATACTTGATATGATTTCAATTTTATCAGATTTACCAAGGCTTGATTTGTGACCCAAGATATGATCTATCCTGGAGAATCTTCCATGAGCACTTGAGAATAAAGTGTATTCTGTTGTTTTTGGATGGAATGTCCTAAATATCAATTAAGTCCATCTTGTTTAATGTGTCATTTAAAGCTTGTGTTTCCTTATTTATTTTCATTTTGGATGATCTTTCTATTGTTGAAAGTGGGGTGCTAAAGTCCCCTACTATGAATGTGTTACTGCTAATTTCCCCTTTTATGGCTGTTAGCATTTGCCTTATGTATTGAGGTGCTCCCATGTTGGGTGTATAAATATTGACAATTGTTATATCTTCTTCCTGGATTGATCCCTTGATCATTATGTAGTGTCCTTCTTTGTCCCTTGTAATAGTCTGCGCTTTAAAGTTTATTTTGTCTGATATGAGAATCAGCTTTCTTTTGATTTCCATTTGCATGGAATATCTTTTTCCATCCCCTCACTTTCAGTCTGTATGTGTCCCTAGGTCTGAAGTTTGTCTCTTGTATACAGCATATATATGGGTCTTGTTTTCGTATCCATTCAGCAAGTCTATGTCTTTTGGTTGGAGCATTTAATCCATTTACTTTTAAAGTAATTATTGATATGTATGTTCCTATTACCATTTTCTTGATTGTTTGGGTTTGTTATTGTAGGTCTTTTCCTTCACTTGTGTTTCCTGCCTAGAGAAGTTCCTTTAGCATTTGTTGTAAAGCTGGTTTGGTGGTGCTGAATTTTCTTAGCTTTTGCTTGTCTGTAAAGGTTTTAATTTTTCCATCAAATCTGAATGAGATCCTTACTGGGTAGAATAATCTTGGTTGTAGGTTTTTCTCCTTCATTACTTTAAATATGTCCAGCCACTCCCTTCTGGCTTGCACAGTTTCTGCTGAAAGATCAGCTGTTAACCTTACGGGGATTCCCTTGTGTGTTTTTTCTTTTTCTTTTCCCTTGCTGCTTTTAATATGTTTTCTTTGTATTTAATTTTTGACAGTTTGATTAATATGTGTCTTCGAGTGTTTCTTCTTGGATTTATCCTGTATGGGCCTCTCTGTGCTTCCTGGACTTGATTAACTATTTCCTTTCCCATATTAGGGAAGTTTTCAACTATAATCTCTTCAAATATTTTCTCAGTCCCTTTCTTTTCCTCTTCTTCTTCTGGGAACCCTGTAATTCGAATGTTGTTGTGTTTAATGTTGTCCCAGCAGTCTCTGAGACTGTCTTCAATTCTTTTCATTCTTTTTTCTTTATTCTGCTCTGCAGTAGTTATTTTCACTATTTTATCTTCCAGGTCACTTATCCGTTCTTCTGCCTCAGTTATTCTGCTATTGATCCCTTCTAGAGAATTTTTAATTTATTTATTGTGTTGTTCATCACTGTTTGTTTGCTCTTTAGTTCTTCTACGTCCTTGTTAAACGTTTCTTATATTTTCTCCATTCTATTTCCAGGATTCTGGATCATCTTTGCTATCATTATTCTGAATTCTTTTTCAGGTAGACTGCCTATTTCCTCTTCATTTGTTAGGTCTGGTGGGTTTTTGCCTTGCTCCTTCATCTGCTGTGTGTTTCTCTGTCTTCTCATTTTACTTAACTTACTGTGTTTGGGGGTCTCCTTTTCACAGGCTGCAGGTTCGTAGTTCCCATTGTTTTTTGTGTCTGTCCCAGTGGCTAAGGTTCGTTCAGTGGGTTGTGTAGGTTTCCTGGTGGAGGGGACTAGTGGCAGGCAGATTCTTAACCACTGTGCCACCAGGGAAGTCACAAATCTTTTCTTTTAACTTCCTCATTTCTCTTTCATTGTTTTTCTTTTTTTCCTCTTTTCACTCTATACTTCTCTAACGGTAATTTTCTATTGTGCCTATTAATTTTATCTCTAATTCATTCTTGGGATTGTCTAATTCTGTTTTATACCATTCTTTCTTAACTGCTATTTTTTTTTCAGTTTTCTAGCTCATTTTGAAATATTAGGTAATAGTTTTCCTCTCCCTGGGGCTACATATTTCTAATGTGTTATTGCTTTTCATAGATATATTACTCTGATAATTGTCTGGTTTTTCTTATTCTTTGACCACAATCTTCCTCTGTTTACTCATATTTAAGCAGGATGGGTTTTCATACATTTTGGAGGAAGTTCTGATGTTAAAAGATGATTTTCAGAAACAGGTAATATCATGACTCTCATGCAGATGTAAATATGAACACACGTTAAAAATTTTAATCTATTTGTTAATCAACAAGGGAACCAGGTGGATGTTATAACCCATTCAAAGAAAAACTCAGAAAAGCACTAATGTATGTGGAGTAAAGGAGTGTTGAAATGAATTGCAAATGAAGACAAACATTTTGCACTTGTGTCGATGGGTATAAGACAGGACAGAATCCACGTGTCCATCAGTTACAAACTACTTACAAAGTTGTAAAAGGACTCCCACAGAATCAGTCTAATAAGGCAAAGGGTGTGCTATAGAATATGCATAATTTTCCACTAAAGTATGAGATTTTTTTCTACACTGTGCAGGAGATGGGGTGGGCCATCTCTCCCAGCTACTGCGAACCATGGACTCCCCTATAGCACAGAGGATTTGCCCACACCATGGTAAGAGACTTGGCTAAGTCTTAGCCTGGCTTCCACCTGCACTAGGCCACGTCTCAACAGGCGACCCTAGGCCACTGTGCTGAATCTTTGTTCATGTCGACTGAAAAAAATTGCACAATGTGAGAGTTGTGAGTTAAGTTGTATCTGGGGCAAAATGAGGACTATAGCCCTGGAGACAGCATTTCAGATAGCTCTGAGAAACTGCTCCAAAGAGGTTGGGGGCAAGGCCAGTATATATGTGATTTTGGTGAGGGGGGAGTACATGCAATCAAGCATATATATTTTGCAGAAAGTTGCTGCTAGTCACAAGGAGCAGACGTCACCATGAAGGATTTTAGTGCTTTTCTAGATAAAAGGAGATGCAAGAATTGGCTCATAAAATCTTCTCCTGAAAATATTTAACTATCTGAAGGCCTGTTCTGCCAGTTTTTTCCCAGAGCACAGAGTGCCTCATTCCTGATCTCCACCCTGATCTCCTTTCGGGGGTGTTGAAGGACAGGGCCTGCAGCAGCTCATGATTTAATCCTTATAGAGGTAGATGGCAAGTGCTCATTTGTAGTTGGCACTCAAAAAAACATAATACAGCCAAACCACAAAATGTACCTTGTCCCAACCCACATGCTCAAACTATTTTCAGTAATTCTTCATTGAACTCCCTTCTGTGATTTTCCATATCCTCATAGCCCCTTTCTGTTCTCCCTTTAAAAACTTCAGTCACCTTTGTCCCAGTCAGAGTTGAGCTCAGTTTGTACCTGGGTTTCTGCCCTACTGCCCTGGTCTGAATAAAATCTGTCTTGCTGCCTTTAACATGTGTCTGGTACTGTTTTTCTTTGTCACTCCACACTTTTCTCTCTCTTTGCTGTTGCTTCCACAAAGTATTAAAAAGTATTATCTTTCAGTACAGCCAGCTCCCTTTTTATTTTTATTTATTTATTTATTTATTTATTTTTGCGGTACGCGGGCCTCTCACTGTTGTGGCCTCTCCCGTTGTGGAGCACAGGCTCCGGACGCGCAGGCTCAGTAGCCATGGCTTACGGGCCCAGCCGCTCAGCGGCATGTGGGATCTTCCCGGACCGGGGCACGAACCCGTGTCCCCTGCATCAGCAGGCGGACTCTCAACCACCGCGCCACCAGGGAAGCCCCCAGCTCCCTTTTTATTTTCAGAGCTCTGTATCTTCTGGTCACTTCCCTCACAGATAATTAAACCTTTTTTCACTTTTACTCACAAACTTTCTACCCTGGTTGTATTGCGTACTATTCTCAGCAGTTTCCCCCATGAGTGACTCTGTCTCTTTCCTGAGCATTTTGGAGAGCTTCGAGGTCCCAGGTTATCTCAGCACCCAGACCCCTTCTGTCCCTGTGCAGCCACCTGCAAAGCAGAGCCTTGTAGGCCTCTCCCAGTTCTGTGTACTCCAGACTGTTTCCGGTGAAAGTGAGGTTCTTGTCTCATCACAGAAAGAATTCAGAAATGAGACGGGGAGATCAAGAAAGTAAAGTAAGGATCTATTTAAGCAAGAATACATTCTCAGAGGGACAGCAGGCAGACAAGCGAGCAGCTGCTGCCCTGAGTTTCTTTGGCAAGCCGGTTATAAGGGGCGTACAAATGAAGGGGCAGAATAGTCATTGCGGAGGAAGAGGTTTGGGGGTCAAATTCCCTGACTTTCATCCCAGCTCCACCTTCCCTAGAGGGAAGGGAAGGCTTTCTGCCCACGATTCAATCGCCTCTTTTATTATGCAAATACTCCTTATTTAGCTTTGATTGATAGTATCATGGCATGGGTGCATGATGGGTACTTTTAGCTGCAAGGCTAATTTTATTGTAATGACAGCATAATGAGCAAAATGTTACATTTGGACACTGGAGATTCCTGCCTTTTCCCACCTTTCTTAGTCTTTCTCTAGGGCACTTATCACCCCCAAATGTGTGGTTTCCTGTCAGTCTGGAGGTTCCTGCTTTTCTTTGTCTGCCCATAGACCCCCGCTGTTCACAAGATGTGTGGTTTCCTGCCACCTGGCTGGTGCCCCCCGCCCCGCCGTTTCTCTGCTCATATGTAGCTACATGCCCGCTGTAACACGTCCACCTCTCAAGGACTCACTGCTGTCAGTCTCTGCAGTGCCTGGCTCTTAGGACGTCTGGAAGTCTTTGTTTTCCCTCTATCTGCTCCCACACAGCTGCGACCCAGGTGACCTTGTTGCCATCAGCGGTGTCACTGCAGCCTCCTGTATTCTGGGATCCTTGGTCCCCTGGTTTTATTAAATATGTTGTCTGTGGCTACTTTTCTTTTGCTCTCCTAGTTATTCTGTGCATGTGTGTAAGAGGAGGCAACTACACTGCCACTATCTCTTCCATCCTTGACTGTGCCCTTTTAGACAGGACACGTGCGGTCCACGGTGCCAAGGTCCCCACCAGGTGGCTTCACTTCCTTACTCAGGACATATTACCCCGCTGGCCTCCAGAGGTCTGTTTCCACATAGCCTCTATTTTTCTTGCTGTATTTCTGACGCTCAGTGTGTGTTTCAGAATCTATCTGCTTATATTTTCTTTATATTTTTTTCTCTTTATAATAGCTAAGGAGTCAATCCCCACCCCCCTTCTTTCTTTGTTCATGTGTTCTTTTTTGGGGGAGGCAGAGATCTGTTTTTGTTTTTTTTTCTATATTGCTTTCTTTGTAGGAAAAACAATGAGATTCAATCCCTTCCTCAAGCACTTTCCTGGGACTTTCTTGAAACACCTACACCTCATTTCCTCATCTGTAAAATGAAAATAATATAAACACATCAAAGACTTTGAGAAGATTAAGAATATGGTAGGTCCTCAAGTAGTGCCTTTCTGCCTCTCCAACTGGTCATAATGTTGCAACTCAAGTACATTTCCCAGTGTTTTGTTTGCATTTATCAAGCAGTTTTACATCTTGTTTTGTTGCTTTTTTTAAAAAAAAGGATGTGAATTCAGAACGTTTTAAAATTCCACTTTGAAGAAATACCCTTCCCTCACCCCCTGCTGGGTAAGAAGAAGAAGAAAGGAAAAAGGAACCAGGAAATCAGTTCCTTTTCCTTCTGCTGCTGTCAGTCACTGCTGTCCCCGTCTGGGTCAGGGCCCCTCACAGCAAAAAAAAAAAAAAAAAAACAGAGAGAGAGAGAGAAAGAAAAAAGGCTTTCTGCCCACGATTCAAATTAACCCCTTTTATGACCATTTTTTTCCCCTCCTGAATTGGTATCTCCCTGTGACACAAGCTTTAGCCTTTGAAAAAACTGCTAGAAATGATTAGAATGGAGAACAAAAGGATTGCAGCCTCTGAAAGGTAGAGACTGTACACGTTTGAATTCAGTCACCTCTTTTATTATGCAAATACTCCCCCTTGGATTCCGCCTTTCTGTGTGATTAAATGGAGACTGTCTTAGGATAAACAGAGCACAGATGCTTAAATAAAGGACCCACATTTCTCAAGTCCCCTTTCCTCAGAAGCCAAATAACTCTCCTCTCCATAGTCCCAGTTGTTTCTTTGGAAAGTTGTCCATGTTCCCTGGGGGAAGATAAATTTTGAATGACTGTTCCTGGCCATGGGCTAAAGACAAAAACAAAACCCCAGTTCTCTGGTTTCCTAGAGACTCCATCATCCAGGTTGAGATCTGGGTGGTGTTTCCTGCCCGATAGAGGAAATAATGGCTCACATTTTTTTTCCTGAGCACTTCCTGTGTGCCAGGCACAGTGCCAAGCCCTCTCTCTCCATCCAGTCCCTCCTTTCCTCCTCCCAACAGCTGCATGAGGTGGGCACTGGTTTGGATTATCTGATTTTGCAGATGGGGTTGGGGTGCCCAAGACTTACCCAGGTGGAGTCACTCAGCTCGTTAGCGCCAAAGCCAGGATTGAAACCCACAGGCAGAATCACAGAGTTGGCTCCATGTGCAGTGCACAGAATCTCATGGGCTCTAGGGCAGGGATGCAAGCCTGGGTTTTGTGTCCTGGACCCTGAGCTTCTGGAAACAGAGCCAAACATGAGGACTGGCATCATGTGCTCCAAAGAAAAAGAAAGAAAGAATGAAAGAATAAACGAACAAATGAATGGATACCAATCTAAGAAAAATGCAGGATGATGGAGCAGAAAGAACATGGGCTTTGGGGTTGGGCATCTGGGTGACAGTCTCAGATATGCCAGGGGCTTGCTGTGTGGCCTGGTGCACATTATCTTTCCTCTCTGGGTCTCTCTTTGCTCTCTCAAGGTTGTGGGGAAGATAAAATAAAATTATCCCCAGGAAGCTCTTTGGTAACTAGCATTTTGTCGAGGGGGACAATATATTGTCCAAACCAGGATGATTTGGAAAGGGGCGCTATTACCAAGGACACCCAGTCAACCTGAATGCGGGACCATTCTCTTCTCAATGTGCAAATGATCTCCTGGCTTCCCTGAGAATAGAAGAGAAATCCTGCAGGAGGAGACCCTTGGGAAGTGTTTTTAAGGTCAGTAACTCAGCCCTCTAGGCACCTGACTTTGAGTACCTTGCTCTGTCCTACTCACTCACTAGACCTCTGGGTCACTTCATAGAATGGAGCCGTTTTTGGTTTAACTCAGCAGTGGTTGGGATGATCGATGCCAGAGTCTTTCTTTTTTAAACATCTTTATTGGAGTATAATTGCTTCACAATGTTGTGTTTGTTTCTGCTGTATAACAAAGTGAATCAGCTATACATATACATATATCCCCATATCTCTTCCCTCTTGCATCTCCCTCCCTCACACCCTCCCTATCCCACCCCTGTAAGTGGTCACAAAGCACCAAGCTGATCTCCCTGTGCTATGCGGCTGCTTCCCACTAGCTATCTATTTTATGTTTGGTAGTGTATATATGTCCATGCCACTCTCTCACTTCGTCCCAGCTTACCCCTTCCCCATCCCGTGTCCTCAAGTCCATTCTCTACGTCTGCAATGCCGGTCTTACTTTGAATATTTGAATCTCTTACAAGCTGTGAGATCTGGGACAAGATACATAACCTCTCTAGGCCTCATTTTTGTTTCCTGCAAAATGGGGCTATGAATCCCCAAGTGCACAAATTGTGTGAGGATTGGGTGCTTAGCATGGTCCCTGGCACACAGAAGCCCTCCGTAACTGGTCGCTTCCCTTCTTTCTTTTGCATGGACCCTGGAGGCTGTTCGAGTATTTATTGAAATCCAAGCATCACAGAGGACAAGGAAAATCAGACTGAGTTGGTCATAGCAGTCTGTTATATTTAAGTGGGTAGTGAAAGAAAAAAATACCCTACTATGCATACCTGTTGTTACTAGTAATAATAATGGTAACTGTAACAGAAGTGATTGAAACCCCGCTGTACGTGCCCCTGGCCCTCTGGGGTTGACCCGAAAGCTGAGCACCTCCCTCCTCGAGCTTCTGCATCTCTCTTCTCTGCCAAGGGCTTCTCTCCTCATGCAGCTGTGTCCAGATGCGCAGTGGGGCTGGTCACTGCCTCCCAGGGCAGACCCCTACGTCATGGGGGTGAGAGTCGGGGTAAACGTCCCAGCCTCCTTCCCGTCCTCTGGGGGGATGATACTGACATGATTCCACACTGTTTCTCAGAGTCTCGCACGAGGGCCTGAGCCCCAGGTGCCCCCAGCAGGAACCTGCTCAAAACAACACCCAGTACTGGCTTGGCTTCTGTCACACTCCTCCCTGGTCCCCCCTGTGCTTCCTGGCATCACCTCATAAAAAAAACACGAGCGCAAATTCTACTCTTTGATGAACCCCAGATGAGATGGTAACTGCTGTAGTCTGAATGTTTGTGCCCCCAACCCCCCAAATTCATATTTGAAATTAACCCCCAAGGTGATGGTATTAGGAGGTGGGACCTTTGGGAGGAGATTAGGCCTTGAGGGCGGAACCCTCCTGATTGGGATAAGTTCTCTTATAAAAGAGACGCTGGACAGCCAGCTCGTCCCTTCCACCCTGAGAGGTTATAGTGAGGAGATGGCCCTCAATAAGGAAGCCAGTCTCCACTAGACGCTGAAGAAGCCAGCACCCTGCTTTCCACTCCTCAGCCCCCAGAACTGTGAGAACTAAATTTCCATCGTTTATAAACCACCCAGTCTATAGTATTTTTGTTACAGCAGCCCTAGCGGATCAAGATAGTACCTAACACTTAAGTGCTGGCTGTGTGTGGGGCTGTGCTTAGCCCTCCATAAGCATCATTGAACGTGATCCTCCTGAAAACCCCATGAGGCAGGTCCTATTATTAGCCCTATTTTACAAATGAGAAAAACCAAAGCTCAAGAGGGAAGTGATTTATGCAAGTTCACACAGTGACTTAGTAATTTTCCAGGACAGGGATCCTGGGCCAGAAGCCAAGGTTGCACTGGTTGATTCTGTTCTCTGTCTAATCCACTGATTTGATGTGAAGAGCCTCCTTCAGTGGGGACTTTAGAGACTACCTCCAAGGGGATGGGGGAAGAATATCTAGGCTCTAGAGATCTAGGTCATGAGATATTGATGAAAGTGGGGTTCTGAGCCATAGAAGAGCTCAGTCGAGCCCTGGGAAGAGGCCATCAGTGTGTTTTGATGATATTATTAGAGGCACAAAGGAGTTAAGTTCTCTCAGCCATTCTCTGTCTGCTTGACTCTTGGGAAGGAGGTGGGCCTCCTGGAACAAGAGGGGCAGCTAATGCATCACGTCTGTGGTGGGGCAGCTACCACACTGGGAGCCACCCGTGTCATTCTTTGAGGCACATTTCTTTCCTTCCTTCCCTCCCTCCCTCCCTCCCTCCCTTCCTTCTTTCCTTCCTTCCCTCCCTCCCTCCCTTCCTTCTTTCCTTCCTTTCCTCCTTCCCTCCTTCCCTCCCTTCCCTCCTTCCCTCCCTCCCCCCTCCTTCCCTCCCTCCCCCCTCCTTCCTTCCCTTCCCTCCTTCCCTCCCTCCCTCCCTCCTTTCCCTCCTTCCCTCCCTCCCTCCCTCCCTCCCTTCTTTCCTTTCCTCCCTTCCTCCCTTCCCTCCTTCCCTCCCTTCCTTCCTTCCCTCCCTTCCCTCCCTCCTTCCCTCCCTCCCTTCTTTCCTTTCCTCCCTTCCTCCCTTCCCTCCTTCCCTCCCTCCCTCCCTCCCTCCCTCACTTCCTTCCCTCCCTCCCTCCCTCCCTTCCCTACTTCCTTCCTTCCCTCCCTCCCTCCCTCCCTTCCCTCCTTCCTTCCTTCCCTCCCTCCCTCCCTCCTTCCTTCCTTCCTTCCCACCTTCCTTCTTTTTTTGTGAGTCTGCTTCTTTTCTGTTGTATTCACTAGTTTGTTGTATTTTTTAGATTCCACATATAAGTGAGATCTTACAGTATTTGTCTTTCTCTGCCTGATTTATTTCACTTGCACAATACACTCCAAGTCCATCCATGTTGCTGCAAATGGCAAAATGTCATTCTTTTTTATGGCTGAGTAGTATTCTATTGTAGTATACACCACATCTTCCTTATCCATTCACTTGTTGATGGGCACTTAGGTTGCTTCCATATCTTGGCAATTGTAAATAGTGCTGCTATGAACACTGCGGTGCCTGTATCTTTTTGAATTAGAGTTTTTGTTTATTCCGGATATATGCCCAGGAGTGGAACTGCTGGGTCATACGGTAGTTCTATTTTTAGTTGTTTGAGAACCCTCCATGCTGTTTTCCACATTGGCTGCACCAATTTACATTCCCACCAACAGTGTAGGTTGGAGGTGCATTTCTGATGCAAGGGGTCAGCCAACCCCGCTCTTCCTCTAACCTACAGCATCTCCCGAGCTTGGGTCTTTGGCCTTTGAGGGTTGCCAACCATGGGGAGACCGAGGCAGATCCTCCTCCACTCTGTGCGCACCGAGCGCTCTCCTTCCCACATTCTGACTCATGTGTCCAAGGTGGGACTTCTGATGCAACTTTACCAAGGAGAAGCCTTTCATTTCAGCTCTTGCTAAGGAATTTATGACCAGATTACCAGTAAACGTCATTTCCTAATTGGTCAAATTCCAAGAAGGAAAGTGTATTTTTAAAAATCTGGAGTTAAGGGCTTCCCTGGTGGCGCAGTGGTTGAGAGTCCGCCTGCCGATGCAGGGGACACGGGTTCGTGCCCCGGTCTGGGAAGATCCCACGTGCCGCGGAACGGCTAGGCCCGTGAGCCATGGCTGCTGAGCCTGCGCTTCCGGAGCCTGTGCTCCGCAACGGGAGAGGCCACATCAGTGAGAGGCCCGCGTACCATCAAATAAATAAATAAATAAAAAATCTGGAGTTAATGAGAGTCTGAAAAACATCCAGGTGAGAGGGCAGAGCAATGAGAATGCTGGAAAGCTGCTCGGCATCCTCCCTTTGGGAGGGATGCAGACACCATCTCCGAGTCCAAGCCTGGCTCCTCCTCCCATTGGCTTTGGCCCCCCGGGGGAGCCACATAATCTTTCCACTCCTCGGTTTCCTCATCTATAAAAGGGGGAGGACTTCCCTGGTGGCGCAGTGGTTGAGAGTCTGCCTGCCGATGCAGGGGACACAGGTTCGCGCCCCGGTCCGGGAAGATCCCACATGCCGTGGAACGGCTGGGCCCGTGAGCCATGGCCACTGAGCCTGTGCGTCCGGAGCCTGTGCTCCGCAATGGGAGAGGCCACAACAGTGAGAGGCCTGTGTACTGCAAAAAAAAAAAAAAAAAAAAAAAGGGGGATGATATCATTTCCTACAGCCGAGGATTCCTGTGGGGACTAAATGGCAGTGCACGGAGAACATCAGTGCCTGATGTGTGCTAAAGGCTCGGTAAAAAGTAGCAGAGCCACGAGGTTAATGGGCATAATGCCCATGAAAGATAAAAGGGGGAAGAGGCAGGGAAAGTTTCAGACGTTGGCGCAGCTCTGAAGTTCAGCCAAGGCAGCATCAAGTTCTAGAGCAAAGGTTGTTTTTAGAAGAATCTGCATTGGACAGAAATAGCCAGACCTGAGTACCCATGACCCTCTTCTCCATCCCTCTGCTCTTTTTTTTTTTTTAAATAAATGTATTTATTTTATTATTTTTTACTTTATTTTTTTTTGGCTGAGTTGGGTCTTCATTGCTGCATGCAGGCTTTCCCTAGTTGCGGGAGCGGAGGCTACCCTTCGTTACAGTGTGTGGCTTCTCTTGTTGTGGATCACGGGCTCTAGGTGTGTGGGCTTCAGTAGTTGTGGCATGTGGGCTCAGTAGTTGTGGCTCACGGACACTAGAGTGCAGGCTCAGTAGTGGCGCACGGGCTTAGTTGCTCTGTGGCATGTGGGATCTTCCCAGACCAGGGCTCGAACCCGTGTCCCCTGCATTGGCAGGTAGATTCTTAACCACTGCGCCACCAGGGAAGTCCCAATCCCTCTGCTCTTAAACTGTGCCTCCCAGCTTTGGGGAATGAGACAGTGGTCCAACGCTGAGCCAAATATGTAATGTCTGCTCTCTTAGCTGCCGAAGACCCAGAGGGACCCAGAAGCAATCACATGTAGGGACTTCCTTGAGGGCATGTCTGTCCTTGTGTCTGGGGGAGAGGAACCCAGGAAGGAATCTTCTTTTGAATGCATGAGAAGCTTATGCTTTAGAAGTCAGCCAAGGTGTGTGTGTGGGCTTGACTTTTTTGTTAGTTAGTTAATTAATTAATGTATTTAGTAGCCGCTTATTGAGTGTCACCTATGTGCCAGGCACCTGGAAATTCTCTCAGAGGAAAAAGACACCTACTTGGACCCAAATATGAACAAAGAGGCAAGGCCAAGTTTCCTCTCAGAGAGTAATTTAGAATTATCTAGGTCAGGGCCCTAAAGCACTACTTTAGAGAGCACAGACTAAGACATTTCAACTGAAAAATGCTCAAAGATTAAAGTTATTTTATTTTTTTCTAGTTATGAAATAGTTACTCATGTCGAAACATTTAGAAAGCACAAAAAAGTATAAAACAGAAATAAATATCAGTCTCACTTCAATATTAATATTTTGGTGTTCTTGTTGGTTTTACCCTGGTCTCAAGAGGGGCCATTTTAACTGGGCTTTGAAGGATGAGTAGGAGTTCACCAGGCATATCAAAGATAAGAAAGCTTTCCAGGAAGAGGAAATGGCATGTGCACAGGCCTGGAGATGTGAAAGTACATGGACATGGTTTGCAAAAGCCAACGGGAAAAGGACAGGAGGGCCAGAGAGAGGATATTCATTTGCATAGTCTGGCAGGGAGGAAGTCATGGAGGCTCTCACATGTCAGACGGAGGAGCCAGGACTTTGTCAAATGGCTTCAGGGGAGGGTGTGCCTGCTCAGGCAAATGTGGAGGATGGGCTGAAAGAGGGAAGCCTGGCAGCAGGAGCCAGTGGAGGCTCTGGTCCAAGTAGGGGAGACAGTGGTCCAAAAGAGAATGGTAACAGTGGAGGTTCAAAAGATTTACCCCAAGGGATGAGAAGTAAATTTTTAAAAAGTGACCTTTAGATATTTAGTTCTTACAAAGACAACTATATCCTATCCTGGGGAGGGTGTGGGCCCTGTTGCTAGAGTGAAATACCTTTTTGGAGGACAGTCCATTTACTCCTTGGGTGGTTTGGGGCAAGGGTTTCAACCTCTCTAGGCCTCAATTTATTGTGTGAAAAGTGAGGCTAATAAGAGAATTTATCTTACAGAGTTGATGAGAGGCTCAAATGGGATAGTGAATAAATTGCGCTTATCAGACCTGGCACATCAAAATAAAGGCTAAATACTGTTAGCTTTCATCATCATCAACAAAATTTTAAATGCTCACATCCTAGGACCTAACTAATCTCCCTTCTAGGAACTTCTCTTAAAGAAACAACAGCGTAAGAATATAAAGCTTTGCACAAGGATATTCACAACAGAAATTTTTTTGTAGTAGCAAAATTGTGGAAATAACAGAAATGCCCGTCAATAGAGGAATGATTAATAAATTATAGGAATTCACGTTTCAGAATTCTATGAAGCTCTTAACAAGAATGAGGAAGATCTATAAATATTACCTAAAAAATAAAAAATTTTATGGGGAAAAGTGAGATGTAGTAGAATATGTATATTTCATTTGTATAAAGTCAAACCAAATACACTTACAGGTGAGCACATACATATGCAGTGGCCAGATGAACGGAGATCAAAGTCCACAGCCTTTACCCCCGGAGAAGGTAGCCTTGGGGTTGAGATTAGGAAAGGAGAAGAAGGAAGCCATTTCTTTATACACTTCTGCGTCATCTTAGTTTATTCTTATGAGCGTGTATTATTTTGGTGGGGCTTCTTAGGTCAGAGAGGTTGAGGCAGAAAAGAAGGCTGGAGAAGCAGGAGTGTGAGGCGGAGCCTGAGGGAGCCTGGATGGGAAAGGAGGCAGGAAGCAGCCGCGCGCCCAGAAGAGAGCACGCTGCAGGGCTCCAGAAGCTTCATCTTTCACATTGCAAACTCCACCCACACTGGAATCCTTCCAGAGCCACATTGTCCAGAACTAACAAGCCACTGCGGTCCTGGGCACATCTGTTGTTTGCCTCTGGCGATGTTCCAGAATTCTTCTCCCAGGCCTGTGGGAATGGAGCCTTGGTTGTGCTTACCCTGGGGTCAGAGGCTGGCTCGACACTACTCCCCCCGCCCCCCCCACCCGCGATGGATGGCAGGCTAAGGGGAGGGTCTGGGCAGGACACATAGGCCAAGGGCGTTCTGCCTACCTCTGCCACGCGTGAGCTGGCTATCTCTGGCAAGTCCCTGAAATGCAGTTTCATGTGTGAAGTGGGAGCAACTAGAGTCGCAGTTACTTGACAGGCTGTTGTGACAGTAAATGAGGCTGCAATAGGGTAAAATAATTGCTCAGTGCCTGTTAGCCATCGCTGTCTGTAATGGAGGTTCGACAGTGGTCGAGTGCAAATAAATGATAACACAGGTCCACACTCCTAGTGTCCACACTCCTGGTTCACTGCGGGACGTCCCGTCCCCACCACGGCAGAGCACTAACCACTGCCCCCGCTCCCCGGCAACTCCAAAGCCGTGGAATCACTTTAACGTACTCTTTGATCTCGAGAACAACAGTTCTCAACCCTGGCTGCACTTAGAACCTGAGCCCTGGGGAGCCTAAAATGCCGATTCCCAGGCCACCTCCGAATATTGGGATGTGATTGGTTTGGATGGGACCTGAGCAATGAGACTTGTGAAAGGCTCTTCAGGTGATTCTGGAGTGAAGCCAAGGGGGGAGAAACCCTACCCTACACCCAAACGGGGGTGCCTTCTTAATGCCCAGCATCAAGGATGGGGGCTGCCCATTGCTGCCTCTTTGTGTCCCCTCCCCCCAAACCCTGTCTTCCCGGCTCTCAACTCCCAGACTTGAGAGTGCTGTCTACACCTGGTCCAGGCAGCTTTTCTGTCCAGCCTTCTCTCCCTCTCTCCATTATTTTTATTGTCAGCCTCTACTTGGGAGTCCTTTGCTTTGTTTTCTTTTGTTTCCCCATTGTCCAGATTTTGCCTTGCAAAGGAGCCCTGGGAAGCTGGAGGTGCACTGCAGAAGTGGAATCCAGTCCCAGCTTCTCTTTCGGTGACAGCATCCTTTTCCTCCTCATCGGGTCATCCGCACTAGATTTGCCGATGTGACTTACCCCGCCCAGTGAGAAGGCCGTTGGAAGAAAACTTTCTGCTTCTTTCCTATGTCAGCCATCCAGCGGGTAAGCCACCCGGCTGCACCTGAGGCCGCTCCCCTGGGGAACAGGGTTCCCAGCAACCCCACTCCTAGTTCTGGACCGAAATTATTATTCAGGGTTTGTATCAGGAGGTGGCATCCTTTGGAATTTCAATAGCATCGTCATCTTCGTCTCTATTTTTAGCTTTGCGTTATTAAAAACCTTGTTCTCTCCTGCTACCATCTTTCTTGGAGATTGCACATGATTAAAATACATTTTCATCATAAATGAGAATACGAGGAAAGAACTTGTTCTTGATTGCAATCACACATGATGAATCGATTTCCTGGCCCCTGGAAACGTCACACTTGCCAAACCAACACTGTGACATGCTGGAAATGGCCTGCTTGTCTGTCTTTTCCATTTGGTTTATTGCAGAGAAATAAAAGGACAAGGAAAGGAAAGTCACGACTTCAGGTTCTCCATTTACCCATTTTAAGCTTCACAGCAAGACTGTAATGTAGGTTTTATTGTCTCCATTTTACAGCTGAGTACACTGAGGATCGGAGAGGGGAACTGGCTGGTCCCATATGACAAAAACAGCAAGTGACAGAGTTAGGATCTGACTGTTGTTCCTCCCCGGGACAAAAGCCTCCAGAAGGAGTCCCTGCTTTCAGGATGAAGCCCGCACTCCTTCCCTGGGCACTGAAGGGCCCTCACGACCCTGAGATCCTGGTGGCATCTTCCCCAAAGTTCCCTCCTTTGCACACACCATTCAGCCACACTCTCCCTGGTTTCCAGATCTTTCCATGGAAAGGGAAGCCCATTCCGGTACGGAGAAGCCCTAGTTTTCTTCTTGCCCCTTTTCTCCTCCCAGTGAGAAATTTCTACTCCTCTTCCCGGTATCAGTTGAGATGCCACTCTTTAAAGCCCTCACTGATTCCCAGCTCCCTTTCCCTGAGCCAGCTTCAGGTGTGATTGGCCTGTGTCGCAGCACTGATGGCTCTGAGGGCAGGGGTTGGGTCTGGTCTACAATTGTTCTGTGTTCCGCACTGCCCCCCTCCTACCGGGAGTCAGGTGCCCTGTACAATAAGCCCCATTCCTGCTTGTTGGCATCTTTCCAGCTTCCTGAAGCTGGAGAGATCATGTCCTTCTCCTGGCTTCCTGCACCATCTTCCCGACCTGGCCTTGGAAATCCAGAGATGCACTTTCGAGAGCCGCAGTCTGTTGCCTTGCGCCACCTGCCGGCAGCTCTGGGGATCGGTGGGCTCCAGTCGCGCGATGTTGCAGGCAATGCTGCTCCCTGGCGGCGTCTCTCGGCGCTGCGGATCTCTCCGGCCTGGAGCTCCAAAACCTCAGGTTCAGGCCTGTCTATAAGGTAGATACTGTTTCCATCATTTCCAGGAGAGAGATGGAATCAAGGGGAGGGTCAATGATTGGCTCGGTAATCCCAAGGCTTGGGAGCTGAGAGGCACCCGCTTCCAAGCCTGAGCTGGGGGTCACTCAACGGCCTGAACTTGACGTGTTTCTGATTTTAGAACCAATACAGGTACATTCCAGAAAATCTGAGAAACAGAAAGCTGTAAAGAAAATAAAGATTACCTGTAAATCCAGAGATACCAACTGTTAACCATTGTGGTATATATTCCTCTAATATGTCTTTTTATACATATCAGTGCATATATTATTATAAAATTGGGACTATAACCTACAGGGTTTTTTTTTTTAAGTAGCATTTAATATGTCCTGAGTTCAGAAACAGAAGTAAATCTGTAAAACTAGAAAAGCATAAAGGAGAAAATTTTAAAATCACTTAAAATCCCACCATCCAGAGATAGCCTTTCTTCCCAAATTAGCTTATATTTGTGAAAATCAACTGTTATTTATCCTTCTATCTTGCAAAAATCCAATTCAGAAATTAAATTATTTTTCCCAAGGGAAAATTTATTCTTATACTTGGGATTACCCACAATAGTGTACACTTTTTTTTTCCTACCTGGCAGTTTCTCACCATCTTCTGGAAATATTCTCCAACCTCCCCCTTCCTTCACTTCCCCCGACCATTCCATTCATATGGTTCCCTCCCAGGAGTAGACAGGTCTCCTGTGAACCCGAGTGTATCCATCTGTGCGATTAATTCTTAGACGTGAAATTGCTTTAAGGAGGGTATGTGCTTTTATAAGTTTTGAGAGATACACCCAAACTGTCTTGCAGGAACACTGCAGCAATTTGGATGTCTACCAGCAGTCATGAGAGTGCCTGTTTCCCTGTAGGATCACCAACAGTGTTGTCAAACTTCTGGCCCCGGGGATCGCATAAATTTAGCTACAATGCGTTGAGTGTGCCCTGTGCCAGGCTAAGTGCTGTCCATTTATTAATTCTCATTGAATCCTCCCAATAACCCAAGGACGGAAGTGGCATTAACATCATTTTACAGATGAGGAAACAGGTTTAGAGAGATTAGCCTGCCTCAGTTCATAGAACGGAGCTGAACGCGACTCTAGCATTCATCCTAACAACCACGCAGTGGTTCTCAAGTTTGAATGGACTGTGTCAGAGTCACTCAGAGGGCTTGTTAGAAGTTGGTCGGGTCCCACCTTCGAGTTTTTGATTCAGTACGAGAGGGCCTGAGAACATGCATTTCTAGCTCCCAGTGATGCTGATGCTGCTGGACCAGGGACCACACTTTGAAAACCATTGTTCCTATTACTCTAATAGGGGATCCTATCTGGAAATGACCTTGCTGATCTGCCTGTGACCTTGGTTGGGTCCTTACTGGAATTCCGTATGTTCCATAAACCTTTTGTTTGTGGGTGTGTGTGTGGGAACGTGAATACATCTTTTATAATCCTTTGAATCCCCCAAGTTAGGTTGGTGGTAAGTGATTTCACTTCTTCAAGACTGTTTCCCCACTTTTTAAATGGAGATGATGCTCAGAGGAACTGTTGGGGGTATTACAAGGAGTAATGTATGCAGAAATAAAAACACGTTGAAGATTGTAAAATGCTGTACCGAAGCTAATTCTAATTATTCCTATTGATGGAGAAGCTGTGAAGTACAGCGGAAGACACTGGAGTCTGACAGGCCTGGACTGAGATAGCAGTTGGGCCACTGCATGACATTAGACAAATCAGCCCACATCTCTGAGCCTCAAATTCCTTCTCTTTAAAACTGGGCATATCGTGGTCTCCTTGAGGGTTCAACAAGCCCCTATGTGTATTGTCCCAAGTGCTCCTTCGTCTCCAAAAGCTACAGGGCAGTGGTGTCATCCGTGACGGTTGGGCTGGCTCCAAAACAATGGGTACAATTGGATGTTCATTTTGCCTCTCGGTTCCCAAGGATAACATTCATGGCCAGCTCTGGTCCCAGAAACCCTCAGATTCCCTGTTCTTTCCACATCTTGGTGATGACCTCTCCGTGATGCCAAGTGGCTTCCTTTCCACAACTGGAAATCGGAAATGTGAAGACCCTTCTTCAGATTCCCAGAAAGAGCCCAGGATGAACCCGATGACCATATGGGGACCCTTCGCTGGTGCCAGTTGTTCTAGGTGATGGAGCTACGGCCGTGGACAAAACGGAAATCCCTGCCCTCGTAAGCTTGTTGACCCTACGTCCCTAAGAACGTCAACATTGAAGCTGGAAGCCTCCTTGGAATCTGGTGAGGGGTAAATACGCAAATTCACAGAGTATTAGAAGTTGATCTGAAACTGACCCAGTGAAGCTCGGGTCCCTGGGAGCGTCAGAGATGTGGCACAGCCAGAACTTCTCCAGCTGCGATGCATACGGGGATCTCAGGGCTCCTGTTATCTGGCAGATGCTGGCTCAGCAGGTCTGGGCTGGGGCCCAAGAACTTGCATTTCTAACAAACTTGGATGTTGCTGGGCTATGGACCATACTTTGAATATCTAGAGTTTGATACTTTCTAACATCACTAACAGATGTAACCTGACCTTTCTTTGGCTTTTAGTGAAATTCTGAATACACAAGAATACACCAATTTGAAAAACGAATGTTATTGGACTGTTCCAGTCGTTTACACTTTTGGACAGGGCTGTAGATTCAGGTGTCAGACCTTGGCTGCCACTATAGTTTTCAAGCGACCAGGAGCAGCCTTGAACTTGTACTACTTGAAGCCCCAGCCTTCTCATCTGTGAGCAGAGACTTTCCTACCTCTGTCTCATTTAGGCAAAACCTTAATTGTTGGACGTTTTAAAAGGATGGATTCAAGTGTCTCCCCGTGGCCACTTTAATCTGCTACTTTTAGTGAAGTTGTGGGTTATCTCTGGGGAAGCTGCCAAGATTCTGAAATCTTACCGGTAGATTGATATACTGGCATTCTGAATGCACGTCCAGCATCTGTAGACGATTGGCAATCATCCACTGAATGGTTACTCTGTGCCAGGCACTACGTCAACCGCTGTGCTGGAATTATCTTGTTTACAACGACTCTATGAGGTAGATTCAATTATTCTCTCCAAACGATCTAAACTAATAAAACTGAAGGTCACAGAGAATGTCACCAGCCCAGATATGTTTATTTTAAAAGTGGGTACAACCAAGATTGTACCGGTTCTGACTCCTAGGCCCAAGCTCTTGAATATATTTCAATAATTTAAGTGATAAACAGAGGTCCTGTAGCAACACAGAGCAGAGACGTGACCACGGTGGGTAAAATGCTCAGTTCTTTTTTACGTCTCTTAATAAGGCACTCCCCAATCCTGGGCTGAATTTAGATTTTCTCTGTGAACTATGGTAAACGCTAGTCCCACATTAGAATCTGACAAACAATATAAAAGCAAATTGACCTCACCACATGTGTAAGGGTGTCAGTCATCAGGGTCTAAGGCAGAATCTCATTCTCCCTGTCATAATGAACGTACCTGGAATTACGCTGTGTGGGGCTGCCGGGGGGTGGGGGTGGGAGCCTCTATGGTGTTCAAGAAGGTGGAAAACTGGTAGCCAGGACTAGAAATATATTTCCTGCTAAAGGCATAATACAAAAATGTCTCTTCATCAGGAGTTACTGATGGTACCCAGATATTAAGTTAGAATGAAAGGTACCATTGAGTATAACATAAAAACTGCATCATCCTTTACATACAAATAAAAGAGAGAATTTTTTTTCATTCTGAGTTTATTTAACATTTCATCCAGTTGAACTGAAATAATACATCGACTCCAACACTGGCCAGACACTGTGCTAATACTGAAAAAAAGCTGCCAGTCGTTTAATACTTACAGTCATAATTCTTTATATCATGTTGCTAGAAATATTAATAACTATTTACCTTTACAAGCATATTGCACTTCATGTGAACTTTTCTCCAGAAGAGGTATTCCTAAGAGATCAGCAAAGATCGCCAATCTTGGTTCATTTTGTTCCTTTATATAAACCATGATTCAACTATACAATTCATAGTTCTCTATAAAAGCATCAAGAGTCAGAAGCTTCAACAGATGATGTTTAAAAAGACACATCTCCAGGCTCATTATCCCTTTTGTAATGATCCTTTGGCCATCTCATCCTGGTGTGTATTAAAATTTTGGTCAGTTTGTCAATCTTCCAACCAGGCACTCATTAATTTTTCAACGAAGGTTAAGATTTGGACATGGAGCTGCCACCTGACTGGGGGTAAGCATTCTGAGATTAGCTGGGGCGAGTGGGGTAGGCCTCAAGGGCTTTAGTTTCTTGTTAAAAGTGCCCTTTAAGCACCTCGTGGAGCTCTGCCTTGAATTTCCTGCTTTTACCCATTTTTAAAGAGAAGCATCTATGGCCACAAAAGACATCCAAGGCCAGAATGTCATGGGGAAGCTCTTTTGCTTCAAATGGCTTAAGACAGGAAATCTAAATGAGAATATTCCGGCAGTATATAAAGGAAGGCTCAGAGTGGCCCAAAACCTTCAGGTCCATTCATCGTTTCAGAGAAAAGAGAAACACAGACACGAGGCACACCATTTTTTCTTTATGAGGAAATTCAGTCTGGTCACAGTGTCAGGAAAAATTTGCCCAAACTAGTTTCTACATTCTGAATTACAGATCGAATCGAGTGGTCTATACTCAGTGAAATGACCACCTCACGTATGCCTTTGAACCTCTACAGAATTGAAACATAATCTATTAACATTAAATATATTATATGTGAAGATACTACAGATGATGTAAACAGTGGTCCATGGGTTCATTATTTTCAAACAGGGTGGAATGTAATATACAACATTCAAGTAAAATTCATTGAGTCATTGATTCACATACACATCATTTCCGTATCTTTCTGAACGCCAAAGAGATCTACGAGGATGACAAGAAAAGACATGTAGGCAGAGGGAACTGTTCTCTCGCTTCTAAAAAAAAAAAAAATCAAACACGCCAGATTCAACCCAGTCATACAGCGTTGGTTTCGAATATACTTCCAAAATTTGACATTTGTGCATTTCCGTTATTTGATTAGTTGATTTAAATGATTGAATATAAAGTCAACAAGTGCAAGGTAAGATTGATATCTTCATAAGAATGTAAAATAGAATAAATTTCAAACTCAACCGAAGAAATCCACCAGCAATACGAAAGCATACAGCTGTTGACAGCAGGGACCTTTCACAATTGTCTATCACTCTGACTTCCGGGAGGTGTATGAAGGAGCTTTTATCCTACAAATGCAAAGAACTCATCATCTACTTCGGGTCGCCTCCAGCCCGAACTGGGCAGGAAAGTAAACTGTCCTTAATATTTACGAGTCATTTTCTTTTACAGTTTAGCTTCAGAGCTTTTGTGTTTTCTCAACTCACTACTGAGCTCTCCTTGATTTGAAACAAGAGTAGGATAAAAATTCAGTATTTTAAACAGATTTCCTTTTCATTGACTGACAGTCAATATACTGAACATCTACTCTATGCCTAGCGGTGCTTTTGAAAACTCTGGGTGAGGGTTGGGATATTGTCTTTGAAAAAACAGTGACTATAAAAGCTACAGGAAGGGTGTTTCTGTAAATTGTACCATGATTCAAATGTAAGGGGAGGCCACCCCAGGTGCTGTGCTAGAAGTAGCAGCTTGACTCTAAAAGGCTAACGTGGATCGTTAAAAGGTATCTGTTACCTGTCGACCAGAACCAGGATATTCCTTACCAACTTGGCTACACCACACTTGTGGTTGGTAGGATCCTCTGAAGATGTTTCTTTCCCTACTTTATAATCCCTTGTTAAAGTACACGCGCCGTAATTCAGGATGGGTCTCTCGGATCCTGGCTTGCAGCTCGGCCTCCAAGCTTGTCACAGACATGGAACTGGGAGAAGGGAGAAACGACAGACAGGGTCATTCCACGGGCGGAGGTGGGAATTAGAACCTGGAGAGAGGAGAGAGAGTAGCCCCACCCACCCCCCGTGACTGGGACAACAGAGTCCTGTTTGAAAAATGCTTCACGTGCCCAGAAAACGAGTATCCTGTTCCTCTCAGAAAACTGTCACTAAATATCAAAGAAAGGCACCATCAAAACCCAACACTGAGATACGCTTTTTACCTCGCATCTTATTAAAAGCCTTAAAAACCACTTTTGCCAGCAAGGAGGTATGGTGATGACACTCTTAGACCCTGATGGTATTGGAAAACAACCTGTGGTCACGCCACTTCCCAAGGAAAACAACATAAATGTTCACCGTTAATTAAAAAAAGATATATGCACTCAGTGGAATTTTTTAGCATTACAAATTCACTTGCGTTAATCTGCTTTTGTCCATTGTACAGTAAAACATACTTATTCTAAAACTTTCAGAAAATACTAAAATGTATGAGAAAAAACATCTCTTGTTGACCACTGTTAGTGCTTGCTTTATACTTTAAAAATGTACTTGAATGTTTTATATGTGCATATGTATTAAGGATGAAGAAAAACTGTCCAGAAAAACTGTGGACATTTTGTTATTGAAAGCAACTCATTTGCCCCTTTCCTGTTTGCCCATTTCTGTTCCCCTCTAATCTTAAAAGAACCTAATGACAGGGATGAGATCACTAGGCGATTAGCCTAACTCCTGACTTGTGCTGTCCTGAATGCACACCATGCCTTGTCTAACCTGTTGATTCTTTTCCTAGATAAAAAGAAGAATGAAGAAGTAAGCAGTTAAAAAAATGACTAGCTCTCTACCTGCAACGAATCTCCCTAAGCAATCCCGCAGGCAGATCATGTGGGCAAGATAACACGTGAAGAGAGTCAGCCAGTCTGCACTCAACGCAACGGAGAATGATGCAGAATCCAACCTCCTGCCTCGATGATTCGCTGAGATTCTTCCCCCTCCATTTTTTTCCCTTTAAAAACTGTCATGGCTGAGCAGAGTCATCAGAGCTGGTCTCTGGACACAAGTCCACCATCTCCCCAGACCGCCAGCTTTTATGATTAAAGCACCTTTCCTTTCTACTGACACTTGCCTCTTGAATTATTGGCTTCTGAGCGGCAAGCAGCCGAACCTGGGTCTGGCAACACTATATAATTAGTCTTTTAAAAAGATTTGTTCTTTAATATAGTTGAGATGTGGTAAACTACGAGGTCGAAAAGGTAGGAGGCCTCTTGCCTTCCAAGATGGCCCACACTCTGTCTATGGAGCGTGTATCTCCCTGAATAAACCTTCTTTCACTTTACTACGCCTTGCTCTTGAATTCTTGCCTGCACAAAGCCAAGAACCCACACTGGGTGGCCATCCCAGGGACGCAGACATGACTTGGGATGTGACCATCCTCTCGTACCCCACTCTCTTTCCTGCAACATCTTTCCTGGCACCCAATGCGGGGCCTCCAAGGCCATAATCTCGATCCGCCTATTGGGCTATGGCTCCCCTCTGAAGGGTGGCTGGGACTTACCCTGAGCCATGGAGATTCAAGCAGCCCGTTAAGGGGCAGCTGACGTCGCCTGCAGGACCTGGCAGAGACCAGTTCTCTGGCCGTGAAGAAGCGCACTGAGGCCAAGGCTTTCCCCCTCAGTCTTTCTCATTCTCCTATTGCTCTATCTCTTTGGACTTGAAAAGATCCACCCAGACGACCACCAAACATCCAAATTAAGACTGCGCGGCAAGTAATTGACAACTTGGTTGGGTCTAAAGAACTCCTGCCAGGGGGCTTCCCTGGTGGTGCAGTGGTTGGGAGTCCGCCTGCCGATGCAGGGGACATGGGTTCGAGCCCTGGTCTGGGAAGATCCCACATGCCGCGGAGCAACTAGGCCCGTGAGCCACAAGTACTGAGCCTGCGCGTCTGGAGCCTGTGCTCTGCAACAAGAGAGGCCGCGATGTGAGAGGCCCGCGCACCGCGATGAAGAGTGGCCCCCGCTTGCTGCAACTAGAGAAAGCCCTCGCAGAGAAACGAAGACCCAGCACAGCCAAAAATAAAAAAATAAAATAAATTAAAAAAAAAAGGTAGGATATAGATTTATAAACATATGCAAAAAAGAGAAAAATTATGAATATAGAAAAAAACTAGAAAAAAAACACAATGGCTTTTTTTTTTCCATATAGTGGGAACTTGGGTAATTTTAAAATCATGTTGCTGATGATAATGATAATGGGTATGACTTAGTACTCAGTTTCGGGGTCCGACATTATGCGTTTTAACCCTTATAAAAGCCTGGCAAGTCAGGGATTATCCTAATTTTCCAGATAAGGAAACTGGAGGTGTAACTGAGATTTGAAGTCAGATCTTTCTCGACCCAAATGCCATGTTCCTAAGTCACCGAGCGCAAGGTCAAGGGCTGAACACACATTCCAATGCGATATACTAACGAAATAAACATGTCTTACCTTAAGCCCTGAGATTCTGGGGTTTGTACAATTAAATAGGTATGAACGCTCCTCTTTAGGAAATTCATCTGTATTGGGCTTCAACAGAGGTGCTGAAGGTCCCGCCCTCTTCAAGGGGGGCTTAGCTGTAGGCATCAAGGTGATAAAAGTTCCCTCTCCTTGAAATTTAAATCCCCAACTGAGAACAGTGGGGGTCAAAGGCAGAAGTGAAAGACCGGATAAAAGATGGATTTTTCTATCAGGTAGAGGGACCTGATGAAGTTAGTTCTAGAACAGAATACCTCATCCCAAACCCACTGTGAAAGCCTAGGGCATTAAAGGCCATGTGTTTGGGGCCTGCTGGCCCACGAAGGATATTACAAGGGCAGGAGTCTGGTAACACAAACCACAGCAAAACAACAAAATGCTGCTCCTCTGTGCCTTGATGTTGGAATAGAAAAAAGCTGAAGCCTTAGATTTATGGGATGCTGATTTAAGGCCTGTCAATACAGTTCTTACATCAAAGGCAGGATTCAAGGGCAGCTTGTGATGAAAGACACGTGCACAATCAAGCTTTTAAGGCAAAAAGAGAAAAAAAAAAGAAAAAAAAGAAAAAAAAAACCCTGAGTAGGAAGAAGGGAAGCAAATATACCAACCACCAAAGCTAAGTGCATATAACTGCTGTCCCTGGGGGTGGAACTTAAATTCGAATATATCTGCATTATAGACGCATTTGCCAATGGATTGGACATCAAGCCATATTTACATTCTTATAAGAGCAAATTGGCACCAGAGTTAACCTGAGTCTTACACAAGAATAAAGAATTTTCAAATGTAACAGTAGCAGGTAGAAAAGAGCTGGGCAAAGAGAATTTTGATATTAGACAGACATGCATTTCACTTCTGCCTCTTATCTCTTCCTTTTAGAGGCTTGGCTTCATTATCTTTTTGAGACTCAACTTTCCTACTAGTGAAATGGACCTGTGTCTTCAACTGGTTTTTAGGATTAAAACGCATGACCACTCTGAAGAATAACAAATACATACCTTTTCTGAGGAAACAGAGCACAGCACAGAGGTGTAGCAAATACCAAACTTAAAAAAAAAAGGAAAAAAATCAGAGCATTTTTGAAATGGTCGACTTTTCAGATTCTTTTTTATTATTTTACTTTGATAACAATGCCCTTTCTTTCTTTCAAGTATTATGCTGCCTCACAAAAATATGTCCTGTTCGTATAATTTTACTACCAAGGACTGCCAAAATAATTTTTTTTTTAAATCAAAGAGATAAAAGGAGTTTAAAAAAGAATCACACAAATAGCCCCAAATGTTGTAGGTTTCTCTAAAGACAGCTTATATCTAGCTAATGACTGGGACCATAAGTTCCAGATGTTCTGGGATGGTCTCATTTTCAAAACGTGTGTCCCATATTATCCCTCACATTTCAAATGCTGTATATTTATCTTAAAAAAAAGAAATTAATGACATCAAAGTAATTCTACTCACCAGAAGCCAACTAATCCAACTTGAATAGGCGCGCTCATCCATGGGAACCTCTGTGTTGAGAAATAAATTATTTTGAGTACTTTTTATACAGGCTCTTAGAAACAATTTCTTCTGCTGGTTAACTGGGACAGAAACCTCGCCACATTACAAGATCCAGCTGGAATGCGATTAGTGAAACGCAGG